>NC_062213.1:134970990-135343490 GCF_902686445.1 Sciurus carolinensis | reverse complement strand
GATGTCTTCATTATGGTCCTAATGTTAACGGTAGCATATAAAACTGGGACTCCTCTGTTGTCTTCAAAGCTGGAGTGCCTGAGCTGTCCCAAGCCCCGGAGAGACAAA
Organism: Sciurus carolinensis; assembly: GCF_902686445.1. Classification (NCBI taxonomy): domain Eukaryota; kingdom Metazoa; phylum Chordata; class Mammalia; order Rodentia; family Sciuridae; genus Sciurus; species Sciurus carolinensis. The sequence continues at coordinate 135,343,382 of NC_062213.1, read as the reverse complement.
GAGGAGGCCAGGCTGACGGAGACCTGTGCAAAAAGCGCTCTGCTGTGCAGCCTGCCCACCGCCTCCTCCCCATCCTCGCTCTCCTGTCCCCTCAAAGCCTCTTGTCGTTCTTCGTAACAGTTTCTGAAAAGTTAACAGAGTGAAAAAAACAAGGTTTAGGCACCCATCATAAAGAACATATAAATACATGTTTTGTAGCTTCAGCAATTTGGATTTGTTTCAATTTTCTTCAAGCGAGGCAAAAACAAATATCAAGAGCAAAACAGAGAGGTATTTCTCGGGCCAACCTTAGTCCACTTTTGAGAAAAGTCCTTCTCATTCAATAAGAATCATTGCTGAGGTATCAGAAACCAAAGAATGTTCTGGAGTAAACCCTTTGGACGTTTTTGGCTTATGGTCCTCCTAAGATCTCGGTCTTTCTCAACCATGGCTAGACAAACAAGAAATACCTCAGCAGGACTTCTTTAACCTCTGTTAATTTGTAATCTGGTGGTCTGGTATCAGGTTATATAAACAGAACTCATTTGAAATCCCAACTCTGCCACCACCCAGAGGCTGTACCACATCTTGGGTAGTGTTTACTTAGTGTTTCTGAGCCTCAGTTTCCTCATCTGTAAAATGGGACTAATCATTGTACCTATCCCATTGGGTTGTTAGGAGGATGGCAAAGCATTTAAAACCTGCTTATACAAATGGGTTGTCCCCAAAAGTGGTCTCCTCAGTGAAGCACTACATGTTTTATAAATAAAAAGGACTTTTCAGAAGACTAAATAAGGAAAGGTGCATGAAGCCAAGTGGCTAAAGTAGCGTACAGAAGTGTGGCCCCCTGCTGTGCTCCAGTCCAGCTTCTGACCTGTCGCAGGACTGGGCCCATGGTCAAGGCTAGGTATGTACTGAGCAGGAAAGCCTAATCAATTGCCAGACTTCCTAGGCCTCAGGGTTTATGTTCTTGCTTTGCAAGTAGAAGTGGTTCTGATTTCAGAGCTGGTGAGGGGAGATGCGATTTTCCTTATTTACTAACATTTACTTGGACTGGAGTCTGGGACACTCAAAATATGTTATGAATCAGTCAGAGGATAACAAGATCTGCAGTACTGTACAGATTACTCACTAATTTGACATTTGGGGAATTTTTGCAAAATGTTAGGGAACATTTGACAAGATGCAAATTGCTATATCCATAAAGTACATTTGACTGGGAGGATGGGTGGCTCTTTCCCCTGATGTGGTCACATCCATTCCCAGCACCAGCTGTTGCATCCTAACAGTGACTTGTTCTATTTTTCTCTCCTGAAAGACAGTGTTGGAACCTAGCTCTGAAAATATAATGACAAAAATTCATGGGACACATACTGTGTGTCAGGTATCTTATGTTACTGTTTGTCTCATTTAGTCTTCATAGTAATCTTATCTGCTCTGTCTTATTGCGTTGTTACTTTTCCAGAGACGAGGCTGGGGTTCAGAGGGGTTAAGTAACTTGCATAAAGTCACACAGTCATGAAATTGCTAATCTCAAATTTGAATCTGGATTCAAATTCCCAACATCTGCCATCCAATTCTGCACTCTGTCTCCACACTAACATCATCAAGTTCTGATTGGTGGGATGGAAGAAAGAAATGTTTCTTGGCAAACCCTTAGTTTTAAACAACTGGTCACTGTCTGTGGCCCTGAAAATTTGTTCTACTCTCTTTTGTATTGAGACCAGAATTAGTAGCTAATCTAGAGCTTTGAAGAGATTTCTCTTATCATGAAATTGTTTTCAAAGTCAAGCAAGGAAGACTTTTAAGGGAATCAGAACTGCCCTCCTAGGCCACCTTGGGCACCTAGACTTGCCATCCTGTCAGGCAGAGTTTCCCCCAACTTCCTGTTGGCTCCAGGTGAACAAACTTTGGGTGTGAGGAAAGCAGAATGCCCAAGAAACAGGAATAGGGATTTTGGCCAATGCCCCTGGGGTACCCCATTTCATGGAAGAGGGTCCATGCAGAGGGCCCCTAGGGAGGCGCTATACACATCAAAGGAGCAAAAAAACACCTGCTGGTTCCAAAGGCACACTCTTCAGTCACTATTTCAAATGAAAGGAAAAAATATTAGGAAATAAGAAACTTCTAGGAGTTTTTGTGTTTGCTTGTAACTGTTCTCCAATAACTTTGTAAGTATGTTGGACCTGCCCAAAGGAATGGTCAGTTTCTCAATGTGGGCAACCTGATTCTTTGTCCCAAACAGCCTTGTGTCTGTGCTGAGTGCTTCATAAATGCTTGTTGAAATGAAGTTTTTGCTGAACAAATCCATCCTGTGGATTTTAATACTTGAAGTATTGATAGTGATTCAGTCCCCTCTTTTTCTGCTTAGAAGCATTTAGAATAGTTTTTTTTTGTTTGTTTTTTAAACTGATGCTATAAAAAGCAAATACATAGGGACCCGTCTAATATCTGGAGTGGGGGGGACTAGAATAGACGTTTCCCATCTTTTTGACCACATAAATCCCTTTTGATTGTCAAAGATCTTCATGGATCCCTCCATAAGGTCATATATTCCTTTTAATTTCTATTAACTGGATAAAAACACCAGGGTAAAATGCTTTAGCATTAACTTTTATTTTATTCATTTCAACAATATCTATAAACTGTAAGAGAAGAGGAATACGGTTTGTGGTCTCTTATTGACCTTATTCACCAACAGCACCTGGCACTTGTATAGATTTGGGCCACAATCCTGTGAGCGGTTTGGGGCAGGCTGGGGATGTGGCTCCAGTTGGGGAGTCTGCCTGGCCATGGGGTTGGAGGCCTTGGTTTCTCTTCCTCAACTTTCTTTTCTATACTGTTGAAAGTCACAGCAATATTAGCAACTGTAACTCCATTAAGAATTCTAATTCCAAATGCAAACTTGTGGATGCTTCGGTTTATTTTTCTGGGACCTAATTTCTCTAGAAGTGGTCCAAGTAAAACTAGGTGCACTTAAAGTCTCATTGCACACTGTCCAAAAGGACAAACGTCCTCCTCAGAGGTAAAAGGATAGCACAGGCTAGTGAATCAAGTGCCACCTTAATAATCAGGAGGCCTTGGTATGAAGTCTGGGTCCTTTTCTGATTGGCTGGTGGACTGACTTCAGATCACTGAACTGCTCCAAGTTCATTTGTAAAATGAGGTTGAATTAGATGATCTCTGAAGTCCTTCCCAGGTTTTGTATCTCACAGATCTTCAGGATGACCCTGAAGCACCCAGGTCCTCCTGCTAGGTGCAAGGTACCATGGAGCTTCTCACCATGCCAAGCCACTATCTGCCAGGGACCAGCTCTAAAAGCCTATGCTCAAAACATTGCTTTGGGTATCTCAGGAGAGGAGACTTTCGTTTTTAGTGTCCTATTATTAACCTTTTTCCAAGCTCTGTTTTCCAAGTTTAGGTCGGCTCATCAGAGTTGAACATGGACTGTTTGGATTTTTGCCCAAGCTGTTCTCCGAGCCTGATAGCACATTCATTACTCCCTACCCATGGTTTCTGCTAAATGACCTCGTTAGTGCTCTAATTACATGTTGCTCTTCAGAAAGCTGGGGGTGGGGGTGGATGAGTTAAGGAAGGCTGAGTACTGAGATGGAGTACATTGTAAACATGCTGAATGACGCCTACCTTCCCCTGGCCTGATTACCCAGGGAGAGTTGGAAGAGAGCTTCGTGCTCTCTCTCTTCTTCCTTTGTCAATACACATGAAAAGATAATAGTAACATTCACCAAATGTGTTGGTAGTAGTTGGTAATAGCTGGATGATGATATTTTTGCAACATGAATTAAGTAGAACCAGAGAATAAAAACAAAACAATAGAAACTACCTGGGGTCAAAGAGAACCTATTTTCCAAATGGGTATCTGAAGTACATAAGGGTTTTCATGGAGTCTTCCTTTTGGTGATGTTAAAGTGAGCTGGTAGAGTCAGATCTATCTCTTGTCCCTGTGGAATTCTCTCGGCCACACTTTCCTAAAAGTGGCAAATGCAATATGTTGAGTGATGAGAGATGTCCACACTTCACTTCAGACAAAATAATTGATGTGATAGTAATATTAACAGGACACAACTTTATCCAAGTGATGAACTTTCTTAAAATAGGGGTTCTTACCCATCTGATTATTAATTAGTATTTCAACATAGAAACTTGAATTTTTCAAACCGAGAGTCTTAGAAATGTGAGCATTGTTTGACAGACTGTCAAGTCACATGTGCAGGTTTAATATATTAGTTTATCCTATAGCAATCAAGTTGTTATTGTAACTGCAAGAAAACTGGAAAAATAAGACTTCACAGTCTAATCAGCCGTAGAAAAGAAACTAGGGGAAACACACACACACACATGCATACAACTTTGAACTGTTGCCTGAATCTATTGTATGTTTGCTGAATTGGGGGTGTGAAACAGCAGGAAACCATTACTGCATGTGATCATAGTTTTAATGATTCTACTGGAACATAATAAACCTATAATATGTATGCCTCAAAATAAATTATAGATCCCATAGTACAGGCAACTCCTTATTCAACATTTATCAATTTGGGAGAACTGCTCCCTTCTTCTGCAAATAAGTCATTAAGCTGCATGTTTCACCACAAAATAACTTTTGGAAGAATTATTCAGACCTTCTAAAGTACTTTACTTGCATTCCTCTTCTATTTTTAATAACCAAAAACATACACAGGAGATGCAAATATTCCTCTAGAATTTTTGAATGACTGGACAAAGCAGTGTTAAAAATTCAACAGCACTAATTACTAGCTGAGCAGTATAAAAACCTCGGAATAAATGTCAGCCTAGGAGATAAGCTCTTATCTTAATCTAATGACTCCACAGACTTAATTTGTCAGGCCAGCCTAGTTGATGAAAAACAGGTTTCTATTCTCCAGTGTTAGCAGGAACATCTTTCCAAATCTTTGAAGTTGGATAGTAATACCATCAGTGTCATCCTGTAAAAATCTTGTGACCAAGCCAATTTAATTCCTATTGTCCTGTTACACTAATTAAAGATGTTCCACCCCTGTTGGACAAATATCTAAAGTGAAGCCAGTGTATTTTTAGATGTGTTGTATTTTGAACTAATCACCCGCAACTCTCCATGTTTCATTCTTTTTACATAGTGCTGGGACATCAGGGACCATCTATCTTCATATGGGAAAGCCAAGATTTCCAGAGAAACCCATTAATTCAGAGGAATCTGTTAATTGAGAGGCATGTAGCAGACTGGTTAAGGGCACACACTGTGAGGCACAAAGACCTGGGAGAATTTTTGCTCTGTCACTTATAAGCTGTGCAACCTTGGGTCACTTTTAAGATCTTCTTAGCCTCACTTTAATCATCTGTAACATGATGGATAATCACAGAGATTGTGAGGGTGAGATGAAATAATTCATATTAAGTACTTAAAGTGCCTGACCCTTATGCAGGCATTCAGTTTTCATTTATTCACTAACCCATGCATGCATTCATTCATTCAATCAACAAATACATATTGACTCCTAATAAGTCTAAAGCACACACTAAGTGTAAAAAGGCCTTAGAAGAACCCCAAGGAAGGGCCCTTTGTCTATGTTAGACTTTGAATAAACTTTCTGCTTAAGAAAGCCCACACTTGACATAATCAGTTGATCTCACTCTACCAGGGAAGAAATTTCCACAGAATTACCATGACTTTCCACTGTGAACCCTGTTGCTGGATTTCCAGTAAAATGGAGATGTAAATTTCCATCTCAAAGATCTAGAGTGCAGATGACATGAGATAATGTTTGGTGGACAGCCAAGTGTTGGTGGCCTCTCAGTTCCTTGTCTCTCTGATCCTTGTAACCCAGGGACAAACATCTCTAGAGTTTTCTTCTGTCTAATTTCATCTGAGTCTTGTCAGTTGATGCAATGTCCTTCCCAGCAGCCCATATTCCTCCTGATTACCCCTCCTGATGACTTGCACTGTACCACAGTGATACTGTTTTATTGAATGTCACTTGTTGATCTTTATTGTTTCTTTGATTTCTCATATCGATGGAATGAGATGACACAGCTTCTTTTGAATCCCTTGAAATTCAAGCATATACTTAAGAACTATGTACCGAGAGGCTGTTATACATTGGGAACCCCACTAGGAACTGGAACCCCACAATGTGTACGATGTAGCACCTACTCTTTAGGAACTTCACAGAGGTAAATGCTGTGACAGAGAATCCTAGAGTGCAATGGAACAGGCTGAGGGTCAGGAAGGAGAGGGGCAGAAGACTCAGGCTCAACTGAGGGAAGGATTTCCAGAAGAGAGGACTCTTGGGCTTCACTCTGAAAGCTAAGTGGGAGTCAGATGGGGAAAGATGCTGGGAAAGGAAATTTCAGGTTGAGGAGTGAGCGTGCACAGATGGATGGAAGAAAGTAGTTCAGCAGAAGAGTGAAGGGTTGGTTGGCACAGTGGTGGGAGACGAGGTGGAGATGAAGGGCCATAAAGATCTTAAGTACTGGGGAAATGGAATTTCATTCTGAAAGCCATAGGACCCACTGATCAATTTTAAGTAGGTTGTTAATTCTTTAATGTGCCCTGGGCTCAGAAATTGGTTTTGGGTCAGCGTTCTCCTGGTTCTCCTCATCACTTTCATGACCTCGGATTATGTTATCTTCCCCAACCTCTCAGCCAGCCTGCCCTCTCCACCTGTCTCCTGTCACCACTGTTGATACTCAGCCCTTTGACTTCCTTTGCTTTAAGAGCTTTCATTCTATCTCACCCCGGACAACCTTTTTCTTCTGGTTATACTCAGAACTACACCTCCTTTGAGCCTCCAGCAGTGACATTCCTGTTCCCGTTGCTATCTCTAACCTTTCTTCTTTGTCCTTTCCTTCTCTCCCACGAAGCCTGCTCCCACCCAGTCTCAGGGAGATTCCATTACTTGACCCTTTCTGGGCTTTATTTCTCATGCTAGGTAGAATCCTGCGGTGATTTCTCTCATCAACCTTTTTAATCCACCCACTCTCACCAATCTTCAACTTCATTCACTTCCTTTACTGACTGGAGAAAATGGAATGATCCTAGTTGTTAGTTCCACTCAGCACTTATGATATTCGTCATTAAGTTAAATTCTCAGTATTGACAATTTCTCAATTCTATATATAACCTTTCACATTTCTAGTGACACACTATTTTAGGCTATTACTGTTTGCAGGAGATGGGTTTGGTGGGCCTATCTAACATGCTCTGGGAGTTATACTCTATTCTTTAGCATATAACTATCCCCTGCTCCAATCCTGATACAAATATTTGAACAAAAGGTGGACACTAGAATTCCAGTGAGCTAATCTGTTGACTAATTATTGGCTAGTCATATTTTCTCTTGACAATTCATTTCTGTAACATCTATAAGTAGACTACCCTTTATTTTTTTGAGCTACCATCAATGTCTATTACTTTTTTTTTTTTTTTTTTTGTACCAGGGATTGAACTCAGGGGTACTCGGCCACTGAGCCACATCCCCAGCCCTTTTTTGTATTTTATTTAGAAACAGGGTCTTACTGAGTTGCATTTGCTGAGACTAGCTTTAAACTCTTAATCTTCCTGTCTCAGCCTCCCCAGTTGCTGGGATTACAGGCATGTACTACTTCACCTGGCTATTGCTTTTGACCCCAAATCTTGGATGACTTACCCTAGCCCTCAAATCTCAACCCTACTCCTGTTTCCTCACTCACTTTATTATATTTTGGTACTTAAACAGAGTCTTTTTCCTGAATCCCTCATTTTCCCTTTGATTGTTTCCAACTGTATTTCTTGATAATTCATCCTTGTCTCAGAAACTCTGACTTGGTTTCTTTCTTAAAATAGAGTGTTTATTGATTTGATTTTTTTGGGGAGGGGGATTGAATTCAAGCGTACTCGACCACTGAACCACATTTCCAGTCCTATTTTGCATTTTATTTAGAAACAGGGTCTTACTGAGTTGCTTAGCGCCTCACTTTTGCTGAGGCTGGCTTTAACTCTCCATCCTCCTGCCTCAGCCTCCTTTAAAAAACTCATTTCTGATACCTTATTCTGTGTTTTCTATTTACCATGCTTTTCTTTTTCTCTGTATTATTTCTTTCTCACTATGAGTAGGGTTGACAGAGTTTTCTTCTTTTCCTTCTCTTATTCATTTCGAACTTACTATTTTTATAACGATCTTATGTGCTAGGGACTTTTTTTTTAGAGTTTTAACATACATAGTTGAATTTACATTTTTTTCTACCAAAGCTTAATGCAATCTTTATGTCTATCATTCTCTACCTAGAATCTTCAACTCCTATATGAATGAACATCCATCAATCCTATTTTAGAATTATCTGATATTAGAGTTCCTCCTAGTTTCTTAAGCTAGGAATTATTTGATTATTATTTATAATCTGTACTTACTTAGATTTACTAACATGTTTTATAATTTTTTCCTCTCCACATTTGCTTTTTCCTTTGAGGTTATTTTTTTCCTTGTTGAATACATATTTAGTAGATTTGGGCCTTATTTTGTTTTTTAAGGAAGAAGTTTATGGTCAACGATTTTCTCATACTAACCTGTTGAATGGTAGTTTGTGTAGCATTCTAGATTCAGCATTTTTCCTTGATGCTTTGAAAATTATTCCATAAATTTCTTAAAGCCATTGTTACTAATGAGAAGTCAGTTGTCAAAATGATTCTCATTCCCTTATAGGTTATCTTGTTTTCCCTTCTGATTGTTTTGTATCCCTTTAATTTCTGTACTCTGCATTTGCACTATGATGTAACTGGGTATGAGTTTTTAAAACTTTGCTCCTCTTGGCATGGACTGGGCTTTCTCATTTTCAGAACTCATGACTCTTTCCAGTTCTGGAAAGTTTCCAGTTGCTGTCTCTCTATACTTCCTTCTCCTCCATCATTCTCTGTAGTATATACTTAGAAAACTACCAGATGTAAGTTGGAACTTTTTAATTGTTTCTCCATGTCTCTAATTTTTCCTTCTTTTTATCCCCAGATTTTTACCTTTTTAAGATAATTTTTGGGCAATTTGTTTTGGTTCTCTTTACCAGTTTAACTGTCCAGCCTTTTTAAAACTTATCTGTTGATTTTTTTGAACTTTATAAATATTTTAAATATTCAACATGTTTTTTATTTTCTTATCTTTTGGTCTTATTTTGTAGATGGTCTTTCTTCTTTTATTTGTTTGAGGATTAAAACTATTTTAATGTTCTTTTTATAGTGCTCATTTATCTCTATTTTCTTGGGTTTGATTTTCAGCTTTTTGCCTTATTAATACTTTCTCCATTTGGAGTTTGAAAACATGTATTATGGTTTTGTTAGTGAATTCATCTTTTTATTTTCTTGGGTCTTATTGACCTCCTTATGGGAATGATTTCATGCTTGCTCTTGCCCAAGTTTACAGACTGTATCTTCACAACACTTACAGCTGTGGCTTGGGTCTGTCACTCTACAGAGTTGATGCAATTCTAGGTCTTTCCTATAAATGCAGTGTAGACTGGTGTCCTGCTCTATCATCGGAACTCATTGCATAACCCTATTGATGAGTAAGTTATTGACTTATTTTTGACTGTAATTTTAGTCTGATGAATGGAGTTATGTTTTGGCACCATTAATGGCTACAAAGCATTATCCTTACTTCTGATTTCATATGGGAGGTTTGTATTCTTGTTATCCATTATATATTCAGTTTGAGTTTTCACTTCGTACCCTGGTTTCCCATCAATCTATCTCTTTTTAAATATCTTTTTTTAAAGAGACCTTTCTAATTTTGTGTTTGTTTGCCTATGGAGTGTTTCTGTTTTTAATCATAACTATAATTTTTAAAACTTATTTTGTAACTCCACTAACAGTGTATGGAGAATCTTAATGTATCTTTTTTATAATACATACTTTGTTCCTTAAAATTTATATTCACCATACTTATAAATTACTTTTTACTTCCTTATTTATAATGCCTTAACATTTTTATGTTTGTGTTTTATTCTATAATATAGCTGTTTTAGTATTAAGTTTTATTTTTACAAAAGCAATTTATGTATATTATTTTAAAAGTAATGTAGCACTAAAAAGCTTATAATGAACTAGAATAGTTTTCCTTTTCATTCTGAATCCTCTACCCAAGAGATAACCACTCACAATTCTAGCTGTTTCTCTTGATGTTCAACTTCAGATTTCTAATAATAGCTAACATTACTTACTGTGCAATAGTCACTGTTCTAATTGCTGTTGACTCATTTAATCCAAATAGCATGCTTATTTCTTGACTGATAAGTTTTAGGAATATTTTATGGTAGAGTCATGTACTGCATAATAACATTTTGACCAACGATGGACTGTATTAACCACTGTGGTTTCATAAGGTTATAAAGGAATTGAACAGTTCCTCTCTCTTCATTGACATTGCAAACATTACAAAGTCCTAGTCCAATGCTCTGCTGATGTGTTTGTGGTGATGCTGGTGTAACCAGACCTACTGTGCTCCAGTCATAGAAGAGTATAGCACATACAGTTATGTCCACTATATAATATTTAGTAGTGACAAATGACTGTTATTGGTTTATGTATTTCTTTTAGTATACTTTTCATTATTATTTTAGAGCTTACTTCTTATAATTATAAAAAGAATGTATGTTGTAAAACAGCATGATTTTACACTGGCAGTACCTCATATATGTTTTTACCTTGCCCTTCCCCCTCTTTTTTTGGTGTAGAATGTTTAACCATTTTACTTTCTAAATAACCAATGAACAAAAGAAGAAAATCACAAACAAAATGAACAAATGGTAATATAAAAATTGCACATCAAATTGATAAAGTACAAGAAACAAAGTACCTTTAGAGTGAATGAAAGCCTTAAATTAAAATGTTCAAATAGAAAATTGTCTGGAAAAAATCAGTGATTTAAGTTTGCCTCCCAAAAAAAGAGCAGATGAGTTTTAGAGAGAAAGGCAGAAAGAAGGAAATATTAATCACAACCAATAATAATTTGGAGAAAAATTTGAACAACATAAATCTATGAAATCTGTCCTTAAGAATCTAATAAAAAGTAGAAACTTTAACAATACTAATCAAGAAATCGCAAACATTCACACCAAATAGAGAAGGAACATTTATAACTTGCTCAGCAAGTTCAAGATAATGTTTCCACCAGAACTTTACCATCACTTTACATGAGGGGTTGTCTCTTGATTTGCATTGAGAGGCCATGTCAAGTGATTGACCTATGCCATCTATGTTTGTGTAAGTACACTCTGATGTTAGCACAAGGAAATCGCCTAATGATGTATTTCTTGGAACATATCCCCATCATTAAGGAACGCATGATTGTAGTTTTCCATAATAAATGTGAATTTAACTCTTCTATTACTCTTCTTTCCCCTTCCACATATTTGTTTATATGTGTTATACACATGCAAATACCGTTCAAGGATCAGCTAAATACAATTCAATCTTGCTTTCTTCCTTATACTGCCCTCTATTTCTCCTGGAGCTAATTGCCTCATTTTCAACGCTTCCTTTCTATATACTTTGATTAATTTCCCAAATGTTCCAGTCTCTTTACTGTAATCCAATAAAAAAAGTTTGTCCATTGACTCCTATTGAGCAGCTCTAGGTTTCTAGAGAAGTCCCAGATATTCTCCCTCCTGCTTTAGTAAGGGGTTCTTTCTTTCTGGGAGATAGCACAGATGTCATTATTTGTTGCTGTTGCCTCTCTCCTGGTGTATTTTCTGGATTTCATGACTTTTTCTTGATTTATTTCTTGTTTGATTGAAGCATACTTTCTAATAACTCTCTAAAACATGAGAGCATTTTAGATTTTGCATGTTTAACATGTCTTCATTTTACCTCCACAAGACAAGAAGCTGCGAATAGAAAGTTTTGATGACTTTGCTCGACTCTTCCAACATCTGGTATTGCTCTCAATGAGCCTGATGCCAGTTGGATTGGTTTCTTTGTAAGGGGCCTAATTTTCCCCATCTGGAAGTTTTTGTGATCTGCTTCTTAATCCTATATCTCTGGTATTCTAAACGTTTACAGTAATGCACTTTGGGGTGAAGTTTTTTAAAGGGGTCAGGGCAGTGAGGGAGATGTCTCGGTAATGTTGGTGCTGATGTTGTTGTTACCATTTATTTCCTGAGATTGAGTTCAAACTTCATCAGTTGTTTAAACCTTTCCTCTTATAATGGTTTTCTTTTAACTTTATTTGGCCTTGTTTTATGACCTAACATTTTTTATCTTGGTGAATATACTATTACACTTGAAAAGAAAGTATTGAGTGTAGGATTCTATAAATATCTATAAGTATCAACTAGGTTAGGTTAGTTACATTGTTCACCTCCTTATGTATGCAGTAGTTCCTAAAATCTAATTGTTTGGGGTGGGGATGTAGCTCAGTGGTAAAGTGCTTGGCCAGCATATGTGGATTTGATCCCCAGCATCACAAAGTAAAATAAAATGTAATATGTGTTAGCCAGCTTTTTGTCACTGTAACCAAAATATCTAACAGAGCAATTTAGAGGGGAAAGATTTATTTTGGTTCAAGGTTTCAGGGGATTTAGTCCATGGTTGTTCAGCTGTATTCCTTTGGGTCTGAGGTGATGCAGAACATCATGGCAGAAGGGTGTAGCAAAGGAAAGTTCTTACCCCATGGCAGCTGGGAAGCAGAAGTGGGGAAAGGAGGAAGGCTCTAGGAAGAACAACCCTTCAAGAGCACACCCCCAGTACCTACTTTCTCCAACTGGTCCTACCTCCCAGAAGTCCATTCAACTATCAATGGATTAATCCATCAAATGGATTAATCTACTGATGAGGTCAGAGTGCTCATGATCCTGTCATTGCCTAAAAGTCCCACCTCTGAACCTTGCAGCATTGGGACAGTGCTTTCAACACATGACCTTTTGGGAAAATTCTAGACCCCAATTATAACAGTAAATAAATAAAAATAAATAAAACATCTGGTTGTTCTATGAAAGAGAGGGATATTTGTATTTCCTACTATCATTGTGGAGTTGTATATCTCCTCCTTTAATTCTATGTTTGCTTCATGTCTTTGAGGCTGGGTTATTAGGTACAAATTCATCATTGTCAAGTCTTCCTGATGAATTTATTCTTTAATCATTATGAAATGTCTGTGTTCATCTTCTGCCTCAAAGTCTGTTCTATTTTTAATATAGTCACTCTAGTCTTTCTATGCTTTCTGTTTGCATTATACATCTTCTTTTACAGTCATTTACTTTCAACCTATGTGTGTCATCATATTTAAAGTGCATCTTTTGTAGATAGAATATTGTAAAGTCTTTCACTGAAAAATCTATTCTCATAGTTTCTGTATTTTTACTGGGCCACTTAGTCCATTGATGTTTGATATGATTAGTGATGTCAGTGATATCATTAGCTTTATCCCTTGAATTCTATATCTCTCATTATCTTTTCCCTTGTTATTCTGGATTTTTTTTAATATTCAATCTACCCATTGTCTTCTTGTGATACTGTTTTGCATTATTTTAATCTGTGTTCCTAATGGGTTCCTTCTGTATCACCTGGGTCCAGTCAGGAGATAGAAACCCTGTAAGTTGTTGAACAGGGAGCTTAATATAAAAAAGTGTGACCGGGGTAACTGAAAAAGAAGCAGAATTATCATGGAAGTAGGAAGCATCTATTGCACTATAGGCTCTGAGGACAAAGGGAAGAGATAGTGAATGTTAAAAAATAGAGATTTCAAGTAGAGGCCCCATGGAGGTGAAAGTCAGACCTCTGAGGAGAAGATGACTGGTGTTGGTATCTGAATTCGAAAAAGGCTGGGACTTGGACTCTGAGGAGGAGTCGCTGGCCGGCTGATAGAGGGGCCTGAGGATGGGGGTGCTGGGTGCAGTGAGGCTTGTTTCACAAATTGGAAAAGATGCAAACTGAATCCAGTTGCTGCTACCAGAGAGAACTGTCACAGAAGGGTTGAAGAAGTATTGCTGAGGTGGCTGTCACAGGAACTACAAACACACAGGAAGCCCACAGGAAGCAAATAGGTAGCAAACAGGAAAGAGCAAGTCCTGCCTTCCTCTTCCAGCCTTTCAGTCTTCTGCTGGTGCTCTATTAACAGAACCTGACAGGAAGCTGGTTAGCAAAGCAAAAATGATGGTTGCAGCATTACAAGGAAGAGAATAAAAGAGCAGACTTGGAGCTGAGGTATAATAACTTCATAACTGGGTCCTTCTTCCTATACTGTGGGACATCTTCACATCTCCTTTCCTTGAAGAGGTTTATTCTCTTAGAACTGTTTATTCATCAAGATTTTCCCAAGTTTTTTTTTCCTCCTTCAAATTTCTTCTATACTTTTGCAATTAGCAAATATCACAGAGCTTATAATAGAGGAGATAGAAGGTGCTCAAAATGTCAACTGGCCTAATGGTGACACATGGAAATGATAAGTGCCAGAAGACTAGTACAGATTCTAATAGCCATAGAGGCTCAGAGGTACTATGACTACTATGAATTTGGTTGTCACAGAGACTTCATAGACAAGATGGGTCTTGCACTAAATAATGATAAATGGGAAAAGTTTAAATACATGGAGAGAAGGATGTGGCATTCAAGATGGAAGCATAGCATGAAGAAAGACTCAGGGTATTAACGGGCTTGATGTCTTTAGAAGATGAGCACGGTGGGAGCTGAGGCTTCCTATGGGAGTTTGAGACTTGAATGTGGGTAGAGGCCCCTTAAACCCAGGCTGAATGATAGAATCATAAAGAAGCACTTGAGATATTGTCCGCAGGAGCTGATGAGGAGACTTCCGTGACTTTTCCTCAGGAGGGAGTTGTGATGAAGGCGGTGCTGAATCAGAACCCTGCGTGGGCTGGGTGGGGTCATAGTTGCAGCTCGGATCTTAAACACATATGGGTAATAGGCGTACTAGGAATCATGAAATCAGGAAGTGAAACAAGTTTTTAAGGAGCTTTTAATGGTCCTCAGATTTTGACTATACCCATTTTAATTTCAACACTCACATTCAGAAGCAGGGAATTGCAGAGAGATACAGAGAATGAACTAGGGTGCAGTCCAGAGTTTGGGAGAGCATCTAATGGTGTAAGAAATGGGGACGAACAATTTCAGGTCAGCATATGGTCATCCTTGTCTCCAAATGGGTGGGTGGTCACCGACTCCTCTGTTATAGTCAGCACTTGAAATAAGGGACGGGCCAGCTGCTGGTCCTACTCCCTTCAATGCACCACTTCTTCCCCTGTTGAGGTCACTGTTTTTTTCTCTGACCATCACCTTCTCTACTCTCAGAGAGAGAGAAAAAATCTTTGCTTATGCTTTAAATTGCAACAAAGTTTTGTGCCTTAAAAATGGCAATGACTTTTTTCCCTATATTTTTGTTCTACAACTGTGCTAACTCTTCCTTCTTTAAGAAACAAAATTCTACCAGGAAAAACATGTTGCCAACAAGTTCCAAAGGAGAATTACAACACAGCTGTCCCTCAGTGTCCATGGGGGATCAGTTCCAGGATTCCCCACTTACACCCAAATCTGTGGATGCTCAAATCCCTTATAACAAAATGGCATAGTGTTTGCATATATAGTGTGTGTGTGTACACCCTCCCTCCCCTATACTTTAAATCAGGTCTAGATTACTCAAATACCCAATGCAATACAGATGCTGTATAAATAGTCATTATACAATATTGTTTGGGAAAAATAACTACAAAAAAGTCTGTATACGTTCAGTGCAGATGCAGTCCCCCATCTCGCCCCCTCCAAATATATTTGACCTGCGGTTTGTTAAATCAGTTGATGTGGAATGTATGGATCCAGAGGGCTAATGGCATGTTGTTTCACAGACTTGGTAAACAGAAGAATGGACATATTCATACTAAAATTTCCTAGTTTCCTATTCTACCAGAGCCTTTGCTACATAGATTTGTGGAAGGGGTTCTGTTTTTTTACTTTGGTTTCTGAATGTTGCTAGAGAACTCTGTTGTTTTCAGGAGGAGCCAAGCCTGCTTGGTCAGAGCCTGGGAAAGCTGGCTTTGCGCTCCCCACACATAACTTCAGCAAACCTCTTGGGCTTCCAAGCACGTTGGAGATCCTGTGGGTGCAACTCCTCAGAGACCAAGGGCAAGATAATCAGTCCAAGGAGACAGTTAATTTTAGTACAAAAGAGGTTAGATGTGATTTATTTCCAACACCAATGAACCAAAAGAGCTAACAATCATCAGAACAAAACACAGAACCATCAAATACTCCATGTTAAAAATGGCTTATGTCAGCTGGGATGGGTCTCGTCATTAGCAAGGCAGACGGGCTTCAGGTGGCCCAGGAGCGCTGTGGAGGACATATTCAGATTGTCTGTACAAGGAAAGGTGTTAGATCATCAAAGAGTTAGAGAAATGGGTTTGGAGACAGGAGAGAGAATAGGAAAAGAAAAGCAGGCGAGAGAGGACAGGAACGTTTTTATAGGAATATCAGAGCTCATTCGTCATTACCTTCATCATCATTATCTTCGGAGAGCATAATACTAGGACAGGATCCATATGCCTTATGCTGCCTCTTAATCATCTCCTTTCAGCTGCTGCATGAAAATCCTCTCCATGGCTCTGTGTGCGGTGGTTCAGATTTCAGGGTGCCTGTTGCCAAGCCTGGAGGTGCTCTTGGACAGCATCTCCACCTCCAAGATGGGCTCCTCAGCAGGTTTATTGTTCTTCACCAACCAATGTTTCCTTGCACTTGAGCAGAACATGAGGACTTGTCAAAGGCTATTGCTCATTGTCCCATTGTCAATTTATCCAACTTTGCAGAATAGCTTAAACAGCTTCTTTTCCTGTCCCTGAGATTCTCATTGCATCTGAATCCCAGTGCTTGGAGGAAAACCTTACTGACATCAGGATGAGGGCTCAGACAGTCCGTGAAGGAAGGAAAACTTTAGACCCTTCTTGTTCTTCTTTCAAGGTCGTTATTTACTAGAATACTCTGGGTCTTGATCCTGTCCCTTCTATTTAATCACCCTGTCTTTTCTGCTGTCACTACATCGTGTGCCCATTCTGTTATTGCCTTCACATAGAGTTCATTTTACATTCCTTGTTTTTCCATGGACTAGGGCTCTGGCTTAATTATCTGTGAATCTCTTGTACCTAGATCAGTGCCTCGTGTTTGTGTAGTGAGTGAGTAAAAGGGACTGAATGAAAGAATGACATTTATATTGAGTGAACAGTAATTAAATTGGGAATGAAGCTGTCTACATCTATCCATGGCAAAGAAGAGGAGAAGCATTATGAAACCCTTGTGTTTGTGAGAGGAAAACCTCAAAACGATGTCTTCCATTGTCCTGAAAGAGGAGAAGACTCTGGGGCTGAGGGTGTTGCTCTGCCTGCCCTAGTGGGACCCAGAGTTGCAGTGGTGCTGAGATTCAAGCCTTCGAGTGTCTGTTGTGTGTGCGTTTCAAAGCAGGGTTTCTCGTCTCATGTTCCCTCTACCTCCAGTTTCCTCCTTTTTCATATTGCTCACACTGACCGAGATCACAGGTTATTCTATTTGTCCTCAGTTCAGATATTCTGTCCCATTATTAGACCAAGGGTCCAACCCTAGGGTTCAGAGAACTCATCCAATCTTATTTATTTATTTATTTAGTTCAGATTGGCTGAGTTATATACTCGAAGGGAAAAGCGGCCTGTTGTTCATTCATTTGTTGTTTTTAATGCATCAAGGTTTTTGTCAAACAGAAGAGCTGACAATCACATTTTGTAGTGGTTGGGGAGGAACTAGATTTCCCACAATCCTTCTGCAAGTATCCCTTGAATCATCATCATCACCTCTAGAGCACCCTAGAGTTCTGTGGTTACTGGAAAATTGTCATTCAGAGAGCTTTGTGAGGAGTATTTTGCAAGGAAACACTCCCTTCGAGGAGTACTGCATTCTGTTAAAACCTCCCATGGCGCCACCCGCCTCCCTCACCTGCTCTTTTTTATGGCTGGGGAGGGCTGGGGAGCAAAGCCAGCATCATGTGGGGAGTTTCCATGTGCAAATGTCCACATCCTTCATTCATGTCCTTCAAGGGTTTCCTTTCACTTTTTCTGATTGTGCTTCTGAGTACATGGTGTCAACAGCTCTCAGAACTGTTAAGTTTTCTATTTATCCTCAGGCCAGGAAAAGGCACAGATCACTGCAGTGTAAAATTACCAATGGTTTTGACAGTGACCTGGAAGAACTATGGAATGAAGAAATTTAGCCTTGAGAGCTGAGGTTCAGCCCCAGGCCCATCTTAACCAAGAAGTTCTGCTCAATTATACAGGTCACAAGAAGTTCTGCTAGTCTTGAAAGTATTGAACTCATCAAACTTAAGTTTGGTGTTGTTGACACATCTTGATGAATGACCAGCTTTGGACACCAAGTACCGTATTTACTTGTTATTTTCCTCCTCTATTCCATTTCTATGCTACCCTCATTTTGAAAAGTGATTCTATGGGGTTTGAAGTTTACTTCTTCTTCTTTTTTTTTTTTTTGTAGAGGCTAGCCAAGTCAGCATGCTTTTCTGCAGGCCTGAAGACTTGTTGAAATGGTAAAAAATGGCCATTTTTTACCATTATTAAAAGGAGAAAAAGACTTATTTTTCTGGAACTATCTTGCACAGTCTTCAGAGAGGGGTTGTAGCAATAGTTATGATCTTGGGTCTCAGAGACAGACCATTTGGGTTGAACCAAGGCTCTGCTACTTCCTAGCCATGAATCTGAACAAGTTACCCTCTGTGTGCTTTAGCTTCATCCTCTGCAAAATGGGAGGGAAGTTGTGAGTTAATAGGTATGGAGAACTTAGAACAGTGCCTGAAATTTAGAAAATTCTCAATAAATATTTTCTCTGGTATTAGGTCAGGCTACCATAGGAAAATGCCACAGACTGGGGCTTAAACAACAAAAATTAATTTTCTTATCATTTTAGAGTCTGGAATCCGAGGGTCAAGGCAACAGTATGGTTGACATCTATCTTCCTGGTTTGTAGAAGGCCACCTTTTTCCTTTGTCTTCACATGTCAGAGAGAAAGATCTCTCCCTCCATTATGACCCACCCATTTAACCTTAATTATCTGCTACAAGTCTTATCTCCAAATACAGTCACATGGAGGCTCAAGCTTTACACAGTAATTTTGGGGAAACATAAGGTAGTACATAGTGGCTACTGTTTTTAATTAGATGATAACTTATAACTGCTGAAGATGTATTATACATGTAGAATTGTGAAGTTAATTCTGGGCAGTAGAGTAATATTGACTTTAAAAGGGAAGTTTGTGAATAAATGTGATGCAGTTCAAAATAGTAGTGTTTTAATTAGGAGATAATTCTCAGGTGTTTCCTTAGCGTATCAAACCACCCGCTTAGATCTCTTTTAAAATGATCTTGAAGCTTCTACGTGAAATTCTTAGTGACAGTCATTAAGCTCTGTGAGTAGTTACTTCCTGAGTATAGTCTATAACCTTGTTTCCAAGGGCCATTTTAGCTTCTTTAGATATAATTTTGGCACTGGCATCTTGTTCCCCAGTGGCTGAAGAGGCACATTAAGTTTTAAGAGCTCTACTGACCTTCCTCAGGGGGAATGGAGGCCCAGAATCCCAAAGGCTCTTTTCTAAAATTCTTCTCACACAATGCTTCCTCAATTTATTTTCTGTGGACCCATTTATATCTTCAATATGAATGATAGGTTTCAAGGATTACGCAACTGGTTCTTCTGTTTCTCTTTTTTGGAAATTCTGCATATGGCCTTGTACTTCCTTTGGAATACAACATCTATTGTATCTTGATGCAGCAATCAAAACTTCCAAGTTAACATCTTGTTACATTTAAAAATGTTTCCTTTGTACCCTGTCGTGGTACACTGGATACAGAACGTTTATAACTCCTTCAACTTCAGTGTTGAACCAATAGAGTTGGGAGTAAATAAGGAAGAAAACTAAAATTGAGTTTAAGCAATTTGCATAATCAGTTTCACATAACTAGAAAATGGCAGAGTCAAAATTACTTTTCATGTCTTTATGTTCTAGAATTCAGGTTTATTTGCTATCTGACAAAGTATTCCTGAAAAAAATCTATCCAAGGAAACACTTCTTTAAAGTTTTTCTTCCTTAACTCTCTTGATTATATTAATCAGTTATTAAAACACAGTAGACTTTCTTTGAGTTTTTGGTAAATCTAACAAATAACAAAAATTTAGTCATTCTCTTTCTTCCTCTTTCTTTAATCTCACGAATGAGGAAAGGGTAACTTCATTTTAGCCTTTGAGGGCCTTTTAATTTAAATTATAAAATTAGTGATTCTAACTTTGTCCCTAGAGGATGTGTTTATTGACTTGGTTATAAATATTTGAACTCCACACTCTTAAGTTCAATTTTTTGGATCCAAGAAAATCATATTAGCATGCAATTATGATTTATTCCTTCCATGATATCAAGATGAGTTTCAGAAACCAAAATATGACTTCTGTTTCCTAACTTCTGTGAGGGAAGATGGAAAGAAGCAGATCTTTCTATTAAGTTCCCCAAACCCAGCTTTTATCAATACATAGGCACATACCTATGAAACTCTGGGGCTCCTAGAAAAAGAGAAATTTATAAAAGATTTTACAGGAGGGGGAAAAGCAGATTAACCTTCTGGAGAGTGAAAATGAGAATAGTTCTTGACTTCTCATTTGCAACACTAGACTCTAGAAGACAATGGAATGATGCTGTCAGAGTCCTGAGGGAAAATAATTTTGATAATGGAATTATATAATCAAACATCAGTCAAATAAAAATGTAAAAACATATCAACTATGCAGAAAGTAGTTTATACATCTGAAGATAATTGATGGCGAAGTTCAGTAAAGTGGAAAACACCATAAAGGAGGGAGGCATGAGATGTAGGAAATAGTAGTTCTAACTTAGAAAGGCAGAGAGTATGGGCCCTGGATGACGGTTGGCTAAGAAGTAAGCTATCAAGATGGAGCAGATATTAAGAGATACATGGAAGGATGTGTCAGAAAAGGAAAGATTGGTCCATGAAATGATTTATATAATTATATAAACTCTTTTTAGATTTATAGATTATTAGTTGTTAGAGTCAAACCCACAGAAGGCTTAATTATGATTACAGATAAAAACATAAAAGTTATCAATTTTGACAGTGTAAGTGTATGAACTGAGTTTGTCATGGTTTGGACATGAATTGTCTGTCCCCCAAAAGCTACCATGTTAAAGCAGGCATATTCAGAGGCAAAATAATTGGATTATAAAAGCTGTAACCTAATCAGTTCATCAGTAAGAATGGACTAACTAACTGGGTGGTAACTATAGGCAGGTGAGCATGGCTAGAGGGGGTGGGTCACTGGAGGTGTGCCCTATAAGGGTTCATGTTCCTCATGGTCTTTTTCTTTCTCTCTGCTTCCTGGCCACCATGAGTGGAGCACCTTCTCTCTGCCATATCCCTCTGCCATGATGATCTGCTTCACCTTGGGCTGAGAGAAATGGAGTTGGCTAACCATGGGCTAAATCTCTGAAACTGTGAGCTCAAAATAAACTTCTCCTCCTCTGTGATTTTTGTCAGGTGTTTTGGTCACAGCAATGAAAAATTGATGCAGAGTAGATAGATACTAGACTATGGAATAGGGGTATAAGATAAGAAAGATATGAAAATAATAAAGTTATCTCACATGGATGCATTGATGAAACAAGAAATAGATATTGGAAATATTATTTAACATTACAAATGTAACCAATAAAATTGCTATAAGAATTAGCAATTGGGAAGAGGAAAGTAAAGGATGAGAAATTATAAGAGAATTAAATATTGTTCGTACCAGGGAGTGAATAGTCAATGTTTAAAGATGACAAAAAGTAGAGATAGAAATCTGTTAGACTTAAGATGGTAAGCTGCTAAGCACCAGAATATTATAAAGCAGATAAACTAAAATTATTAAAAATGATAACCTATGGGTAAAGGGACTGGACATGAGGAGAAAAGAGGTAAGAGATTGTGGCATTTTATTTTAAGAAAGCTGGGTGCCCCTCGGGCAGCTGCAGTTGGGAAGAAAAGTGGGGATAGGTGTAAAGGTTACAGGAAAGACCTTCTCAACCAGGGAGTTGAATGGGCTGCATTTTTTTCAGGGCCATGCTCTACCTATTAGGGATGTGTAAATGAGCTTCACTAGTAATTAAAACAAACACAGAAGTCCCAAGAGGCAAAATCTGGAGTAGCAGGTGAATAAGGAAGTAGCTTGGAGTAGCCAAGGGGTTAAAAGATCACACATTGTTATCTTAGTGATGAGCTGTAGGCATAAACCAGAAATATTTATCAGTTGATTCACCCAGCCTTGAACACTACTGAGCATGGGCCAGGTTACACAGGAATGACCTGGATTAATCTTCTCAACTTGAATTCAGGCAATGGGGAGAGTAGATACTCATGCTTCTCTCTACCCACCAATGGACTTTTGGTTGCCATGCACTGCTTCCATTTTGCCTACTTACTCCACGTACCACTAATTTTTACCATTTGGACTTGCAATTGATTTTGCTACTGAAAGAAACTCCTAGAATGTAGGAGTTTCTCTATTACACATTTTCCCTCAAAGAAAGTGTCAGTCAGGGCTAAAGCAATGTTCTTGGGGCAGACATCCAACTCACATCTGATGACAATATTGTAGGAGTTTTGCCACAATAGGCTGACTTGAGACCAGGTCCATGGCACCAACCCTGGAAGGACAGCCCTGAGCAGCTGGGACAGGCCAGAAGGCACAGCCTCAAAGCTCAGGGAAGACCTGACTGCAAAGCATTTCCCATTGTTTTTCCTTGTTATTCACAACCTGGTGAGATGGATTTCTAAGTCTGCTAGTGTAAAGCAAGTTTTGGCTCGACTTTTATGGACATTTGTGTTTATTTTGTGAAAGTGGAAGCAACAGTAAGAATTATAGGAATTTCAGGGGGCTTAGTGGTTGTTTAAATTGTTTTTAGAAGAATGAATTTATAAGAGTTTCATGTCTAGGGGTGTCTTGGACACTTGTGGGCATAAAAGTGCTTTGTGGTAGGTTGAGACAGGGAGTTTTCAAATGAGCTCAGAGTTTCTGAATTTCTTGAAGCTGTAATGAGGACTAGGTCCTTGTGAACATGGTTACTATGTGTCTGTCCTGTCATTAACAGAAATCGTTCCCCCACTACATTCGGAAGTGGAATTTTGGGGCACAGAAGAAATACAGAAGGGAGTTGGAAGATTGGAGGGTCATTCATCCAGACTAAGCAACAGGAAATTAGTCCTGTGGTCTGTTCGATTTGGTAATAAAAGAAATGATATTTCTCTAATTCATAAGTTCCTGGTTCTCCAAAATCTTCTTTCAAGGCTAAGACCTTGTCATTCTCTAGCTGGAGAAGGTTCTTGACAAAAGGTCTTGCTTGTCACCATGCCATAAGCACTTTTTTGATTCTTCATTTTAAGGGTTTTGGAAACCATTTCATTCTGTGTCACCATTTTGCTAAATACTAAATAGTTGTTTTTCATTCTGGGGTTGTGGATCAGGGAACAGGGTAACAGTTGAAGGTGGACCGGGAACCACTAGCTACCACCACTGGGTCTGAGCTTCATAAGGGCTCTACCCTCTCCTTTCTTCCACTCCCTTTGTGAGCAACTCATCAGTAGAAATCCTTCCATGTCCTTCAGTAGACTTGGCATCAAGTGAGATGGAGGTTTTTGGGCTCTCCAGTGGCAGAGACCTGGGGCTGTCACTGGGGAGGCTGCACCTGGACTGGACCCGTTAGTACTGATGGCACTGGGTCCTGCACTATCTGTGCAGCCCTAAAAATAGCTCTCAATTAACATTGCATTTCAAGAATTGGAAAATTTCCCAGAAGTCCATTCTTTTTTCCTTTTCTATTTCATTACATTTTGCAGTAATAATACACAAGCCTGCAGAAAACATGACGGGTAATGAAAAAATGTAATTAATATAAGCAGTGTAAAGCATGTTTTTTTTTCTCTGTTGTCCTTGCAGAAAATTGCTGCTTTAAACCAAGCAGGATATGAAAATGCATACCCCCCCTCCCATAATCTGCTGTGGTTTGTAAATATCTTATGCAAAACAGTTAAGTCAACTGTCAGATTTTTAAAAACATTAAGTCACATATTCCTGTTAAAAATTTCTTTCCCCTGCAGGACAAACTGAGTGATTTGGATAACTCTTTGTGAGGGGTAGGACTGGTGGTGATGGTGAAGATCTTCAACAACAAACCTAAGATTCTCCTGTTTGGATGACTGCTTGGTGCGTTGGCTTCCTCTGCATGGCGTGAAGCATGCTGCCTCTTGGTATATTCAATTTTGGTATGTTACTTGGAAAAATTAAATGTCCTCACTAATATTTCACACCAACATACCCCATTCCATTAGTCGAAATAAAGTGATTAAGCAGCCCAGAGGCTGTGGTGTATGCCAGCATCCTTGAGACCATTTGATTCACTTATCTGTACCACTAGCAATTACCTAGAGGTGTTTGACTAGGAGATCACAACAGAATCTCAAAACTGAAATGAAACACTGTTCCCAAACATCTTCTGAGGCCAATGCTTATGGGTTGTTTTCATTTGCTCATTCCTTTGTCCTTAAAAGAAAAAAAAAAAAAAAAAAAGAAGAAGAAGAAGAAGCTGCAGCTGGCATACATTATCAGTTGTTGTTAATTTCTATCTAGTTCTGGGTTTTGAAGGTTTTCACAGGACCCTGGTGTGCCTGAACTTTCAGATTTTGCTCGGGAACTCCCGGCTTCATCCCCTCTGCTCCACTGACGAAGGTAGGTTCCCCCAGTTGAAAAGCGGTGCCTCTCTCCTGTGGCATTCTGGGCAGCCATTTGGAGTCCCAGATGTAGGAAATGAAATAATCCACGCTCTTACAGTCACAAAGTGCCCATCTGGCACCCAGGAACCTCGCGAGATAGAAGCACACAGGCGTGAGCTCACTTTTGTTATGGCATTTCATAAACAGAGCTGCAGCCAACTAGAGAAAAAGACTTTGGGATGATAACAATCATTTTCCACTCCCCTCCCTTTTTGCCTGCTCTGCTCACCACACACGCAGACACACACACACACACACACACAGAGACAGACACACAGACACAGATACACAGAGACACATACAGAGACATACACACACAGACACACACACGGTCACATACACACATAGAGACACATACAGACAGATACAGACACAAAATACATATATACAGACACACACACCCACATACACACACACACAGACACATACAGCCTTAACCTTTTGAAAAAACAAAGACCAGAGTGGGAAGGAGAGGAAGAGATTCATCCTCAGATAGGTAACATTTTTCCCCAAAGCGTCTGAAGGAGAAATTTCCAACACTGAATATCCCGCCCCGACATCCCTCTGCCTGCCCCCCCGTCCCTGCCCCATGTTATTGTTTTGTTTCTGTGACTTTGTTCTAAGACTCACAGGTGGGGTGTGGAATGCTATAAGTCAGTTTTTAAATAACTCATTTCTTACACATCACCCTAAAAATAAGGAAACATAGATGAGAGAGGAATTTTAAAAATCACACAACTTTGGTGCTTCTTTCTAGTTCTGATACCAAATTCACAGGAGAACCTACTAAATGACCTCAACATTAGCGCTTTAATTTCCTTTTAAGAGTTTGTGCCAAAGCAGAAGCTCCAGAAGCCCGGCAAAGGGAATGTTGGTCAGAGAGCACCTGGGCTGAGTGTGTGAGTGTGTGAATGCAGAGTGGCAACCGTCCTCACAAGTGCTTGACATCCGACCCCGAGTTATAATTAAAGAGCGAGGGAGATGTGTACACTAAGCCTGCTAGGGTGGGTGTAATTGTTATACCAGCTTCCCGGTTAATCTGTGGCTCTAACTCTATTATCCTTTTAAAGCACGGATTTTCAAAAGATGTAGTAGCCAACGGCAAGAGTGAGATTCCTAAAGTAGCAGTTAACTCAGGGCACTGTGAAGAAGTCCAGCGACAAGGGTGCGGTTTAAATGAAAGACTGGCTAAGCCATGTACTGATTTGTTTTATCCTAGCATTAAAATGAGGGAAAAGATCACCTTAGACACTTCACTTGATGTTGTTTGGAACTGTAATAAAAAACATCAGGTTGCATTACCCTTCCCAAATATCACCTTGAACTCCCCTGGCAGTTCCTCCTAAAGACATTTTCAAAGCAGCTAGATTTTAACCCCAGAGTGGAGCAGGATCCCTGTAATCACAGGCAGAGCCCATCCCTGGCCCTGCTGACCAAATAGTACACAGGAGAAAAGAGGTGGCTGGAAGTGGTCCCAATGGAGTTGAGGTTCCAGGGCTCAGGAACACTGAGGAGGGCAAACAAATGAGTCCCTCCTCAGGGAACTTGCTCACTCTGCTGAGGCATTGCTCCTGCCTGTTTGGGGAGTGCTGTCTGCTTGTTTGCAAATCCAGAGTACCAAGTGGGTAGCACAATGCGATGTTTGTAAATATGATAAACCATTACAATATTACAGCTTTTCATTTGGAAAGCCATTTAGGCAAGAAATGATTACTGACCCATGATATGTAAATGACAGAAATGCAGAAATTAGTATTTGGGTCAACTCATGTATTTTTCAACCATGAAATGAAAATCTCAGTGTTCACATTCCAATTCATACATGAAAGCATCACAGTGCTATTAGTTGACTATTGTGTTAATTTATTATTGTCTTAGTTAATGTTTTCAGAGCCACCATGAAGTTATATGTCTGCTTTCAATATGTTAATGTTACAGCAGAAAGAGGGGTGCGTGTTCCTGAGCCAGTGGGTTTCCCAGGGGAATTCTATGTTAGTTGAGTGAAAAAGAAGTGAATCTAAAGGGGAAACCAGGGAATCTTCTCTTCAAATATTTCAGATATAGGATCAGTCTACCATCTCCCTTTCTTTGAGTTCATAAAAACTACAAGAATATGTTGGGAAATTATACTGCTGTGACAATTTTCTAGGTGCCACTAGTGAACAGAAGAGAATCCAAAAATGACCTTTGTCTTCAAGTTAAAGCAACTGAGGCTCAATATGAAAACAGCACATGAACTCAAGGGAGAGAACGTTCTTGAAGGTTTCCTGGAGGAGGTGCCATTTAAGTTGGTTCTGAACAATTGTTAAGACTTGAATATGTGAAAGGAAGGAGAAAAGTTATTCCGGGTGGAAGCAAGAGAAACGACCCCCCCCCCCCCCCCGAAAATCAACCAACCAACCAAACAAACAAACAAACAAAAAAACGGAGGAGATGCCATGTGCAGAGAGGCCCCACTTTACAGAAACAGAAGGTGGGTGCTGCAGAGGAAAGGGCATAGAGTGCATTCAGGGTGTCAGGTTGCAGATCACAGGAGAGGTGGGCCCAGGGAGACCACTCTGGGTTCCTTGTGAAGGTGAAGCAGGATGCATGCAATGGGGCAACAGTCTGACTATGTAAATCACATGGAAATTCTGCAGGCTTGGAGGTGACACACACTGAAGCCGGAAGGCCAGTTTTAAACTTCTAAAAGTTAGGGAAAGAGGGCCTGTTGTTGGGGTGTTGCTGTGCACAGTGTGTTGGGAAGAACTGCAGAGGGATGGGAAGGAAAAGGTGGGACTGAGAGACAAGAAATAGAACTTCGAGATAAGTCTGAATGCTGCATACAGAGGGACAGAATTACTGTCAACCCTCAATTTAAAGAGCAAAATGAGTATATGATGCAGAGAGTAAGTGAAGTAAGGAAATGCTAATGTTCCCCCCTCTCTGTATTACTGGGAATTAAACCCAGAGGGGGAGTTACATCCCCAGCCCTTTTATTATTATTATTATTATTATCATTAATTTATTTTGAGACAGCATCTCCCTAAGTTGCCCAGGCTGGCCTGGAAACTTGTAATCCTCCTGCCTCAGCCTCCCAAGTCTCTGGGATTACAGATGTGCACCACCACACCCAGAGGCGTCACTTTTAAATCTAATTAATTGACTAGAAGGAACCTGCAGTGTTTCCACTGTACAACTAAAACTGTTCTTAGCACATTATAGCCGCAAGATTAGGCATTAGCCCTTTCCAACCTTAGCCTTGGATCTGGGATGTGCCAACACTCTAAAACAAGCACTCAGTACAACTTCTCACCTAGGGGGTCTCAAGTCAGAAGAATTGCCCCACCTGAAAGTGGTTCTGAATACGGGACAGTTTTGAATCCATGAGAAAGACTAGTAGTTCTCAATGGAGTTTATTCTGCCTCCTATGGAGAACTTTGGGAGCATTTTCCAGATGTCTCTAAACTGGGAGGAAGCCAGGAATACTGCACATCTTCCATTCACAGGACAGCCCCACAAGATGAAGATTAGCACCACATCCCACATGACTTTAGAATGTCCTACTAGGCATTCACATAGGTAAGCCTGTCTATAATTATCTAAGCCTAAAATCCAACTCCGATTTACATATTTTGTTGCTCCATTTTAAGACACTAAATTTTCCATGAATTTACAACTAACATGTAAATTAGGGGAGGACTGTATTTTGTTCTGTTCAGAACTTTGCCAGGAATTGAACAATGAGAAAATCACATCACCAGCAGCAATGCTACTCTGATATTCAGTGGCATTTATGGCTGTGATTCCACATATAGATGCAAGCATTTGACCATGTCATCCATGCCTCCCAAATGCACTAATTTAAATACACATTTTATTATGAATTAATTTCCTTTTTTCTCCCTCATATTACATTTGGGGCATTATATCAATATTTTAAAGAATATATGTGGATTATATACATATATGTGTATATATGTATATATTTATATTATATATGTTCAGGATCATACAGGGGGTATTATAAAGTATTTGTTTTGAGCCTGATTGGGTGAGAATCACAGAATTGGAACTATAAGAAGTAGATAAGACACCTTATAAGTGACCATCTTTCATCCTATTTTTTATACTGGATCAACCAATGACTCCTTGCTGACAAACATGTAGTGTTCAAGCACCAGATGGGCATGAGTCATGTACTCTTCCATGTCTCAGACCTTGCCCTAACTTGGCCTGATGGCTTAAGAGAGTGGATAAAGCCTGATATCTTGAAAGTTATGGTTCTGGAAAATAAATGTAAATATGGTCCAAGATGAGGTGAGTGTCTAGGTTGTACCAAGAGTGGGGGCCTGAGAGCACTCGCCTGAAGGTCCTCACGCAGGCAGGAGACTGTCCACAGCAAGAGCCAGAGTGCAGACCTTGCAGCTCCAGCAGGAGGCTGGTGATGAAAGAGGGACTCCACCCCATGGGAAGGGGCCAGGCAAGAGTAAAGCTTGGACTCAAATGATCATGACTGGAGCCTAGAAATGAAGGGAATAAGGCTGAATGCCAATGTCCTAAATCAGGGCAAAGGTGGGACCTTCGTCTCAAGGTAGCAGGCCAGAATTCAGAGGGGCTGCATCCCCAGGCGCAGCAGCAGTGAGAAGGTCTCCACATTGGGTCATAGACCTTGGGGTTAGAGTGGCTTAATATGTTTTGTTGAAAGTGCAGATAGATTCTTGTGCTGGATTTTTAAAAGGAAGCCAAGTGTGGCGGCCAGGAGCCACACTGGATCAGGAAGTTTATTTACAAGAACCAACATTTAAATACATAAGGAATGAGTCAACTGGACAATTATTAACTGAATGTGGGATAACATTTCAAGAGTACCTGAAGACCCTGCATTATGTTTTGTCTCCCTTGGGTCAGGGAAGGCACAAGACTCTAAGACACAAAAGAGCTCTCTGAATTGGAGTGGTTTCTGAAGGTCTCATGGAGGAGCAAAGGTTTAATCTGGCCCTTGAAGAGCATAGGACTGAATAATTGAACTAATTAATTCATTCACTCATACAAGTACTTAAGAGATACCTTCTAAGAGATAGGCACAAGAGTAAAGAGGTGAACACAGGATACACTTACTTCTGCCACAAAGAAATCACAAGCATTTTTGGACTTCAGAGAGGCAAAGCAGAGAAGGATGGGCCACTTTTAGCCTGGGACTGGAGGGAGTTCCTGAGGCCAGGGGCCCCCTCTAGGCCTACTTCTCACGGGGTGCTGTTCTTGCTACCTGGATACTGCTAATTGTATGTGCTTTCTACCCACTTTAAGGCTTAATCCTGAAAGAAAACTAAAGATATCATTAATACAAACACTGAATTAAGGGCTGGCAAACTAGTGAATATTACTGAATATTGTCTGGGTGGCAGCTGTGTCATTTAATATTATTTTTGTTTAGATTGCTTTCAGATATCTAGAAATCAAAAAACCATTTTTAGATCATAGGCTGGGTTTGGCCTGTGGGTTGCTGTTTACTGACACCTGGTCTAGATCTACACAGTTACTTTTGTGTACAGACCAATAAGGCATTCAAGTGCATTGGTGGATGGAGGTACATGCTATTATAAGTAACATTTGTAGAACACAAAACATTGCCCAATATTAAATACATCTGTATTATCCCACTTGACCCTCAAAACAATGTAATTGAAGCAAATAAGACTTACACTGTTTTTATTACTCATTTCATAGAAAAATAGATTGAAGCTCAGAAAAGTTTAGTTGTCCCATTAAGTCACAGAGCTTCTGAACCTCAGATCCAGTGATTCCAGAGCTGTCCTTCATCTACTTCTGCCTTCTACTCTGAACTGGCCACGCAATCACAAGCACAGTGTTCCCAGGATGTGCTTTAGTTGACTCTGAATTTGTTTTGAAATGAAGGACTTAAACATACAAACATTGAATACGATCTGAATCAGTCAGTGCTGAGCAAACCATTCTACGTACAGGTGTTGTTCTAAGTGC
Organism: Sciurus carolinensis; assembly: GCF_902686445.1. Lineage (NCBI taxonomy): Eukaryota > Metazoa > Chordata > Mammalia > Rodentia > Sciuridae > Sciurus > Sciurus carolinensis. Next base: position 135,312,591 of record NC_062213.1, on the reverse strand, counting down.
TGGGGACACACCACTGACTTGAACAGACACCATTTCCTGCTCTGGTTACTATTTACATTGTAATGAAAATAATTCTAATGGTAATGACACAATAATAGGAGGAGTAGCAGCTACCTAAATGCCATGTATTTTGTTTGGATTTATGAATGTTCTTATCATCAAAGTAGTGCTATAAAAGTGGGCCTTATTATCCCCATTTTATAATTGCATTAATAACAATAGCTGACATAAGGAAGTTACTCCCTGCTAGGAAAAACTGCTCAGAGGAGGCAAGAGAGCAGGTAGTGCCCAAAGGAGATTGAACTCAGGTTTCTACATCCTGGTGTCCAAGGCCTATCCACTTTGTGCTGATGTAAACTCTTGGGCTGTGGCTATTCTGCCACACCAACCCACCTCCAGTTTACCACGCCTGGTGGATTTAAATCAGGCCCCACATTCCTTCATCTTAGTGTTCTGTCACTTATGGGCCGAGACATGCAGTGAGCCATTATTCATTAGTGCTTTACACTGTGATGATTGCTGAGATGGCACTTCCAGAGTCACAGCACACTATTTTCTAAAGCTCATGACTCATGGGTTACAACTTCATCTATGTTCCTTTAGCCACAGGTGCCTAATGGGGAACACTGTTGTTGATGAGAAGTTGGTCAATTTTGAGGCACAGGTATCTGCCTTAATGTTTCAGGGGCTCCTGAGTTTCATTTAAAATCAGTTAGACAATAAAAAGAAAATGGTTGGGGTGCCACAATTGGAAATTACCCCTTCCTTTGGGATACCCATTCTCTTTTTACTTGCTCTATTTCAGTTAAGACCATTGAAACCTCTCTTAAGATACCATTTATGTTGTTATTGAACTTGCATGAATGTAACAAAATTCAAGGTTCAGAATCAAAAGACCTTTCTTAAGTTCTTAGCTCACTGTAGCTCAGGTGCATAGGGAGGTTTTGGAGAATATCCCCCCCTTTTTTTTCAGTCATGAAAAATCACCAAAGTTTAAATATGAAGGGAGACCCTAGCAGCTTAATTTTAAATGTTCCAAGCTTTCTGTGAATGAGATTTTGGCAAAAAATAGATATTTTTTTGAACTAAAAAGAAATGCCGAATAATGTGTAAATGTTTTTTTAATAAATGCATTAATCTGGAGAACTTCATTATTACACAAATTACTTCTTCAAAATTAATTTCTACCTTTTTTTTTTTTTAAAGAGATGAAACCTATGTTTTCAATGTGCTTTGGAAAGCTTAGTGACCACATATAATAACAATGCATTAAAAGTCATACAGAAAAGAACCCATTTTTTAAAACCCATAACTCAACAGACTAAAATAATGACAGACTAGCCATTCACGCAAATTAGTTAACTCACATTTATCAGAGAAAATATTTCATAGCATTAACAACACTGTCATTTAAGAAAAATTAAATGGGGCCCAGAACCACACATTTATTTTTACTGCACTCATTATTCATTTGCATGTTTCTTTCCTCCTTTTCTTTTTTTTAATTGTAAGTTTTGAATTCAAAGTTCAGTAGAGGAAGAAGCAGATGATTTTCCCATTTTAGTGAACCCGTGGTTAGCAGCAATAAAGCAACAGGAACAAATCTGGCTTGAAATGTGTCCAAACCCACATCTCCCAGTGTGCACAAAAGGCAAAAAAGTAAGATGTGCAGCGGATATTAACATGAGTAATCTTGGAAATCTAAATATTAAACATATGTCAAAGATTATCAAATACACATCCACATGTCTTATAGAGATGTCTTTCATCTGAGGAGCTCCAACCCATTTCAATGTGCGTGGGCTGGTTTCCTAGCCCTGAAGGCCTCATCAAAGCTTGGCATATCCAGCAAATACAGCATAGTTTTTTTAGATGGGTGTGAGTAAAGTAATAACTCCTCGGCTCCCATACTTTTTAGCAAAGTTATATTTCCTAAAAGACATTTTTATTAACCTCTACCCCCATCCAGGCATGTTATTTAAATCCAAGTTGGTAAGTCATTTGCCCAGTGAGTCACATGGCTAGGGAACTTTCCTGGGGTATTTGACTTGTGCTCTGATGCTGGAGTCAATAGAATGCATGTTCAACTCTGTCTGTAGGGCCCTTACCACAGTGATCCACAGACAGATGTTTCAAATGAGACACTGGGTAGTGTTATCTTCCTGCCTGGGCACTGTGTGAAGGCTGTGACTTAACTCCCCTGCCATTAGTAAGATATGCCCATGATGCTTGTCATCTTCTTCTCTTTAAACCTTACCCTGTGGGGTAATTTAAGTTATATTTTGGAAGTACTTACAGTTCCTTCTAAAAGTGTATCATATCATAATGGAGAGCCAGTCCTATGTTTTTTATATGGGCCATTGAATAATATTATTTTATAACATCTCTTTATACAGTGTAAACTTACTTCTTCTTGGCCTCATAAGTTGTAAATTTCTCATCTGTAAATTGCTTAAGAAAAGCCGACTCTGAGTATTTCATTATGAGATCATGCATATGAGAGATTTGGTGAACTCTACAGCTTTGTACAAATGCAGATTATTATTGTCACCATAGAGGCAGAAAAAGTCTCTCCAGTCGTACCTGGTGCACTGAAACCTAGCTTTCTTCCACTTCCACACATGCTTGGCAAATGTCCTGGCTCTGTCTGATCTGCAGTGTTTACTATGAGCTGTGTTACCCTGTACAGGCAGGCTAAGGGAGGCAGAGACCAAATACCTATGTGTGTGTTACTGCCCTTTCCGGAAGTCTAGCACACAGGAAAGTCTCAACAAATGTGTGCTGAATTGTGGTGGTTGGAGGGTTTGGGGGGATGAGGCAAGTGAATGCAAAACCAATGACGGACCAGTTTCGTTGAACTACCCCAGTGGGCAGTGTTTTCGGGTGCCAGGTGCTGTCTTGAGACCCCTCACATGAGGACTAGAGAGAGGCCCCAGCTCTTCTCAGAGTGGGCAAGTGTTCAGAGCAATTGTGATGGGCAGGGATGGCCACGTGGCTTCTTTCTCCTGCTAGTTGGGGGCAGCAGGCTGGGCATACCCCTGTGGATCTCCCTTTAATGCCTCTCTCACATTCTCCCTCCTTTCACCAGTTGGAGGAAGAAGCAGTGATAAGCTTTTTCTCCTCTGTTGCTTATAGGCTGTTTCTCTCTCTGTGAGATGGAGAAGCTTAGTTTCTTTGGGGAATAGCATGGATTCTCCAGCTTTATTCTTGAGGGAATTTGCAGGAGTTAAAAGATAATCTGCAAACTTTGTCACCTGGTGAGGGTTGGGAGAGAGGAGAAGGGATGGTGAAGGGAGAGATCTGATTATGTGCACACTTTGGGAGGAAGATTTGCTTACTGAATTTGTCCTTAAACCAAAGAATCTGTTTGATTATTAGAGTAAAACATTTTTGATGATAAGAATAGTTGCCCTGTTAATTTGTCTCTTTTGATCTAGTATATTCTCCTAGAGTACATTTTGAGAAAGAATCATGAAAAATGATATTTTCACTGGCTCCATCAAATAATGACTCCATTCTTCCTCAAATCATTTGATTTGCCCCCTCTGCCCTCACCATTTTTGGAATAGAAATGATTGTTATCAGCTAAAGAATCTTGAAACTGAACACACTCTTCCTTTACAAGAACAAAGGGTTAAGGGTGGGGTTCAGACACCTTTCTCTGAGTCACAGAAGGTGTCCTGAAACTCAGCATTCCTCTTCTGTTCTTGCCTGCTTATCTCTCTCCATCTTTATCTTTAACCTATATCTCATAAGCTGAGTATGCAAGACTATCAGTCCCTCAAAGCATCACCTACCCCAGGTAGGTGCAAACAGGTCTGGGTTTGCAGCTGCTTGCCTGAGTTGCCTTCCTCTGGAGGAAACTGAATTTTGCAAGAAAAGCCTAAGTTTAAAAAAATTACATGGTAGCTGCTCTATAATAACTTCCTCTCCATCCTTTGTCCTGTCACTTGTTCAAAAATACACAGAAAGCTTTACTTTTGATACTAAGCTATAAGGAGTTGAAGAAGGAAGAGAGGACCTGCACATCTGAATTTTGTGTCACTGAGGTAAAGCACAGTTTTTTTAGCTGATTCAGGTGTGACTATCAAAAGCTAATGAACGGTGCTGCACGTGATGGCAGATCAACACTCAAACACTTGTATACTTTCTCACCTCTATTTTAGGGTAAAACATTAAATGAGAAAAGAGAATGTGTCCAGAATGGAACACTAGTGACTTATGCATTCACATTTTCAGAGAACAGAGTGTGTTTAAACTGAAGATTTATAAAATATTGGTCTGACTATATCATATTCAACTGTTAATTCATCAAAGCCTTAAAGTCTGTTTATGCTGAGTAACTCTTTAACTGAAACGATTCAACTTGCTATTTGCATACATGTGTACATATATTTTTTGGAATCAGCCAAAATAGTAAACTGCCGCCAATTGGAATGTCAACATGTTTATTGCTATTTAGTTTATTTAAAAATGTATTTAATTCTTTAGAGACACCACATGAAGAATATCATGGCAAACTACAGATGTACATATTTTTTCTTAAGGCTTGATTATTGTAATTCAAATATATCAAAACTCATATTCGGAACCAATGAGCAGCTACAGTTGGATCAGATCTTCAGAATTTTAGAAGTTGGGATGAATATTAGAGATCATCTATCTAGTCCAGTTTTTTTTTTTTTTTTTAATTATTGGGATGATAGTAATTCCTGATTCTTCTTCTATTCCAACTGAATTTGATCCTCTAGGGATGAGACTGGGAACTATATGTGTTTGAGTAATGTGGTATTTTTATCATCAGGGAAGGTTTAAGCAGACCTTTCTACTGATTCTCAACCCTGCGGGTCCAGAATTATCTGTAGAGATTGTTAAAAATACAGAAGGCTGGTTAGTGGGTATCATGCCCTTAGATTCTAATTCCATCTTATATATCTACATTTTAAACACGCTTCACAGGCAATGCCAGAGCAGGTTTGAAAATCAGTGACTGCTCTGCTTTCCTACATCTCAGAAATCTCTTCCAGAACATTCTGCTGAAATATTCTGACTCAAAAGCCAACTTATTCCCATGTTGGAGGGTTCCTAATTTTAGATATTACTTCCATTTATTGGGCCAAATTATGACTTCCTGTAACCTTTACCCTCCCATCCCAGTTTGTCCTCCAGAGCAACAGAAGAATTCTTTCAAATGTGCAGCTTGCAGATGATGCTCAGCAAACGTCAGGCCTGTTCCCCTGACCCTACACAACTCTCTCCTAACTGTAACAGGTCACATACTTAACCCATTCCTTTATTTGTGATGATCCATAAATCAATTCCTTTTCATACAAAATGTTTCCACTTTTAAAAAGCATTTTTGTGATTTCCATATTCTTAGAATCTTCATTATCTGACACCAAATATGCTATAATATCTTTATTAAAATTAATATTATCTACAAATATCAAGCACCCACCATGTGTGAAACTCTACTTTAGATATGGACTCTACCACAGTGACTAGAATTGAGCCCAGGACATCAGACAAGCTCTAGGCGAATCTAGTGGAGTTGTAATTCTAATACTATAGTCCTAGTAATACAGTATATTGACCATTTTGAAAGCCATGTCACATTATTAATTATTATGTGTTAGAATTTAACTAAGATCTTAGGACTCCTTACAAGTTATTGTTTTTATTATCATTACCATTACTATTCAAGTATTATAAAAAGATAAGTTTTGGATTGTTTACAAAGTTCTTTCTACACCCCTAATTCTCACAGTATCTCTGTGAATTTTTACTATTATTTTAGTTTATGGATGATGTCTTAGGCTGCTATAAGAAAGTACCTTACAAATAACAGAAATTTACTTCTCATGGTCCTGGAGGTTGGAAATACAAGATCAGAGCAACAGCACATTGGGTCCTGGTGAGAAACCTCTTCTAGGTTACAAACTGCCAACTTCTCATTCTTCATTGACAGAGAAGAAATGACAGAAAAAGAGTAATCTAGCTCTCTGGCATTCCTCCCATTCATGAGAGCTGCAGCCTCATGACCTCCCAGAGGCCCCCCCTTGTAATATGTCACATTGCGGATTAGCTTTCAACACGTGAATTTGGTGGGAGGAGCACAAATATTCAATCCTTAAAGATGGAAAGCCCAAATCTCAGGAAGGTTTAAGGTAATCCTTGATATTGCCTGTCTCACATTCAGTCAAGTGAGGCTTGAATTTGGGTCTTTGACTCCATATTGGAAGCATTTTCTACTGACCCACAATGCGCTAATACAAGAGGGTTTCCCTGCCAATGCTTCAGCAAGTGAGAGAAAGCTGGGAAAGATATTACTTTTTCCTATCTATTTATATGTGATTGATTTTGATTCTTTATTCTAGCCTCTTAAGGTATTTATAAATTCTTGACTGATCTACCAGTCTATTGACTATCTTTATCTTCAATTTATATCATCTACAAATTGAGTACATCTCTATGTCCTTATTCAAGGTATTAAAAACTGGGAAGAGGATACTGCCGAAGAGAACATCTATTGGCACATTGCTGGAGACCTTTCTCCTGGTTAGCATTAACATAATAATTAACGCTTTGGGGATCATTTTCTAACCAGCTAGAATTTTATGTGCCTGTGCCATCACTGGTATTCTCATGTCCCAATCGTGACATTCAAAGAGATCCTGAAATCCTTAGTTGAATGTGTGACTGGAGTTCGGATATGTCTACAGAATCCCCCTGAACCACTGAAGACATATGGTAATTTTTTAGCTGAGTGGACCATTTTAAATATCCCACAAATCAAGTTGCCCCATCATTCAAAAGAAAACACTTTAAGTGTTCTTTTGAACCTTAGACAGGCAATGTAAGCGCTCCATTCTTCAACACCCAGCTCTGATGTCAGCTTCTCTGGGAAGCCTCTCTTGATCCCCCAGGCAGATTTAGCAGCACCTGTTGGGCTGTCCCAGCATACTGGTCATTACTCTGTTCTAGTACTTATAACATTACCTGCAGTTACTCATTTCCTTTTCGCCTTCAATATTTGAACTTCCTGAGGGCCAGGACTGCATTTTATTCACTTTTGAAATCTCCCGCAATGGCCCAGGTAATGATCGGTGCACATCAGAGATTCACAATAAATACTTGCTAAATGAATGAATGTGTGATTGATTACATATATGAGTGGGACATAAAGTTCTCTTGTAAAGTTTTTACTAGTTTAAGAACATCAATGAGAATCTCTCTGTAATCTCTTTTGGACTTTGGCGCTTCTTACTGAGGTCATCCATGAACAACAGAGAGAGCCTGCTCAAGGAAATCCTACATTCACCTACCTCTTGAGAAAGATGAATTAATCCTTTGGCCTCCCTAGAGTAGTTGGTAGCTTTAAGATTAATCTTGTAGCCTATAAAACAAAACTAATTGCAGAATTCAAAGCTTTAGAGCATTTTTAGGTAGCTTGATGGGAAAGCATTGAAATAAATACAAACATTTAGATAAAACAACCATTTTAATAGTATTAACTCTGCCAATTAATGATAATGGAAGAGCCGTCCAATTAGCTAAATCGCTAATAGTTTTATCAAGCAGAGGTTGGTAATTTAAAGCAAACAAATTCTTTCTAATTTTATCTACTTGCACACCAAGATATTTAAAGGATAACAGGGGATCCAATAAAGAGTATTGCTCAAGAAGAGCTATATTTAAATCTCCTAATGGCTATAACATAGTTACCCCAATTAGTCAGAAAACCCAAGCAGTCAGTAAATTCTTTCGAGCCGCCAGCTTTTGGGGTAAAAATAAATGAAATACAACAAAGGTGCTGCTTATGATCATCAGCATTATTACTGAAGTATATTTGGAAGATATATGGTGCCCTGAGACAGTCAGGGGTATAAATTCATCTCACCCAGCATTTGTGAGCATCTATACTTCACACCAGAGCATTTTGAGGTGGTCTCCGTAGAAATCACTGCTCAACACCTCTTCCCGGCGCAGAAGGTCAGGGTGAAGTTGATGAGCTTAATGCCACACACTAAGACTGGGACTTCTCCTGACAACCTCCATGGAGAATTCAGGCACATAATTGAATAATTCAGGAAAAATCCATTTATGATAAAAATGATGTTAACATTTCTCACAATCCTCATTTTACTTTTCTCAAGAGAATAGACTTTCGAAAACATCTGTGTTTGGTGGATGTGTGAACTTCATCAGTAGAGACATGGTCAGTTAAGGACAAATGGCAAATGATGTACAAAAAGAATTTGCGCATAAGGTCACTTTAATATTTCTAGAATTAATGATGCTGTTTATTCCACAGTAGGGTACTGCCAACCAAACACAAGTTTTAAAGGAAAAAGAGCAGAACAGAGAGTACCTGTAAAGCATTGTCTGCCGGTGTGAGCAGCAGGAAGTTTCTTTGGTTATAACAACTACAATTTATTAAGCCACTTACTATGAGCCAAGCATTGTGCTAATATCTTCATTTTATTTAATTTTATTTTTGGTACCAGGGATTGAACTCAGGGGTGCTTAACCACTGAGACACATCCCCAGACATTTTTATTTTTTATTTTGAGACAGGGTCTTGCTAAGTTGCTTAGGGCCTCACTGAGGCTGGCTTTGAACTTGTGATCCTCCTGCCACAGCCTTCCAAGATGCTGGGAATACAGGAGTGAGCTCCTGCGCCTGGCTAATATCTTTATATTCATTAATTCATTAAGCTTCCCATCAATAGAGTGCGCTTTATCCTGTTACATTGGTGAGTTTCCTGAGCCTCGTAGGTTGAGGAACTTGCCCACTCCTCTCAGTCTGGGAGCTGGGATTCAGACTCAGGGTTCTCTAACTGCAAAGACCGTGTTCATTACCTGAATGGTAAACATCCATCCAAGTTCCATAGTCTGGCCTGTTGTTAGTGCTCAGTGTGTACGACAGGAGGATGATGGTCTCCATGTGTTCCAGTGTTATAGAGAACAAATGCCCTGTGGATACCCTGTGGGGTAAATAAAGAATGAACAGGGCCCAGCTGGGCATTTGCATCAAAGTGCCTAACCAGAGGTCCCAGCTGCTCTGGCAAGGTGCCCAGGCCCTGCCCTGGAGTCCAAACAGAATCCTCTTTGAGATGCCTCTGGTTTTCATTTTCCAAACCTTGCCACACACAACAAGTGGGCCTGGGGCTGGCCTCAGAGTCCCAGCTCGGCCTCAGTTCTTGGGAGGGGGTGTGAGGGAGTAATGGGAAAAAAAGGAATCGTTGATACCAATATCTTGGTATCAAGAACTCTCTATTTCTAAACTGTTACTAAATTATGAAAGGACTTGTTTTATAATTTTTGTTTTTTTTTCCAACACAAATCTTTAGGAAAAAGGTTGTCAATGACATAAGCCATATGAAACTTGAGTTTACCAAGAAATAAGAGCAAAGGTGAACTGAAAGCCTTCAAGTATAGCTCAGTCTCAGGACTGAAAGCAGGGTGAGCTAAAAGACACCACTGATGAGATGCCCATGCCAGGCTGAGCAAGATCTGATGGATATTAGGGAGCCTTCTCAATTTCTCTCCTTTTGTATTCTTTATTGTTTGATTTAGGTCACTTTAAATATGCTCCTCCCTTAGATGGGCAACTGTAGAGATGGAACAATAAGTTCCACCTGATGCTAAGTTCAGGCGTCAGCTCTGCCACTGAGCAGGTAAGGGAGCAGGGAGTGGTCCTTTAATTACCCTCAAGCATGGATCTTGTAGAAAAAAATATTTGGCAAGTTGGAGATATTCAATGAGCAGGTCTTCCTCTCTAGTTGTTTCTTTGCTGCCTGCAGGACAGTATGTGTGATAGGGTAGTTTTGTCCTTCATAGAATTGATAATTTAGTTTGAGAAAGAATGAGGGAAACAAACAGAGCAGCTGAAAAATACCAGCAATTTCCATTTTGGCCTCTTTGTCCTAGAGATGGTCACATAAATTCCACCCACCATCTGCCCAGCGTTGGGGGAAAACACAGGGCTGGGAGTTAGGATCCTCAGGCTTTTGATCACCTTGGGCATTTTGGTGCATCAGGTTTCCTGAGGAGTGGACTCTGGAGAAGGCCATGCTGATTTGGTGGCCAGTGCTTTCAGTAACACCTATGAAGGGCGAGGGAAGCAGGATTGGAGAAAAGGAGATGAATCGTAATGTTGCTGTAACACGGGCCTCAGAAGATCCCACTGGGAACTCTGGAGCAGGGGTCATCTTTCACAGCTGTTTCAAGTTGTGACAAAGAGTCCTGGCCTTTGAGCCATTGCACTGGCCATGTACTACGCATAGGCTGTCCCCAGGGGGGAACCATAATCCTAAGCAAGGTTGGATCCTTTCTTACCCTGAGCAGGTAACACATGTCACAGCTGGAACAATGAAAGCCTTAAGGAAGGAAGGAGGGTCTGGGCAGAAACTTAGAGCATCACTATACCTAACCAGGTGGATAAAGCACCTGCTTCTTTGGTCCTCACTATTCTTAGCAATACCTCCAACCAATACCTACAAACACCTACTTTGTGCATATTGTTTTATATATATGGAATATCCTCCCCTCACTCAGAACCTCCTGATAACTTAATACATCAACATTCTGATAAAATGCCAGCTCCTCTAGGGAGCCACCTTTACTTATCAGGCATAATTAATACAAGGCCTTTTCTATTTCTGTACCATCAAAGCACTTCATACATGCCTGTCTCATTTTTAAAAAAATTACTATAGATGGGGAGACCTGTCTTATTTATATTGGTATTTTTTTCTTTTCTTCCCCAATATAAAACTTTGGTGATCAAGTCATTACTTAAAGTCTATTTTGTATTAGTATAGTGATACCTTCTTTTTTTTTTGCTACTTGTACAGTTTATTTTTTTCATCCTTTCATTTTCAATTATTCTGTATTGTTATATTTTAGGCATGTCCCCTGTAAATGACATTTAATTTGATTTAACTTTTTAAGTATCTATCCTAACAATCTTTGTGTTTTAAGTGTATCATTTAAACCATTTATACTTAATGTAATTATTTATATATATATATGTTAAATATTAATCATCTTATTTTATGCCTTTTTTAAAAATTCACCAGATCTGGCTTTTTCCCCCACATTTCTAAACTTTTTTTTGGACTTAATTTTTTAATTACCTTCCACTTTTTCTTTCTCTAGACATCACATATTCGCTTTTCTTCTAGTGGTTACTCCAGAAATTACATTTCCCCCTTTGCTTAGCAAAGTCTAATGTTAATCAATATTGTTACTCTTTTCTAGAATGGATACAAAGATCTTAGAATAATTTAACTGCATTTCTCATTTTCACCTGGTCCTCTAAATTTAGAGTTGGCAACATGTATTTGTCATGAATTTTAATTCTACATATTTTTTAATTTGGTAAAAGACATTAATATTATAGATTTTAAAGCCAATGTTTATATTTACCACTTTTTTAGTTCTTAATGCTTCCTACATCTCTGATCCTTGAGCCTAGTCTGTTGGTTGTGTCATTTCAGTTTTTCTTTGAAAATATCAGTATTTTACTTTCATTCTTGAAGGATATTTTCTGTGTATAAAATTCTATGACAGTTAGTGTTTTTTTCCAAGAATACTGAAATTCTATTCCCTTTCCTTGGTTTTGATTTTTTTTTTTTAACTTTAGAAATTGATCATTCCTTTGAAGAAATAAATTTGCCTTTCTTATGTAACTACTTTTACAAGTTTTACTCTTTTCTTACTTTTCTGAAATATCACAATGATATGTCTGGTCATAAGTCTTTTTTTCTTTTTTTGTAATTCTTGAGTCTTGTGAATCTATTCTGAAAAATTCTCATTTATTTTAGTCAGAAAAATGTAAATACTTCCTTTGCCCCATTTCTCTCTTTCTTTTGTTTCTAAGTCTGCAATTAAACATATGCTAGACTTTTCTATAAATCCTCTCTTACCTTTATGCTTTTTTTGTGTTTTTATGTTACATTGTGGAAAGTTTATTTTTCCATTTAATAATTCTCTCTTCAGCTATATCTAATATGCCATTAAACTCATTTAATCCATTCTTAATTTGTGATTTTCTTTTTCTTTTTCTTTTTTTTCAAAATTGTATCACTCCTCCCCTCTCCTGTACAATTTCTCCTTGAATATTTTAAATTTGGCTTTTCCTTTGTCTTTGATTTGGTAAGTATAGTTGTTTTATAGTTTACTTTTCATAATTCCTATATATAAAGGCTTTGTTATGACTGGTTCTTGCTCATGGTGTCTTGTTTCCTGTGTGCTTCATTTTCTTTGCGTGTTGTACAATGTATTTTATAAAATATTTTAGGAATACTTTTAGATATAAGACGATAGTATCTCTTATAAGAGAATATTTTAATAGGTTTCTTCCAGTTATCTAGAGAGCCTACCATTATAGACACTATTTTAATCCAAGTTCAAGGCTACATGAGCCAGTTGATGAGAAGCTGGTTGCAGTCTTTAGAGGACTGGTTTACTTTTGGCTTACCCTAATCCTTGTTGTGTTCTATGTTAAAGTGGTAGTGGCTTATCTGAGTCCTAACCCTTGGTGAACTCTGACCTTTGAGCCTCATTCCCTTTTCCCTGAAAGACCTCCCAAACAAATACTATTTCACAATACTTTCTCCAGGTAGGCAAATGCTATTTGGGCAACATAGATTCGAATATAGGACTTCTGTTTTCTCCCAGAGTTTGGGTAATTTTTCATTCTTTGGTTAACTGTGGTTATTTTGGAATATTTGGACTTAAAATAATGCCTTGCCCAATTTTATTTTATTTTTTCCTAGTAAGGAGTTTAATCTGAGAGAATTAGTCTACCATTATAGGATATAGAACTTTAATTTTGTATTTTTGTCTTTAACACAGTTCTGTCAGTCAATATTTGTTGAACAAATGACTGAATGGCTGTGGTCTTTGGAATCAAGTTGTATAACTTATGCCTTCTGTCTCCAAGGAACTTATCATTTACAAGATGAAGAAAATCACAAAAATAAAAACTTTTTTTTAAGCTGAGAATTTAACTCAGGTCACTTGATAGGCAAGCATTATACCATTGAGCTACATTCTCAGCTCAGTCCTTGCCCCCCTTCCACTTTTCCTTATTTTAAGTCAGGGTCTGGCTATGTTGCTGAGGTCTTGAACTTGTCATCCTCCTGAGTAGCTGGGGTTCCAGGTGTGAACCACCATGACCCTTTCAAATAAAACTTTAAATAATGACTACTCCATGCATGATGTAAAGTAAATGCTCAGCTTCTTCCTTTTCTTAGTGGAAGTGTAAATTAATACACCTCTTTGGAGTAAAATTTGCTAAGGCGTGTAAAATTTAAGTACGTAATTACCTTTAAACTAAATCATTTCACAAAGAGAACTTATTTGGTGTACGCTCTACATACTTGCCTGAGTGCTCAAAGATGTGTCTATGAGGATATCATTGATAGTAGTGTGTTGGTAATACAAAAGATCACAAATGGTTTAAATACCTATCAACAGGGGACTGATTAAATAAATTTTGATATATTATGCAATGTGATGTATGAAACCATTAAAAGGAATGAGAGATTTATGTGTGTTGATATGGAAGTTTCTATGCCATATTTAGACAAAAAATAAACAAGAAACTTGATAGTGTATATAATATGCTACATATATGCACACATACATACACACATAAGCACTTGCTTAGAAATTCATAGAATATCAAAGATTATCAGAGGAACTGCTAACAGTGGCTATATCAGAGGAAAAGAGCTGGAACTTGGAGTTCAGGTAGAGGAAGGGAAGTTTTTTCTTGGAACATATATGTTTTAGATCACATTTTATGTATTATATGTTTATTTTTACCATGTACATGATCTTTTTTTTTCTTTTTTTTTAAAGAGACACAGGCAGATTTATTTAGGAAAGCAGATATACATTACACATTCAAGGGAGAATGTGGACTGTCTCAGGGAGGAGACATTTTTTGGGGTAAAATAAAAAATGCCAGCCATCTTGAGAATAAGAAACTTTTGGAGTAAAGTAAGGAATACACATTCAAGGGGAAATGCAGGCCATCTCCAGAGGAAGAGAAAGCAATCTGTGAATCCAGAGTGTTCATATTTATGGAGGGAACAGTTGCAAGGGGCTATACAATTTGTCCCTGGTTTTCCAGTGCTTGTGCTTTGCCTTCAGGTTACTTTTTGCAGGCAAGGGTATGGGTCAAGGGCATGGGTCCTGGATTCCAGTGGAGGCTGAAACCTCAGGAATGCTTTCTTGTATTACATTTTTCTGCATTGCATTGACTTGTATGGGGCATCTCTTTTGAGACTCAGTCTATCTTTCCTTTTCAGTATCCCCAAATTCCTATCCTGTTCCCTTCCCATAGACTTGTGGTTCCTTATTCTAAAGGGTGGATGAAGGGCCAAGATGTGTTTTCTATGACTGCTTCAAGCTGGTAAAGGGTGATGACCCTGCCTAGTCAGAGATCTAAAGTCTCTGCCAGGGTCAGAGGAAATACTGGTCTCAGTGTTGAGATGAGTTGGAATCGTTATATTGCCATTTCTTAACCATGGAACTCGTTGCAATCTGAAAGACATAAATTTTACTAGGAGATCAAGAAGTACAGTAGTCAAAGATTCTAATAGTGGTAATAGCCAGGTGAGGCTAGGTAAACTAGCTTTAATAGTTTTTATCTCAAGATCTAGATATTTTTTTGCAAAAACATGGTTGTTAGATGAGATTTAAATTAACTCATGACAAATTTAGGATTTTGGCAATCTCTTTTGATAGTTATTATCAGACTGAGGCTGCTTTTTAAAAAATAATACAAAAAAAACAGAAGTTATACATGTTAAGGGGGTGCTATGTAATGTTAGGTAAACATATAGATTGTGTTGTTCTTTAAATCAGGTTAAACATATTTATCTCCTTAAACATTTATCAAGTCTTTGTGGGAAAAGCTTTCAAAATCCTTTCTTCTAGCTTTTTGAAATATACAGAGTACATAATCATCATCTACAGTCACCGTACTGTGCAGTAGGACCCCAGAGCTTTTTGCTCTAATTGTCACTTAGTACCCATTTATCAAACTTTCCCCGCTTCCTTCCTCATGTACATGCTTTCATCCATTCCATTGAAACACAAAAATTGCTAGGAAAGCTGAAACACTAGGCCAGTGCCATGGAACATGCCTATAATCCCAGCTACTCAGGAAACTGAGGCAGGAGGATCGCAAGTTCAAGGCCAACCTGGGTAACCTGGTAAGACCTTGTCTCAAAATAAAAAAATAAGTAAATAGAGCTGAGCACAGTGGTGCATGCCTGTAATCCCAGCAGCTTGGGAGGCTGAGGCATGAGGATCATGAGTTCAAAGTCAGCCTCAGGAACTTAGTGAGTTGTTTCTAAATAAAATTTAAAAAAGGGCTGGGAATGTGACTCAGTGGTTAGGTGCCCCTGGGTTCAATCCCTGCTACAAAAAAAGAAAAAAAAATAAATAAAAAGAAGGATTGGGGATGTATGAGAATGGTAAAGCCCCTCGGGGTGCTCCAGTTTCACACACACACACACACACACACACACACACACACACACAAGAATTTACATCAAACTGGCAGTCAGTTGACCTGAACTTTACTTTGGTTTCTGTTTTTACGAAGTCCCATGACCTTTACTGAACTCTTCAATGAAATGAGAACACTGGCCTCAATGATCTTCAAGGCCTTTTTCAACCTGGTTTTTATTTTTAAATTTTTATTTGCATGCTGGTGGTGGAACCCAGGACCTCGCACATGGGAGGCATGTGCTTTCCCTCTGAGCCTCAGTCTCTCTTTCAACTTCAACATTCTCTGATTCCATGGATGAACACAGAGGTACTTTTATTGCAGAAGCACTTCAGTCAGACGATATCTTTAAAGATAATTTGGCAAATCAAAGTATTGACACTAGATGAAAGTACCAGGTGCTGGGAATGCTAACTCTCCTTCTACTTGTTCTTCGAGAACCTCATGCTTCCCCTAAGACAATAAACTAAAATAATTGACTTCACAGTTTGAAATGTGATTTTTAATATAACCTCACCTTGGAAATATTTCAGGCCTGTTTTTCTTCAGGATTGGGTGGGCCTAAATCTCTCATAGACTGACTGAATCTCATTACCCCCTGTTTACTGTACAATGGAAGCTTATTTCCTAAATGTTTCTACATTTTGTGCTCAGATAGATCTCAGTGGCCAAAGCGTTTAATTAAATGGACTATTCATGGACTATTCATGCAATCTCATTTCCTGACTGATCATGTATGTCAATGACGGCAGTAGAATCCACTTCATGTCTGTGACTGAATCTTGAGACAGAGAGAGAGGAGAGAGAGAGAGAGAGAGAGAGAGAGAGAGAGAGAGAGAGAGAGAGAGAGAGAATACTTATTTAAACTATACTCACACTGATGGTTGAAAATCTTTTTAATAATAAAAATTTCAAACAATATAAGTAACAGTTTGAAGTCTCTTTTCCCTATCCCTAATGGTACTCCTTGGAGATGCTGACTGATAAGTAGGCATATATATGTCTTCTTAGATACACAAGCACGCACACACACACACACACACACACACACACACACAGACTGTTGCTTTTACAATAACGAGATTATACCAGAATACTGCTTTATCATTTGTTTTTGTACTGAAAAAGATGTTGTTGGGATAGATGTAGCTCTACCTCATTCTTCAAAAAGTTGTAAACTATTCAAACACAGAGATACACCATCATTTATTTACATATTTTCTCAGTGATGGACATCTAGAGTTAGTTTCCATTTATGGACTATGAGTAGCTGTGTTGCACTGAAATAAGACATTTGTCTAGAAGTTTTGTAGAATGTTTTCCTGGAATTGGGGTTTTAGATTACACGGTACTTTCTATAGGCTGACTCGACTGTAAGTGCTTGACAAACATTCCCATAACAACCCGTCAAGGTATAGATACACTATTATTATCTGCAATTTGCGGATGATAAACTTGGACTCCAGGAAGTTAAGTAACTTTCTTGAGGTCTTATAGCTATAAGTGATAGGACCAGATTGGAACTCGCCCTCTCTGAGCCTAGAGTTTGCTGAAATCATGTACACTCTGATGCTTTATAGGACAGGTATATTTGGAAATTTGATAAATATTGCCAAGTTCTCCAAAAAGTTCATATCAATTTGTACTTCTATAAACCGTACTTGAGAGTTCACCCATTTTGTCATTTCCTTACCCAATCTTATGCTCTTACTTTTTTGGGGGTGGAGGTGCTGGGGATTGAACCCAGGGACATTTTACTACTGAGTTACATCCCCAGTCCTTTTAATTTTTTTTTTTTTTTTTTATCTTGAGACAGGATCTTGCTGAATTGCTAAGGGTCTAGTTAAGTTGCTGGTGCTGACCTTGAACTTGGGCTCTTCCTGCCTCAGCCTACTGTCTATACCTACCCAGTCTATATTTTTATTTTTAAAATTTTTGGAAAATTTATGGTTAGAAGAAATAGTATCATATTATTGTTTTAGTTTCAAATTAACCAGAAATCAGTATTTGTAATACTTCACTTTTATTAGATCTTCACTACAATAAAATACATTTAAAAATTATTCATGATCTCTAGATTATCACACAAGAGCAGTGAAACTGACACACAGCTTCTTCAGGAAATGTCTCTGGCAGTGGCCCCAGTGTTTGCTTTTGAGGTTGACTTTGTTCATGTGTTTGTTCATTTGTTCATTTGTTCATTCGTTCCTTCCTTCCTTCCTTGCTTCCTTCCTTCCTTCCTTCCTTCTTTCCTTTCTTAGCTAAAATTCTCACAAAAGAGATGGGTAAACAGAAGACTATTCAGAATTATAGCCCAAGATTTTTGAGCATCTGGGTGCTCACTTATAATGCAGTCCGCAGATTCACACAGCAGTTATGAGAGGGCATACCTAGAGCAGTTAAAAAAACAAAACAAAAAGCATTTTGACACTGAGGAATTCAGCAGGAAGATCTGACCCAACAAGTAAAAACTCTTTTAAAAGTTCAATCAAGTTTATTCCTATCACATTCCTCTAGAATGCCCAACAGGCACACGCTTTGTCAATGAAAATTATTTTCGATCTCACTGATGTTTTGTTTGGCGAGAATCATTGCTTTGAACAATTTCTTACTAATCATCTATGATTTTTCATTTCTGACAGTGTTATCACCAGTATTCAGTGACTGCCTAGTTCTAATAGTTATGAAAGTGCTAAACTTCAACCGGTATACAGTTTTTATCTGTTTTTTCAGAATGCAACTTAAGAAAATGCCAATCTATTTGCAACCAAATTTTAGGTCTTCACCATTAGAGAGGTTAAGAAATATGAACTCAATGAAATTATGTCATCACCCTTATTTCGAGGGACCACATTGCTGCATACCCATCTCACCAGTGTCATGTTGACTTTCTTTCCATTTTTGTGGCTTGTAGTTTTGTTTTTTGGGAATCTTTTGCCTGTGGCAACTCAAATATAAATAATGATACCCAGTGTCTTAATGGGGTCCTGCCTTCCAAACAAATAATTTACTGTGGCTCTGAGATTGCATCTTCCTATAAGGCTGAATCAAATGGTTCTGGTCAAATTGCCTTCTATACAGGCATGATAAAAATATGGTCAGGGTTAGATGAAGGTGTGTGGCATGTGTGTTTTCCATGTTGCAAGGAGATGTTGGGCTGTGCTGCCTCCTAGGCTGTGAGCCCCTTGTGGGTCCCCAGGGAGTATTTCACTGGCTGCAGTTTAAACTTTGATTATACAGGGTCATTGATTTCCTTTACCAAGAGCTGCCAATCCTATGGAATCAACCATACCTGTCAAGCAATTCCACCCCTTCCCAACCAGGTGGCAAGCACAAGAGCTGGACTAGTGGCAAGAGAAATAGCCATCCAGGCAATCTAGTGCAGTCGTATTATGTGGGAACTTGCTGGAAATGCAAATCCCTGACCCCACTTACATCTCTGGGTGGTTTGGACACAGACCAATGAGTTTGAGAACCACTTCTCTAGCTCATTATATTAGATTCTTGCATGATATTTTTATATCCATCTTTAATCCTGTAATATTCTCTGTCATGGTTGGCTTTCTAAATGTCTTTGAGCTGCCGTGTTGACAGGGGTACTCCTTGCCTGGTGGTGTGCTGGAAGGCTTTAACAATAGGCTCCATAGGAGCAGGGACTTGATATGGAGCCTTTCACAATGTCTGTGATGTAAATACACCACTGTGGCCAACTTCAAATGACTCGAGTGATATTATTAAATAGGTGTTGGGAAGATACTTGCATAATTGAAGTGAGTGAGAGCCCCAGCCTACAGAGAAGTACCCATAATTTTGTAGACGTTGGCTCAAACTTAACTCAATGGGGATTCAGAGTGGATTTAGATGAAGTCATTATTTGCAGTTCATTTATTGAATCATTGAATACTTTTGGTTTTTAAGGTGACTGAAATACTCAGTTGATATCCTTTAAGATCACTGAAAAATCAGCTTAAAATGGCATTTTGAAAATGCCACACACATTCTAGATTCCAACCTACGCCTTTATCTGGTGCCTTTCCTATGCACGCTCTGTTAGAAGAACTGTTTGGGTTTCAGTTGGTAGAGTGCTTGCCTCACATGCACAGGGCCCTGGGTTCAATCCCTAGCACTACAAAATAATATAATAATAATAATAATAATAATAATAATAATAATAATTGTTTGGTAGTTGTAAGCCCCAAAACAAAGTGGACTTTGTGTTGTACCATTTCAATACTTTAAATGGTAATGTTCAGAAAATGTTGATTAATAAATTAGTAACTATTATTTCTCTAGAGTGACAACAGAATACCAAAGATTGGGTAGCTTAGAACATTCATTTTTCTCTCTCCAAGATCAAGGTTTCTTCATGTTTGGTTTTTCCTGAGGTCTCTCTCCTTGGTTTGCAGATGGCCACCTTCTTGTAATGTCCTCATGTCATCTTGTCCAGGGTCACTCTGTATGTCCAACTTCCCCTCCAATTGGACTAGGGTCCACCCCATCCACCTCATCTTTAAAGACTTTATCTCCTAATTTAGTTACATTCTGAGGTGTTAGGACTTCAACATATGAATTTGGGGCAGGGGTGGGGGATACAATTTGACCCACAACAACGACTATTAAAACTTCTATACCTTAAGAATCTAATAGCACAATAAAAAAATCAGCTGTGGATTTGAAGCACATTGGGGACATGTATAGTTATATTTTCCTTGATGTGATAACTTGGGTTGTTTATGAAGTGGGTACAACCTCATAGAAGAAATGACCATCTAATATTTTATAAGTTACAAAAAAGTTCCTCTCCAGTCCCTCTGTCTCATACTACCTTGGGGACCCATGAGGTCTTATTCCTTTCGAGTGAGTAAGAAGAGTAGGAGAGAAGGGAGAGTGATGGGTTTGCACACACAGAAGCAATAGATATCAGAGCTTCTGTTGTGATAAAAAGGTGCAGGACCTTTGTCCTATGCACGCTTTCAAATCGCGGAAGGCAGCAACGAGGAAGTTCAGCTATAAAACCAAGCCTCGTCGTCCTCTTACATATCTAGATTATTTTTTTATTTGATGACTATCAGAACAACAGGAAGGAAGTTCAAAGTGTAAAATTTAAAAGACTTTGAGTGTCTATGTGGATGGGAGGCCCTAAAGTTACTGAGACTTTTCTTGATGAAGAAGTGGCTCCACTTTAGTCAGGGCTCTGGTCAGCTCTGGACAGGGCACCATGTCACCCGAAGTCTGGCTTCTGTTTCTTTCTAGTTGGTATTCTGTTCTCTTAAATCTTGTGGTGACATGAGTGAATCACAGCACAACACCTTTATGCTATAGGCTTTGTTAGGTGTAATTTTTCTGTTACGTTTGGGATCACTATCAGACTTTTAAAAATTATTTATTTTACTCTTCCTAAAGTTGAAATGCTCTTTTGATCAGTTGATATTCCTTCAGGAGTCCTCAGAATAATTGCAACATGCCTGAGGGCATGTGTTCTTGTAATGTAATAGCATGACTAGGTGGTTATTGGCGACAAGCCTAGCCCAGCGAGGCACGCTACAGTTGCACAATTACACACATCCTGGTGTGCGCCTCATTACGTAATTGTTCTTCCCATTCAGTGATGCTGCTGAAAGCAGTTACGTAAGTGCTGTCCATTGCACATGGAATCTAAACGGTAGAAGTGAAACAGAGCCAAGCTCATAGGCACTGAGGGCAACAGTCCGTTGGTTGGTATGCTGCCTCTCCTGGTATTAGGTGACACTCTCAGTGATGGAATTGACACATTTGGACCTTCTCATCCAACAGCTTTTTTTTTTTTTCCCCCAAGCAGGCGAGTAACAGTAGCAACATGTGCAATTTGAGTATTTGCATTTGTTTTTAAGGAAGTAAAATCAAGTAATACAGCGGTGAAATTGTCTACCTCCCTAGGAGGACTTGAAAAACTTTTCTGTATGTCCAGGATGTGACACATTCTGAGTAAAATGAAGCTCCCCAACTCCAGGAAGAAACCTAGGGGAGAGGACAGGGGGATTTGTTTCTAATATTTAATGTAGTTCCCAAAGTCAGAGACAGCTGGTGAGCAGGGACAGCTGGTCCCTGGGGATGCCTTGTACTCTTCTGACCAGGGGGTTTGGGCTGGTGTGTGCCTTTATACAGAGGAATGTTGAAAAGCACCAATTGTGTGGGAATCTTGCCCCGAAGACATTGTCCACTTGAAAATGCACGTGGGCAGCTCTTCCTGGAGTGATCAGGGAGCCATACAATAGGAGTCAATACTTGCTTTGTTGAATGAACAACTTATTAATGAGAGGCAACCTGCTTCCTCTTTCCTTATTTTCCGTTTTTTCCCCCTCAAATCCCAATGGAGCTTCACGTATCATTGAATTATCTGGCAGCTTACTGTCAGGTCAAAATCATGACCATTTAGTGTGGAATGAGCAGGTTGTGTTCCGGAGTGCTGAGGAGATCCTGGACACCTGTCTCTTCACTTGAGAGGAGCACCCACCAATGAACCTCTGTGTAGGGCTCAGCTTGGGCATCAAGGAGAGGAAGGAAGGGATGGAACCAACTATGGATTCTGGTATTTTGTTGTGAAAAATCTTGGTAATTTTGTTGTGGAAACTTGGTGCCAGTGAGATATTAGGCTAAAGGTCCTTGAGGACAAGGACCATATCTTGAATTTTGTACCACCAGAGTCAAACCTGGACTTGATAAATAGGAGTGCTTATAATATTCTGCAGTTCATGACTGTGATGGTTAATATTATGTGTCAACCTGGCTAGGCCACTGTACTCTGATATTTGCTCAAGTATGCCTGGATGTTGCTGTGAAGGCATCATTTAGATGAGATTAATGTTTAAATCAGTAGATATTGAGTAAGGCAGATCACCCTCTGTGTTGTTTTATATTATGAACCACTACATGGTTGGGCCTCATCCAATCAGTTGAAGGCCTTAAAGAAAACCTGACCTCTTCCTAGGAAGAGGGGATTCTGCCAGCAGGCTGCCTTTGGACTGGAACTGCAACATCAGATCCTCCTGGGTGTCCAGCCTGCCACCCTATCCCGCAGTTTGAACTTGCCAGCCTCCGTGATTGTGCGAGCCAATTCCTTATGAATGAATGAAAATCTTCAGTTTCTCTGCTTTTCTTTGACAGCCCTGTCCAACTGCAATGAGATGAAGGAGACTACTTTGCTAAGTCAAAACTTTGAATCTTTGCCTTAAAATCCCAACCAGTCTTAAATGGAGAATGAAAGTCTTGATGCAGATAAACATGACAGGACAGAAGAAAGATAATTTGGGGGTGGTGGGGCAGAAGAAGAATTCAGCCACCCTTCTTAAAATCCTTGATTTTATATTTACTGTTAATGTCCAATGTAAAAATCGTTGGCTTGATTTAAATGCCTTTGTTGCTTCCAAAGCCCCATCACCACCAGCAGCAGCCGCTCACCCCGTGTGGGCCCGAGAGGCTGAAGACCACTTTTCAGCCTGATGTGATTTCTAACAGCTGAGATATTAAAACACTGAAAAACGGGGTTTATAATGGAAATGCTGACAGACTATTAACTATAGCAGCACTGCTCTAATAAATGGAATGGCCTGTCATAATCTCTAGTTCATAAATATGCAAATACAAGACTGGGGATTTGCTCCAAAGGATGTCTCTATAATTTTAACTGACCTTTACTGATACCAAATGAGCCTGTTGCTTCTGTTTTTGTACATTGGATATAAAGTACAGGAAATCCAGCCGCCTGTCGGCCTAAAGTATATAAAGTTTAAACTGCCAGCTACTAAACTCTGGGCTCAGATTCCATTTCTCTTCACATTCACACTCTTTATTGACATTTTCATTTTTTTTCCCCAGGGGGTGGAAGCTGAGTGGGGTCGAAATCAAACATTGTTCATCCCCCTTTCCCCCCCACATTATTTCCACATGTCACAGTGCCTGCCCAGCCAAAATTCATGGATTGCCTCAAGGACAAACAGGCCATCTACGCTGAATTATAAATTTGAGTTTTATCCAGTTTTCTGCTTTTGGACCAAATGGGCAGCAAATCCAGTGACTTCATATTTAATAACCTAGATGTCGTTTGTCCTGTGTCTTTCAGTGGAGTGAAGAGTTGGATGGCTAGCAGTTTTGCAGATTTTTTCCCCCTAATTATTTTAAGCTATTCAGCCTGGTATCCGAACTATTGATGCAGAGCCAAATCGCCAGCAGGGGAGAGATCTGTCCAATCCAGGAGCTAAATGAGTCACTGAGAGTCAATCTGTTTTTCCCTTGCTGCTGGGGTTTCTGCGGGCCCGGCCTCTCTCTCTGCTACAGTCACACACAGAGCTGCAGGCTCAGCCCTAGCTGCCTTCCACAGCCTCCCAGTTCCCGCCGCAGCCCTGTTGGCCACAGCTGTTGACGGGTTCTGACTGGCTGGCCATGGAAGTCCAGGGCCTCAATCACGCTGTAGTTGAGGCCTGGCTCTGATGTCAAATGAAGACATCTTGGCCTTGTTGTATTTCTTCTCCAATAATCCATCAGGTGTCTGGGAAGTAAGGGAAGGCACAGAAACAGAATCTGTTGTTGGGGGCAAGGCCAGTTCACTAACTGCCACTGCTGGCTTCCCACAGAGAGATCTTCTTTCCCCAAGTGTCCATGTGAAGTCCTCAAAACAGAGTCACAGAGAAACTAAAAAGAAAAAAAAAATCACAGAAAAAATGAAAACTGGAGGCAGACTGGAAGGGACGTGAGATGCTGCGGGGGTTTGGGCAGGCGGCGGGGCAGGGAGAAAAGCCACCAACAGGAACTACAGGTGCTGTTCTCTGAGCTCTGTAAGTACTGCAAGAGAAATAGATATATATATATATATATATCTCCCCCAATGGAAACATTTTATTTCTAACAAAATTTGCTAAGACCAAAATCCTTGAAGTCCTCTTGGTGGGGTCAGTATGTAATCACACAAAAATATGCAGCTGACTTAAGGACTGCACACAAGATTAGGATAACTGGCAGTTCATGGTAAATGATTACACTGGCAGACATGGTTATGTCCTGAACTTTGCCATCAGGACTGACATTTCTGTGCCACGTGCCTCGAGGACTGTGGGTAATCCAAACTAGTGGGAGCTTTTCCTCTTTGAAACTGAAACACGATCAAGGAGCTGCATTCCCTGCAAATGGATAGAGGAGTTATTATGGAATTTGAGAACAACAAAAATCATAATGTGGTAAACTGAACTGCCCTAGGTGCTTAGAAATTGGAGAACTCAGGGGTCCTTGAAAAATAAGGAGAGGGGAGGAAGTGGAAGGAAAAAAAACAGATCAATTGATTTACTATAATTTTCAGATAGAAATATCCAGAGGGGGGGAACCCTTAAAAACTGGGCAGAGTTGTTTCTCTTTCACAGTGAAGTCTCAGAGGACTGAAAACTGTGTTCCCTATGGGCAGCCGTGCTATTTCTGTAGTTCTGACAGACCTCAGCTTTCTACATATTCATGATGATTTTTGGTTTCCCTGTTCCTGGCTGGCAAGGTGGTAAGGGCGGTTAGAGAAGAGTCAGACTTCTGAAATGCAGAAAACTACTCACTGGAATCCAGCGTGTGTTGGTGAATCACTTTTTTTGTGTGTGTGGTCAATCCTGCAATGGGGTCATCAACCACTTAGATCATTGAGGGTTTTCTGGAGGGTTTCTGGATTTCAGGGCATTTGGAAAATCTTACAGTAATTAACTAAAAAATGAAGACCCCACTTTCTCTTTTCACATTTGGAGCCACAGATCACCTAACACTGCAAGAAACACCAGTTTTCAGATCATTAGCACAAAGCATCTTCAGTGGGAGGCAATAATTTGACTTTCTACAAGATAACTGGTTACTGTTTCCCGAAAGCAGGAATCCCCTTAATAAGAAATGTCCATGAAAACAGCCCCATTGTTTGAGAACTTATGCAAACGCTGCACAGAAGTTCCATAGTGACTTAAAAATATTAAATCTGTATCTTTGACTCCAAGATACTCAGAGAAACTTGGTTACCTCTGAAGAATTCCATTGCACTTTTTTAAAAAATGTGTCCAATATAGAGTCGTTTTAAATTTTTTTTCCTCTAAACTCCTACCTTCTTCCTAAGCTTCAAAACCTGCTATAATGAATGTCCTACAGAGTCTAGTGCTTTTTGGTTTAACACTTATGAGGATCACTCATCACTAGTTAAGAAAATTGAAGATAACAACCATAGCTCCAAGTATTTTGAACAACGTAAAATGCTTCTCCCGTGGGTGTAGCTTTTAAGGACCACATGGGGATCCATACCCCTCAGTGCTCAATCAGCAAAGACAAGGCTCTAAGTGTCTCAATCCATGTTGATTGCTTCTGAACTCCCCAGTGCTAGAATCTGGATGTGTCCATTACTGCTTGTTTAAACAATGGATTGCCTGAACCAGGAGACTGATCTCTGCAGAGAGGCATTAAGGAGATGGGTGAGGAATAGGGTGTCCCACCAAATGTTGTGGTATTTCCCTTTGATTTTTTACTGGCTTTAAATTCTTTTGCATTGACTACTTAGTAACTGTCTGACCTTGGTCCCCTCAGTTTCTCTTCTGCATTTCCTCCTAATTCAGTGTGGAAGATGATCAAAGTATGGAGTTTCTTCTACCCCAGAGGTTGGCATTTCTGCAGGCACAAATGAGCTTAGTTTTCAAGCACCCGTCTTTGAACACAAGGAATTCCTTTAATGATCATGCCAGACTATATAGACTTTAGAATCAGAAACTTGGAGTTTCAGCTCTGCCATTTACCAGCTTTGACACTTTAGGCGTGTCATTTTAACCTCCTTAAGTCTCAGTTTCCTTTCTTTAAATGAGATTAAAATAATTATGATGATACTGTCTTATCAGTTAAAAAAAAACAAGTAAACTATCATTTGTACTCTCATTATATGTGTGTGAGTATAATAAGTATTTATTTCATATAGGTACCATTGTACTACAGATTATACAAATAATAAAATACATAGCTGGGCGCAGTGATGCATGCCTGTAATTCCAGTGACTCAGGAGGCTGAGGCAGGAGGAACACAATTTCAAAACCAGCAACTTAGTGAGAACCTGTCTTGAAATAAATAATAAAAAGGGTTGGGGATGTGGTTCAGTGGTAAAGTGGGTTAAATACCCAGTACCACAAAATAAAATACATAAAAAAGAAATTAAGATTACCAAATAAACAGAAATAGATATCTTAGTATTTTCTTTCCATCATGCACAAATTCTGAGTGTCTAACCCCACTTTGGAGAACTGTGATACATGGAATGTGTCAGCACTTAGCCTGGAACAAAGAAGTTCTCAGCACGTGTTACATTATTATTTATTTTCTTGCTAAAGGAAAGGTCCAACTGGAGGGTCTCTAACCACTCTGTAATGATGAACTTACAGTCCCATTTTTTTGTTTGTTTGTTTGTTATGACTTTGCTCTTATGTAAGAAGCAGAGAATGGCTGAGTTATAAGTCAGGTTCTTCTAGGATAGGGGAATCTCACTGCACACTCTTGCCAGCATTTTCTTCTGCTAAGCATTTTTTTCTGCTAGTAGATGCTGTACATTCACAATTATTTTCCATAGGGCATCATGTTCTAAGGAGGGTTGGTGGCTTCCTACCCTCAAACAAGCAATGAAAAATAGCAGAGTTGTGTCCCCTGGTGACATTACCTCCTTGAGGAATGAAAACTGTATCATAAGAATCTGCAAATGTGGATGAGAATGGGGACAGATTCAAAATTGCAAGAAAACAAAAAAGTGTCTGTTCTTTTTCTTAGTTTTTCTTTTGTTGCAATTCATATTGCCCTTTCATTCGGATCATAGGCAGTAGTTAAGAAACACTGATTTTGGATTTTATTATTGTGGCATTGAGCTTAAGTCTAGAAATTTGTATAGATACTCGGTATAGATGCTTCTAATTTTGCACTCATTTGCTTGTTATTCCTGAGCATTGGTGCATATGCTTTGCATCTACATAAATGTCAGACACTGCACTAGGCACTATTTTGAGTATGAATTTATGTTTTGAACAGGCAGAAGTAAGCCAAGGAACTGATGCAAATAAGTAAACTAAAGATCACACACTCCCACTCAGGAACTTGGATTAGCTAGGGAATTCAATGTGAACCAAGTGGTAACGGACCTTAAACTTTTAAATTATTATCAAACTTTCTCTTTGGAAGTTCTTTTATTTCCTAAAATTGAAAACCTTGACAAAATTCTTAAAATATTTTTCAACAACCAAGGACTTAAGAACAGCAGAAGAATTCACATTCATCTCAACAAATGCACACAATCAGCATTTTAATTCTATTTTGGTTATTCTGATCCACTGGGGGCCAGGCTTAGATTTCCTCTATGTCCAATCTCTCTTGCAGACTTCACTTTTCTTAAAGCATAAGTTTTTATATGGACGGTGTATAGTGTTTGTGCTGGACAGTCCTGGTTCTCTTCTTTCTGTCCACAGAGGAGACTGGTACTTTGGAGAATTCTGACTCATTCTAGCTAATGGGTTATATGCTGAAGTGGGACGATCTTTGTTCCTGACCTAGTCATATAAGAGTGCTGATGAAATTTGCTGTCTCCTTTCTGCTGTGGGGGCATGGCCAAATAGTATGATCTTTAGCTTGGACCCAAGAGAAACTGCATGAAGCTTGCTTGGCCTGGGTGCCAGAGTAGCCATTTGAGCAGAGCTTCTCACTATCATCCTACACTAAGCATATATTGGAACAAAAAATAAACCTTTGTTTTGATAACCCACTGGGATTTTAGGGTTAATTTGTTATGTCAACCTAACATATTCTATCCTGACAATTACAGGGTTTTTTGTGGTTTTCTTTTTCTTAGATGAACTGGAGACATCTAGATCTTTCTTCAAAGATGTTCTGCTCGGAGAAATGGTGAACAAAGTACCAAAATGTGAAGCCACTAGAGTTAGAGCAATTTATGAAAACATTAAGCAAAATGACCAAAAGGCCTAGAATAAAAGTAAATATCTTGCCAGCCAAGTTTGCTTTATCAGATATTAGGGACAGTCAATGCTACATGTGATTCTTCAGGATTCAGCCAGGGAATTTGAACTGTGACAAGAGTTTTCTTCTGTTGAAGAATGGGGAAGAGTGTCCATCCGGGCTTTCCAAAGTGAGAAATAAAGTGTGACTTTTCCATATGAGATTTTTCTAGGAACTTAAAACATGAAGAATTTGTACCATGAGCATTGCTAGGAACGAGGATCACTTAGGTCTCTGAGGAAGAGGTCCAGGAGTGTGAACCACAATTGGAAGCACACAGAACTTGTCAACACAAGGAAGCCCCAAGGTAAAATGACAATTTGGGTGAAAGCTCTCATTAAGAGTACATCAACCAATTACCTTGATCTGACCATTGCATATTGCATACATGTACTGAAATGTCACACTGTACCCATAAACATGTACAATTACTATGTGTCAATCTGAAATTTAAAAAATACTTTTAAAGAGTGTATCAAAAGGCTCCTAGTATAACATTTTTCTTCATAGAACTAATATGCCATATATGAGGTGAAATAATATTCTTAAATTGCTAAGAGACCTCATGGAATAAAACCCCTGTGAGTAGCATGGATATAATAGATATCCTGAGTTTGAAAGATGGTGACATTTCTGAGTCCCCTAATATCCTGGGAGTGGTGGTGGTGGGGTAGGATCGAAGGCTGACTTGTTGATCTGTGAGGCTCTTTGAAATGTACTTTTGAGGCTGCTTTCTCCCTAATCTTAAACACTTGACCTTTGAGTCTGATATTCTTCAGTATTATTAGATTAGATGATTAGTTATTAAATATACTGTCTCTAGTAAATAGGTAATTGTATAATGCAATGGCCCTCAGCTTTTCCAGGCCACGTTCCCATGACATTTAGAGTTAGAACACCAAGTCCTTTTGTAGTGGGAACGTTTAACCCTTCTAGTGGGGAGAGGAGTGCAGAGATTTCCCTGGGTCTCACATTCAATAGATTAAAGGGCAGCCTCAAATGCAGTGTGCCCATGTTTTTCAGAGCTATAGAACTACAACTTTGCAAAATTCTTATTCCATTTATGCCCAAATAGTAAGAGTAAATAAAATGTATGCCATTATTTTCCCTGGGATGAGCCTGGCATGATGAGCACGACCTAGGTCTTCAAGAGGCTGTAAGTTGCAGGCCTGAGAAAAGCTTAGAGTGCTGTTTTGCAACTAAAAGGAGATAGGTGTTAAAGTTTTAAATACCTCGAATGCCTGTTGCCAGATTTTGCCTGTCTTGAAGGGGTGGGAATGGAGAGAGGAGGGAAGGTAGAGGGAGGCTCAGGACCAAGTGCGTTTTAGTTCCTTAATATGTGCCGATCACTGTGCCAGGTAGGCATTTTCCATCACAGAATCCTTGGAATATCCCCTAAATAGAAAGAAAGTGTATATTTAGTAATTCTCATTTTTCATTTAAAGAACTTGAGGCTCAGTAAATCTAAACTTGCCCATGGCTTAACAAGCAGGGTCACTGGTGTAATGATTTAAACTTGAGTCTGTTTGACCTTAGGGTCCTTGTGCTTTCCTATGTCTCGTACTGTCTATGTGTTACTCATGTTGATAAAAGTAGGAGGAGATGGTAGGAAAATCTAGTTATCAATCGTCCATCTGATGTTTTTTAATCAAGTGCCTATGTGTCACACCGTGAGGAATACAAACGAAGTACTGAGACACAGCGACCTCCAATTAGCGGTTGCAATCTATTTGAGAAAGCAAAGAAACACATGTGAAGCTGTTCCTAAATTGGGCACAATGAATGGTAAGTCCAAAATTTCCTAAAGGAAGAGGTGAGTAGGGGCTGAAGGTGAGAACTGAAACCTGAAGGATTATGAACTTATAAAATGGACAAGATTTGGATAGAAAGGGTGTTTCAGGTGTGGAACTTGGGAAGACACATGCCGAGACATGATGCTAGGTTGCAGAGAGGCTAGCCTGCTGGGGAGGAGATGGCTTCCCTGATTCTTCCTCCATCTCTGCTCTAGCTTGGTCCCTGTGCTCCTCTTGTTGCTTTTACCACACTGGGTCATGACCATGTATGTGATGCATACATGTTCATCTTCCTCTGTGACCTCGAGAACAGGAACTGCGTCCTATTCATTTATTAAAAATTCCTAATGCTTAAAGCAGTATGCAGTGCCCATTAGGTGCTCAATAAATGCTTGTGAAATGCATGGAGGGACGGACAGACAGACACTGGATGAAAGATCAAATAATAGATAATAGGAAAAAATGACAGATTGGCTCAGAGGCAAGAAATGTGTTCAATCAAATTAAAGGAATGTGTTTAATCAAATTAAAAAGTTCTTGATTGAGCTGGCTGTGATGATGCACCTGTAATCTCAGCAACTTGGAAGGCTGAGGCAGGAGGATCACAAGTTCAAGGCCAGCCTGGGCAACTTAGTGAGACCATGTGTCAAAATTAAATTAAAAACGGGCGGCGGGAACCGGGGGGAGTGGGGTTGTAGCTCAGTGGTAGAGCACCACTGGGTTCAACCCCCCATACCACAAACACACAATAAATGTAAGCTGCGAGGGGAAAGGATGTTTTCTAGAGAATAATTAGCTTGCTTTTAGGCAAGGTAAAGATTTTTTAAAATGAGCTTAAATGATTAAACTGAGTATTAAGTGATAAGAGGGACATTCAGAGTGCTTCTAAGTATTTGAAAGGGGCTGGGAAGAAGGGTGGGGCTGGCGGGGCAGACAAGCTTCTGCCTGTTGGAGTTAGAGTCCAGATGTGCTGGGGCTGAACAACTGCCTCATAAACTGCCAGAGACGAGAGATTCCTTCTGGAAGCCACAGGAAAAGTTTGGGCTATGAAATGATGCACTTGATTTAGTTCACCATGAAATTTCCTAAGGCCTTGTGTATAACTTGCATCTCTGGTTAATCAAATTAGTTTTTTAAATGACTTGACTGGTGGTGGGTGATTCTCAGACAACAATTTCTACACTGGTTGAGTTGACCTTCTTCCTTTTACACACACACACACACACACACACACACACAGTTCTGAGTGCTTTCTATCATCAGAGGACTTTTGTACTCAACATACAGTCAAAACAATGGTTGGTGTTATATCACAGGGTACCACACCCACTTACAGACAAGGAACACAAACCACAGCCCCATTGGACTCTCCCAAAGCCAGGGGCTGAGCCCAAATCATGACTCAAACTCTGCACTTCAGCTCTTTACCCTGGTCACAAAGGCATTTCTTTTTTTGAACTCTGAACAAACCTAATCTATAAACATCCCCCTCCCTAGGAACAAATGACTTGATGGACAGAAAACTATTTGATAGGAGATTTTTTTTTTTTTTATAGTAAGTTTCCAAAAATAAAAGTACAAGCATTTCTCCTCACACTTGTTGTGACAGCTACAGGACCAAGTAGAAATGCACATCATCCTGGGGGTACAGAACGCACAGGCCTGGATCTTGCCCGTTTTCATAAACATCATGGAGCATTGTTGGCTCAGAATCCTATGGAGTCCACTTGGCATATTTACAGAGCTCAGACCCACACCGGTGCATCAGGATGGTTTAAGGTTTGGGGAACAAGTTCCCCTACTGACAAATAGCATAATTAGGCATAATGTCTTAAGCGAACATATTAGCTCGGGCTTTTAACAGTGTGCAAGCCTCGGCTTCCGCAATAACAACCTAATCTCGTGTGGGAGCCATCCCAGGCTTCAGTGGAACACAGGCACTGCTCGTCCACCCGCAGATAAAGCTTGGAAGGGTTTTATTTATATCGTCCTTGTTAGTCATGCAGTCTGCGTGCAAACAAAACAACATTATTCTTATCTCCTCGGAAAGTTTAATTCATTAGCAATTAAAAGCTGGTGCAGGAGAAGGGCCAGGCACCAGAAAGAGGCCCTCCCAGTACAGCACACCCCAACAGAGCTGTTTTTGGGGGCCATTCTCCCCGCTAACAGCACCACCACGTCTGCCGAATTGCCACACGGCCTTGTTTTTAATAAATAGTTTACCCGTGTAAGGATTATTCCGCTGTAATTAAATAAGATAATGTACCAACAATCTCTTCAAAACTACCCTGTTGAAACTTGCTGTCCTCGGGTTCTTGCCAGAGCCCATTCCTGCCGCCTGCTCCCTGTCCGCGCCCCTGTCTGGCTTGTTTTTAGGGAAGGTTGCCTCTGGGCCAGGTTCCTGTTATGGCAAACGGTCCTTAATAGGAGAGTGGCTGGTCCCAGCAGCTGATGGAGTGAGTTCTCTTTGGGACAGGGATGGACTTGACCTCTTACTTTGTCATCTGAAGGTCAGGGAACCTAAGAAGAGCAAACCTGGACTGGCCTGTTGAAAAGTCACACACTCAGTGCAAGATGTTAATAATGGCAGAAACTGGGGGAGCGAGCACTGTGGGGGAAGTGGCAGAGGGGATCCCTCTGTACCTTTTGCTCAACTGTTTAGATTTGTAAATCTAAAACAACTTTAGAATATAAAATCTACTATTTACAAAAAAGCCAGACAAAAAAATGCAGGTTCACCCACAGTTCTGGCGTGTTACGGACCAAGATCTATTTTTTAAATGACTTTTTCTTCTTTTCCTTAACAAGTTAAATAAGAGGAAGCTCTGAGATCTGGAGGACTACCCCAAGGCAGGGAATTAGGAATGAAAGCAAGGCCCTCTCTGCTCTGGCAGCCTCCCCTGGTGAGGTGAAAGGTGATTCTTTACCCAGGAGATGACAGGGTCTCTAGTTTTAGCACTAGAGTTCTGCCTGAGCCTGTAGAAAACACCACATCCATTAATTTGTTTGGCATTACATGGGGGAACTTGTTACTTAAATATTTTGCTTTCAACTGCTTAATTTGATGGAGGTCAGCCTCAGTGCTGTAGAAAGAATTTGTACTAAAAATAATAAACAGTCTTGAAAATAGATTGCATCTAAAATAAATAAGATTAATATAGCTATGATATATTTTAGGGCTAGAGGGGACTTGAGTCATTAGTCAGTGGAAACTTTTCCCACTCATAAGTAGGCATGAAAGAGTTAAATAATAAAGCCCCAGCAAGGCAGGTAGTAGAAGTTTTATTCCCAGTTGCTGCCCCTGGGGGTGAGAGGAAGAGATATTTGATAGTCCAATGCAGAAAGTAAATATAGAATAAATTACTTCCATGTAATTGGGAGATTATTTCAAGTAGATTGCAACTTGGAAATGGATCGCTTCTTTTCAAAACCTAGGGTGACTTGTAAATCTCCCATTCTGGCTTCAAGGTGGCACTACAGGAAGGAGTGATTCCTGGCTTTCAAGGGAAGCCACAGCTGATGTATTTTGTAAAGTCAAAGCTAAACATCTTTAATACCTGCATTACTCAGATCTGTGCAGTAGTTATTAGGAACAGAAATACAGGCAGACAAAAAAAAAAAAGTGGCTAAGACAAAGACACCACCTTAAAAATCTGAACTGTAAGCCCTGGTAGATAGAAAATAGAAAACTCTGCAATTAATGTAATCACCCTCATTCAAGGAAATAGTCAATTTGATTTGAAATGGAGTGGAAAAGCCTGGGAGGGGATCTGTGTGAGACACCTCAAAGAATTATATATTTTTTTCATATAATGAGCCAATTTTCTCAGTAACTTCTATTCTTTGGTTCTCAAAGCCAAGATGTGTGTGCCCCAGTCAGTTTCCACATGACAGTCTTTCCAATATTTGTCTTCTTTTCTGAAGTGCACAAGTCCTAGAACCAGGGGAGCTTTTTGGGGTTCATGACTGCCCCCTGCCTCTCACCTGTCTGACTGGGGGCAAACTGCCTTGCCTCTCTCAGACTTTATTTTCTTATTTGGAAAATGGGGATAATAATAGTACTTGCCTCACAGGCATAAAGTTGTGAGAACGCAAAGAGAAAATGCCTGCAAAGCACTTGGCACTCAGTTCTTTTTATGATAATCACACGTAATAAATTATTTCTCACATGACACGATGTTTAGCCTACTCACTGTTCTATTTCTCTTCTCGTTCAGTGCATAACATCCAGAATGGAACAAAACATTCCAGATATGGCCTGATAGTGCAAAGTAGACTATTATCTCCTTCCTTCTAGGGTTTATACTTCAAGTGATAAAATCTAAGCTTAGAGTAGTGCGTTCTTCTGTTGATGGGTTTTCAGGGGTGGGGGTAGGGGAAATGACTGCCATGATCACACTGCTCAGTACAGTCTCACCCCCTCTTCTGTGCTTCGGGATTTTGTTTTAGACTTTGGTGCTGAATCTTAAATCTATCCCATTACATGTGATCTTCCTAATGGTAGCTCCTTTTTCAAACCTGTGCAATTCATGCATGCATTCATTCTAGAAACTTTCTGAAACATATTTTTCATGGACCAGGCACAGTGTCAGTTATTTGTCATATTTTGAGATTTTTAAAAAATTCATTGGAGTTTCAATAGGGCACGACTTCTACACCTTCATCTAAATTGTTGTGTATCTAAGGAGAGCGGTAAGAATGAAGGAAAGAAGGACTGTATAGAGGGAAAAGAGGGGTGGGAGGGGTGGGGGGGAAGGGAAAAAACATAATCAAACATCATTGCCCTATGTAAACGTATGATTACACAAATGGTATGCCTTGACTCTATGTACAAATAGAGAAACAACATGTATTCCATTTGTATACAATAATAAAAAAAAAATTGTTGTGTATCATGTTCGGACAACACAGAACTAAGGATAGATACAACCTCAGGAAGTCTTTAGAAACTTTCCTCTAGAGTGGCCAATACCCTTAGGGCACTGCAGTTAACATTTTGAATTCATCTTGGGTGGTATCATTTGGTACAAATTATTTTCTTTTGTCTTGACCAGCAGATAATCTTGAGACCTTCTAAGAATCCTTCAAGTCAGCATTCACTATTACATCTACTCACCTCATCCAACATTCCCATCAACATAAGATTAATCTGATGCCTGATGCCATGTCTTTTCTAACTGAAATTAGGCTGGTTTATTTTCCACATGGCCCAAAGGACCCATGTTCCTAACCTCTTCTAGAATTTTGAGGAATTTGAATGCAAACAACACACAGGGCCTAGATCATGACAGCTGATTCAGACCCTCATCCCACTGTGCAGGGTTGGGTGAGGACATTCCTGAGAGGGGAGTTCAGTGAGTGAAAAAAATCTACCTGAGGACACAATCCTTCCCAGTCTTCCAGAGCATTTGCTTTACACTTTACTTGACTTTTCATATGTATTTCTCCCCAGCTGGGCTTCTTGTGTTCAGGGGTATGGTTTTACTTATAATTTGTAATTCAAGTCATGGTGCATGATACAACACGGGTGATCCTTAATTGATTTTTCAGTTAATAGACTAAAGATTTATTTGTAACTCTAACGCTTAACCTGTTACTATTTAGGAGAAGGAACACTACTCCCTCTCAGTCCAGAAGTATGGAAGTGGGTGAGGTCTAAAGATCTTTGGGTATGCCTAGGAACTTTTCAAAAGGCTAAGGAGAGATGCCCCCTTGAACTGATAGAAATGATCAAATGTTTAGCAATAGAGACCAATGAAACAGAGGAAGGCATTCTCAACATATGGGAAAGTTTGTGATCTTATTTTTCTCTTTTGTCATTACAAAGATTTTGCAATCCTAGGGGTAGAAATCACATGTTAGAAGACCATTGTCCTATTCTGTTCTTTGCCAAGACTTTTCCTTAAATTTGTTAAGGATAAGAGATTGCTTTTATGGACTTCTTAAAGGTAAGCATTATTTCTTCACATTTGTATCTCCAGTGTTCAGTGTGGTGTTTGGTGAAAAGGAGGAATTCAATAAATGTTTGTTGGATGAATAAATAGTGTTTTTGAAAGTGCTTTGTAGACTGTGGAACCTTGTACAAATGAAAAGATGATAAGGATGATTGCTTATGAGGCTCCAAAATTGAAATGAAACTCTTTTCTTAACATTCCACATATACACACACAAACATATTTTCCTTGAATAGCTACATTTTTTTAAATGGGAAAAATGTTGGGACACTGGGCTACTTTTAAAAATTTAAATCAAAATGTGCAATGTTTATAGCAGCTCAATTCACAATAGCTAGATTGTGGAACCAACCTAGATGCCCTTCAACAGATGAATGGATAAAGAAACTGTGGTATATATATACAATGCAATATTATTCAACCATAAAGAAGAATAATATTATGGCATTTGCAGGTAAATGGATGGAATTGGAGAATATCATGCTAAGTGAAATAAGCCAGTTCCAAAAAACCAATGGCCGAATGTTTTCCCTGATAAGTGGATGATGATATATAATCGGGGTGAGGGGGTGGTGGGTGAGAGAAGAATGGAGGAACTTTAGATTACATAGAGGGAAATGAGAGGGAGGGGGTTATGAAAAATTGTGGAATGAGACAGACATCGTTGCCCTATGTACATGTATGATTTTATGAATGGTATGAATCTACGTCATGTACAACAAAACGAAATGATGTACTCCATTGTGTACAATGAATCAAAATGCAGTCTGTAAAAATAAAAATTAAAAAAATGTGCTTTCCTACTTTTGATTACTGGTTGCTCCGTTTATTTTTCTGGCTTTGATTGGCTAATGTCTCTCTATACTTACTGTCCTTGTCCTTGCTTATCCCCAACCTTTCCCATCTCACTCATCTGTACTCTGCTATATCGTTTTGACTTAGATTTTCCAACTGTTAGACTGTCAGGCTTTCAAGAATGCATTTTAAGAAATCAGTTTCTTTGAAAGCACTTGAACCTGAAGTCAAATGGCTTGATATAAACCAATAGTTTTTCAATGAAGAAATGAAAAACCTCAATAATGACAAATAAGGAATGTAACCTATTGACACCAATTTGGCTACACTCTATTGATTCCTACAAGAATATTATGAAATAGAGTTCAACATATACTGATCAGATTACAAATACACTTCTTAGTAAAGACAGAAATAGTAGGGCATACAAGAGTTTGCCTAAAAGTATCACATGATATTAGTTGTTCCTCAACGATTCAAGTATTTTCCTTGACTTGGGTGGGATTGGATGTCACTGCAGAACCACAGACTGCATGTGACCATGCTTACATAATTAGGCATGATATGGAGATGCAGCAGGTGAGGCTAGCATGTTAGCAGCAGGTGATAATGACCTGAAAAAGCTGGTCTTGCTGCTTAGTAACAGTGATTGGTGGGGTGCAGGAAGGGAACAAAATTCCAAAGTTTCCTATAAATGTCTCTATTTCTTACCTAGGACTTTGGGTCTTTAGAGTTACCCCAGATTTGGTTTCTGGCTGTTTCGCTCATTCTTCTGTGAACTGGTACAAAGGATGATGGGTTGGGTAGGGTGGAACAGGCTGCAAATACTCTTCATTTCGTCTGAGCTTGATGTGCTAAGAGCACTGCCCTTAGAAGCTGAGGCAGTTCCGCACGTGCCAGCTCCCACACAGCTCAGCAGGACTTGACATGGAACACACTGTGTGGGCTTCATTCTTTGGAGCTGTTGGCAAATCCCTGATTTCTAAATAGAGGGTTAGAGGATAGCAAAGTGGAAGACCAAGGGCCTTGTCTTGAAGCTACTTTACCTGACACTCAGTTTTTACCTAGCTTGAGTGTCTATTTTGATGTATTTTGGAATTTGGTAGATGGAGATTATGGAGAGGAGGCCTAAAGAAACCTCAGTCATCCCTGGGTACTGTTCACAGAACCCCAGCCTGCTGAACATTTCAAAACCTGCACAGAGTCGCATGAGGTATGGGATTCTTCCTCTGGAGGTCTGAATTCTCTCTCTAGGGAAGTGTTTCTCAGAGTGTTGTCCTACTGAAACCTATAGTCAATGGGGGAGATGGGGGAGGGCTTCCAGGATAGAGTCTTTATTTTTAATAAGCATCTTGGATAGAGCTAATGTTCAGTGAATGTTGGAACCAAAATCTATTGAGAGAACCTTAAGACCACATATTTAGTGTATGGGATTTCTTCACACATGTTATCTTTCATATTCTGACAGATTATGGACTATGCATGCCTCTCCTGGACTTCTTTTCCCAGTATGACTGGTAAGTCTGAATCTCTCTGAGTGAATAGGATTGTCAAAAATCCCTGCATCCCTAAAAGTCTTTCATGTTCCATCTAACTTGCATTCATAAGCATACACTATTGGCAGTTGTTTCAGGCAAGAAGAAAAACATAATGAAAGTCTATTAATACTGTATGTTTGGAAAGTGCTCCATGATTTACAGTTAAATAAATTAAACTGTGTGGCTACATTCATAGCAAATTCATAGTTAAATCACATCATCTTGTCAAATTTTATAGCTTACTGTTAGGATAGGCAACATTATTCCTGTTTCATAGATGAGGAAGTTGGGACTCAGAGAAGATAAGGATTTACCTTGCTTAGGTCATATGACTAGTACCCAGAAGAATTGGACCCGGAGTTAGGTCTTTTAATTCCTAGTCTGTCGAAGCTGACACATGGGATCAGATGGCTTACTGAGTGACTTTCAGGCACAGACCATGTGAGACAGGGCTTAGGGCAAATTTGTTGATGTCAGTTCACCACGGTTCTGACCTGTGTGATTCTTTCAGAAAGATCTCCACTTAAGCTGTGATGGATATCTATTTGCTAAATGACAGTGTTCACTTCTGAGTTGGTTTACCCTGGACCTCAGCATATTTGATATGCTCACATCTCTCTTCTATGTTGCTTGCCACTGCATTGTTCCAGGGAGGGT
This sequence comes from Sciurus carolinensis, assembly GCF_902686445.1. Taxonomy (NCBI): domain Eukaryota; kingdom Metazoa; phylum Chordata; class Mammalia; order Rodentia; family Sciuridae; genus Sciurus; species Sciurus carolinensis. Next base: position 135,273,299 of record NC_062213.1, on the reverse strand, counting down.
ATTATGGTTTAGAGGTGAGGCGTCCCCCAAAAACTGATGTGTGAGACAATGCAAGAATGTTGAGAGGTGAAATGATCAGATTATGACAGGTGTAACCTAATCAATGGATTAAGCCACTGATATGGATTAACTGGGAAGTAACTGTACGCAGGTAGAGTCTGGCTGGAAGGAGTAAGTCACTGGGACATACCTTTGGAGTTTATATTTTGTCATCGGTGAGCAGAGCTTTCTCTGCTTCCTGGTGCCATGTCTTGAGAGCAGCTTTCTTTCACCATGTTCATTCCACATGGTGTTCTGCTTCGGAACCATGGAGTCTGCCGACTGTGGACTGAACCTCTGAAATCATAAGCCAAAATGAACTTTTCCTTCTCAAAGCTGGTCACCATGCTGGAAAAGATACTAAAACAGAGGGAATAATTTCAAGATTTCAGTTTTTTTCTCTTATCGGATTATGCACATTTTAGACACATCAGATTTTCCACTTCTTTATTTTGATCATCTTGATTTGATCTTCATGAGTTCACATTACTTCATTAAATCATCATATTAAAGAAGGAAAAGGGGCCTTGGAGACTCATGCTAGAAGACAGACAAAACAAGTATCCATCCAGTCTCTGCTTTCAAGGTGGTCTTTAAGAAGGTAACATGTTAAAATGAGTTGCTAGGGTGGGTCCCAGTCCTTTAGGATTGTGCCTTATTATTATTATTTTTTGTATGGGAATTGAACTCAGGGGCATTTGACTACTGAGCCACATCCCCAGCCCTATTTTATGTTTTATTTAGAAACAGAGTCTCACTGATTTGCTTAGAGCCTTGCTTTTGCTGAGGTTGACTTTGAACTCGTCATCCTCCTGCCTCAGCCTCCTGAGCTGCTGGGATTACAGGCATGTGCCACCATGCCAAAACCCAGGATTGTGTCTTTATAAGTAGATGAAGAAATTTCAGAAGCGTGTGCATGAAGGAGAGGCCATGTGAGGACACAAGGTGAAGGCAGAGAGTGAGGCCGCAGAAGACTCCAGTTCTTTCAGCACCTTGGCTTGGATTTCTAGACCAGAACTGTGAGACAATCAGTTTCTGTTGGTTAAGCCACACAGTCTGTGGTACTTTGTTATGGCAGTCCTAACAAACTAGTACAGGAGCCAAATGTGAATAGGTTGAAGCCAAGTGAGATCATCTAGTCAATTATTCAGGGTGAAAGAAGAGAGCCATGGAATAAAGACATGTGCAGAGCTGGCCTAGGAAGACAGGCCATTGAACGACCCTGAAAGAAGAATGAAAAGAGAACAGAGACCAGGGATGACGACTGTTCTTTGCTTCTTTTATTTTGGGTTCTAAATCCTTTAATCTTGTGTTCACTTTTGTTGAAGTTGTCTTCAGCGTTTAAACTCTCTCTCCTTTTGTGTCCTCATGAACCGAATTAAGAAGTCATAGGTTTCGGACCTGAAAACTGATCAATCGTTACAGCACTCAAAGGTAGAGTTAAGAGGTCTTATTAGTGTCACTGTATTTGGTGTCAATCTCAGAATTTACTTGGGGAGTTTTTCAAGGTTCGCATTTCTTAGGCACAAACTATAAAATTTGATTTCAGTGTAGATTTGTGGTGAGGTATTACTGCGGATTTTGAAAACAAGCAACAAAACAAAACAAAATAACCAAACCCCGAGCCCACATAATTCTCCAGGTGCTCTGATGTGCACACTGTTGACATACAATAATCCACGAGTCTACATGCCTGGAGTTGATGCCAGACAATCATAGATTTCAAACTTTACAGAAAATAGAAGATTTTCCCTTTTTGTGGGGGATTATTTAATGAATCTAGTGAAGAGAGCCTAAGTTTTCTGTTCTTATTATGTTATTACTTTTAATAACAATTTTGAAAATGGGAGTCATCTCAGTGGCCTTTTAGGATGTCTGTGTTCCCCTCTGGTGTTCCAGGACATTGGTTTGAAACTAGCTGTCAAAGTTTATGACAGTCAATCACGCTGACCATTACAGTATTCTTTGTGACTTGGGAGAACACCTCTGTCTTGATAAACGTTATATCTGCCAAGAATTAGGAATAATTTCTACTAATAAAGAACTAAAGCTTACTAGGAAGCACCGTCTGCCTTGAAAATTTATGACATTGAACTTGATAAACACCATCATTTCAAATTAAAAAGTCTCCATGTCCCCTTCCACCCCTGTAGGCTCAAGTATGAGCAACTAGAAGAGATCACCCTGGAAGAAGGTACCGTAGACTTTAGGTCAAAACAAATCGCTGCTAACCAGAGGAACCAATTTCTTTGTAAAAAACAGTGAATTGGGGCTGGGGAGATAGCTCAGCTGGTAGAGTGCTTGCCTTGCAAGCACAAGGCCCTGAGTTCGATCCCCAGTACCACAAAAAAACAAACAAACAAACAAACAAACAAAAAAAAACAGTGAATCGTGCCACTTTAACTTAGAGGTTCCAGGGAAACCTAGCATGCTTTTAATCCATTTCAGAATTTTTTTTAACCACTGTTCCTTTTCTGGGGGTTTATGTGAATAGGCAACTGGGTCTTGAGAATAGCCAGGACAATTGATTCTGTTAGGTGAGTTTCTGGTGAATACATTCAATTCTGAGTACGTAGGTAGGGCTATGCACACTGTGGCTGAAACATCATGGTGGAAACGTGTGTGTATGCTGGGAATGGAGGTGGCCAGTGCCCTATCCTGAAATCCATCAAGTCTGCCTCCTGGGTCCTGACTGGACGGGTGTGTCTACTGTAAGGAAGCTCAGACTACGTATACTCCCTGGTCCCAAATTATACTTTGTTCGGTGCCCTGGTGTCTGACATTCCATTGGTAATGATTCATTCTTTTGTCTTTCTTTCCCTCCCTTAAAATGGGATTCTCAGGGGCTGGGGAGATAGCTCAGCTGGTAGAGTGCTTGCCTCGCAAGCTCAAGGCCCAGAGTTCGATCCCCAGTACCGCAAAAAAAAAAAAAAAAAAAAAAAAAAAGGGATTCTCATGATTTGTGTAAAACACAAAACTTACTTGCGAAAGCCAATACAGTACATGAAGATGGGCTAGCAGCTTCGTTTTCCAGTGGCTAACAGATTATTGGAACTGGAAGAACTTTGGAAGGTCATCTGAGGATGGAGGAGAGGCTTCCTAAGGGGGTGAGCATAGCACAGAGAACACGGAGGGGGGGAAAATTTTGACTGGAAGCTGTCTCTGCCCATTCAGTACTGCTTAAAAACAAAACAACGTTTGAGAGTTGTTTTAATATAGTACACTATTTCAGTTGTTGAACTGGACAAGACTTACAAAGTTGGAGTGAGACAGGGTGACTAGCATGGCAACCAAAAACATGAGTTGTAAATCATGACATTTATTTGGGCACAGAGGCCAGACCATTAAGGTTGAGGAGCACCTTTCAAACGTAAATGGGGAGGGCAGAAAACGGTGTCAGTCTTTTATACCGTTTACCCATTTTTAAGGTATGTCAGAGTTTGAGTTATGAAGCATTAAAAGATCATTTGGCTTTTGCATTCGATTTTCTTCTTTGTACTTAGAAAAAACCTTTTAGGGCAGAGACCATTTGAGGTGGCCCTGTTCCGCAGTGTTTAACTCACTGGCCCCTGGTTTCTGCTGGACCTGCATTTCAATCAACGGATCCAGGAGGAAAATGATTCTGGTGACCTCACTGGAGGGACAGGAGCCTCTGGCAGGTTACCAAGCTGCTAGGCTATTCTACATAAGCAGGTCTCTTTGCTTTGGCACAGGAAATAATGTCGTTGCAGGTCAGCGCTCAACTGTCTTGGAGAAGTTGTTAGGTGCATGGGGAGTCCAAACCACTGCTGTTGGCTGGCAGACTGGCTGTTACCGGCATCTCACCTTCGGAATTGGGATCTGATTAAAATAAGCTCTGCAGGTGTAGTCCTGGTTTGTGAGAAGGGTACAGAGCCGAAGGACATTTCTTGCTCATGCTGCTGCTGAGGACACATACATGGGTGTTCTGGATAAATTAGCTAGTTATTGGTTCCCCAAATAACTTTGGTTTTAGACACCTGACTTGACTATGAGTGTGAGGGAGGCTGTTTCCCCTGACTGTTTGTGTGTCTTGGCTTTCATGTCATTACATGCACATTCAGCCCACAAATTTCTGTTATCTAATCAGGCGCATCAGTCCGTGGTGGAGATGAGAGGGGAGGAACGCCCCTCTGACTCAGATTTTGCACAAACAAAACTCAGCCTTGTTAGCAAAGGCAGGGAAGATTACCCACGGCTCCTCCGATCAGATCTCTCCCCAACGATCTGCGGGGCAGTGTAAGTGGGTGAGGAGTTTTTATGGCAAGATAAGCAATGCAGAGCCCCAGTTTGGTATGCTAAATAAAATTAAAATGTCAATATTTACACATGACCTTCAAGACTCTTCACTCTTGTTTCTTGGTATTCAGTGCAGACTGCATTTTCTTTAGTCCGTTACCAACAGCTTGGAAATTCAGTTAGAGGACATAACCCAAATGTTCTCCAAATGTTGCTTCCAAATGGCCAACCTGAAAGTGCCGTTTCAAGGCATGCCACCTTCCTGCACGAGTGCGGGCTGTCGCCCTGCCTACCCAACGGCAGGGGATCACCCGAAGATGAAATCCACCGAAGATAAAGATAGTGCCACGCGCACACTTTAATTTGTTGTTAACGAAAGCACAAGAGGCCTTTTTCCGGGCTTCTGGAAGCCTCACCATTGTGTACTGCACACGCAGACCCCTGCATGGGTGCTGACACAAACAAATAAACGCGATCATAACGGTTGAAATGTAGTTAGAAACACAATTGAGAACATCTGTATTGTAAGCAGAAATAAATTAGAAATACTGAAGTGTTTTGTAGCTGTGAAAACGAAGGGATAAAAAAATAACCCACAGTACCTGGATTAAGCGGTTATAAATAATGTATAAAGCAAAAATCTCATTACCCCCTGTGTAAACTCCCCCCAATGAAATATATTTTATGAATGTAGTAACACTGTAATAACCAAAGCATTTGTTTTTCCCCACAAACTTTCCATTTCATAACTGTGAGATTGTTTGGATTTACAAGTTCAGGCCCAAACATCCCCGAGTTTACTGGTTCAGCTCTCTTCCTCGTGACCTTCAGCTCCAGGATCCTGTGCAGCTCCCACTGTGCCATCCATCAGCATGTGACTCTGCACATGCAAAATTTCCCCAAATAGAAAGAAACAGGGGTGAAACACAAATCCCTGAGCTCCCTGCAGAAGCCTGGTGGAGGACATGTTCCCCTGCACATGCCAGCCGCACCTGGGGTACCTTCCTGAGTGCAGGCCACTGCCAACAGTCGATCACGTTGCAGATGTCACTGTAAACAAAATGTCAGTTCAGAAGAGTGTACTTTGTATGACTGACCTGCGGGGCTATTAGGGGAACAACTAGAAGTTTTCCCGGGGTGGATGTCCCAGCATAGCCAGGAAGCAGAGGAGTATGATTCCGTACACACCCAGCTCATTCCTGCAGCCCATTGTCCATCTTCAATTTCTTGATACGGGTTTTATATCATAAGGCCACTTCCAGGCTCTGGGGCACCAAGGAACCTAGCAGCATGCTGAAGGGTGATACATGAGCCTCGAGTCCTAGTAGGTTGGAAACCCAGTTTTCCTGGGGTGGGCAGGGAGAAGGCCACATCTGTAAGATGAGCTGGGGGAAGAAGTAAAGCATAGGGAGCCAGTTCGGTGACAGTTTTTACATAACAGGAGCCATCCTATGCCTAAGCGTCTCCTATCTCAAATACCTCATGATTTTTTCAGAGTTTTAATTGGTGAATTAGTGTATGCCCCTTCTTACATAGCTGGCTGTTCTAAAATCCTTGGAATGGTTCCTTGAGGAACCATGGAGATCCCTAACTCGGCGCTGGCCTGTCTCCTTTGCATGACTTGTGCCCAGGTCTGTTTCTTCTCAGCTCCACTGGGACTGCAGTGGTGCCCAAGCAGCTAAGCAGAGCCACCCCATGAGATTCCCTTCAGGATGACGTCACCCATGGGCTTGCTTTTGAAGTCCTGGTTGGGAACTCTGCTTGCTCCTCATTTGCTATGCAGCTGTGGCCTAGTGGGAGGAAGAGGACTAGAATGTGAGTCAGAAGATCTGTCCCTAAGTTCTGTCTTCCTTTCTCACTGGCAGGGTGACTTTGGACCAATCAATCTCTGAACCTCAATTATTTAGAAGATGGTGATAACACTAAGTAATTATGTATTCTTTTCTTTTAATGAGATCTAAAAGAGGCAATGCAGTAAAGGAGTTGTATGTGTAAAGTGCTGGATGTCGTTATTGAAAGGAAATATTATCCTTTCAATGTTACAATGGGTCTGAGAATCCAATTAAACACAATGTGTGAAGAGGGCTTTGAAAAGTAGAAAGAGCCAAGCATCCACAGTGTGTCACTGTACTTGAAGGGAGAGGCGTGTCCGAGGCAACTGCATTCACTGTGGTCACTGTTCTCACACACCTTTGCCACGCAGCACAGTCCCCTGGGCCAAAACTCCAAGGCACAGAAGCTGCGCATACTAGGTCTGGTGTTGTCTTTACCACTCAGATTTTACCATGAGTGCCTCAAGCGTTTTGAGGTCTCTTTCTTTTACTTCTAATAGGCAAACACAAGTCATCTCCTAATATCTTTGGTGGGAAAACAGAATTGAAATGGATTCCCCAAAATAGCTTTTAAGGACAAAGTTATGTGAAGGACGCAAGTTGTGCATGAAGTCTTTCAGCAATGAACAGGCACATCTCCACATACCCCTAGGATCTCCAGCTGATAATGTAACAAGAACCTATCGAATCAGGGCAAGGTGATGGTTCTGCTCCCGTAGCGATCTAGGTCTCAGAGTCTGCTATGCGGGCAGGTTGTAAAGAGCAGATTGCATTTTCAGGAGGAAGGTTAAGCTCGAATGTTTTGGACAGGAGGTGGTTAGACGCATTTTTAAAAAGCCCTTGAATTTACCTGACAATCTTTGTGTCCTTGTGATGGTTGTAGCCCATTCCAGGATGTGAATAAATTTAGCAACACAAAAGAGGTCATTGAAAATCTTTCCCTCAGATGCTCCACTTCCTCAGCTGCCCCTTCTAGCTTTGCCCTCTTCACTAATTTGGCAACCTGTGAGGCTGCTCTCCTGATCACTGCCAGTGTAAGAATGGTAGTGAGTGGTTTTAGAAATGTTTTGAAACTTTTATAGGAGAGTTGTGGAAAGATGGAGGTTTCCAGAAAACCCTTAATAGAAGTCAAGAGATCCATTTTTTAAAATTTATTTGTGGTTTTAAAACAACATGTTATTTCAAACTAATTTTAGACTTACAAAAAGTTGCAAATAGAGTAGAAAAGTTTCTTTTTTATCCCTCACCCTGCTTCCATGTATAATTAATCATTTCCCTTCATGATGATATAATTATCAAGACTAGGAAATTAACATTGATATAATATTAGTAACTAAGCTACAGACCTGGTGAAAAAATTCACTAATTACCCAGCAGATATCCTTTTTCTCTCCCAGGAGCCTGTCCAAACACATTGCATTAAGTTGTTAATTCTCCCTAGGTGCCTCCCATCTGTGACAGTTCCTCGGTCTCCTCGTCCTTCACAACCTTGGCACTACATGAAGGGTACTGATCAGCAGTTCGGTAGAATGTCCTTTAATTTAGGTTCGTCTAATGTGTTTTCATGATCGAAGGAGGTTCTGCTGCTTTTGGCAAGAGCACCACAGAAATGATCCCTCATTCCTTTCCAGAGCACCTTATTAAGGGACTCATGACGTTCCTCTGTCTTATCATGGGTGATGTTTACCTGAATCACTTTGGGAAGTGATTCTCCACTGTACAGTTTTACTGTCTTTCCCTTGGTAGATGATAAGTACTTTGAGGCAGATATTTTGAGTTCATTCAAATTCTGTTGATCTTTTTGAATGTCTTTTATGTAAAAAAGAAACACCTGTTTATTTTCTTAGCTCTGATCTCTTGCTCAAAGAACCACATTCTCTAGATACTCTTTTGGGTTTTTTTTTTTTTTTTCACATAATAAATGTTACAGAAAGCAATCCACATCAGTTTGAGAAATTTTCTTCTCATTCTTTTATATAGTTGTCTAGTATTCCATTTTGTGGATGTATCAGTTCACTCAAAACACTCTCCCATGTATGAACATTTAAGTTGTTTCTAGTGTTTTGCAATTAGACACAATACAGCAATGAGTAAGTTTATGCATATGCATTTTTGTATTGTTGGAAACTTATACCTTAGAAGTGGAATTGCAAGGTCAAAATAAAATGCATATATGATTTTGTTAAATATTGTCTAATTTCCCTCCAGAAGGGTAGCGATGGTATGCATTCTGATCAGGAACATATAACAATTCCTGTTTTCCCATAGCTTCACCAACACAAAGTATTTGAGTGTGTGTGTGTGTGTGTGTGTGTGTGTGTGTGTGTATGTTGAAAGAGAAAGGATTTCAATAGGTGAGAAAAGAATTTTTAAAATTATGTGTCTGAGTAGTTTTCTACAAGTTTGAAGACAGTTTTCAATCTCTCTTTTTTGTTGAATTATCTCTTTATGTTTTCCTCATTTTTCTGTCAGCACTTTGGTTGTTTGTACCTCTGTTTTTAAGATTTCCTTATACATGAAGCATGAAGTTTATATGCTATAAACACTTTCTCCTAGTTTCTCATTCTTTTATTTTGTTTATGATTTTTTTTGTCATGCAAAAATGATTTTAAATCATACTTACAAAGCTTTCTCCTTAAGAAAAGAATAACTTCACAATGCTATTTTCCATACTGTATGGTTTCAGTTTTTGTATTTAGATTCTTAATCCACTTGGAGTTTATTCTAATGTAAATGTGAGGTATGGGATCTAATTTGCTCTTTTTTTCCCCAAATGACTACCTAGTTTTTCTAGACTATTTATTAATAAGTTTACCATTATCCCAGTGATTTGAGATGCTGATTTGGTCATATACTAAATTTCCACTTGTATTTGTGTCTTGTTTGTACTTTTGTATTCCATGGTTTGTCTATTTCTTTATTTCTGTTCACATTCTAGAACCACAGTGTTTTAATCATCAAGACTTTACAGAGAGTTTAAATTCTGGTGAGATTAGTCCCCACACACAGTTTTTCTACCTTTACTTTTTAAATATAAACTTTAATATTAAATTATCTGGCTTTAGAAAATGACTTGCTAGCATTTGTTTGGAAGATCATTTAACCTATAAAATAATTTAGGAGAACCACGTTTTTTTTAATGCTTCCTTTTATTCAAGAACAGGGTATGTCTTTTGATTTGTTCAAATCTTTATTAACATCTTTCAGGATCAAAATTTTCCATGTGTAGTTACATTTATTTGTAAGTATTTACTATGTTTTGATGTTATATAATGGGTTTTCTCTACTTTTATATTCCCTTTTTATTGTTTATTTATATGAAACCTATTGATTTTTGTGTTAATTTTATGTCTTGCTCCTTCAGTCAGTTCTTGCATCATTTGAATCCTTTTTATTACTGATTTCCTGGGGTTTTCCAAGTTCATTACCATATTATCTGCAAATATACATAGTTTTACTTCTTCTTTAGTCAATCTTCTGCCTATGATTGATTTCTCTTATCTAATTGCACTGGCTAATATCTCTAACAACAGCAAAGATAGTGGGCATTTGTGTTTTTTTCCTGATTGGATGTAAATGTCTCTACTATTTCTCCATTAAACAGATAAGGATTTTAGGACTAATTGCCATGTTGAAAAATCATTCATCATTTTCTAAACATGGGAGTAGTACTGCCACCAATGTATGTTAAATTTTGTCAAATGTTTTCTTAATGTTTTTTCTTTTGTCTATGGAGATGGTTACGTGATTATTTTCCTGTTTAGATATTATGTACAGTAGGCTGAATAATGGCTACCCAATTGTTTGTCAAATGGCTAAACCAATTGACATATGGTTTCAATCCTGGGAAACTGTAACTATTAACTCACATAATAAAGTCTTGCAGATATGATTAAATTAAGGGTCTAAAAATCAGAAGATTATCCTGGATTAGCCACGTAGTTTCTAAATTCTATCGCAAGTATTCTTATAAGAGAGAGGTAGAAGAAATTAGACATACCCATTAAGGAGAAGGTAACATGAAGATGGAAGCAGAGACTCTAGTAATGTAGCCACAAGCCAAGGAATGTTAGTCACCGGAAGCTAGAAGAGGCAAGGAATGAATTCTCTTCCAGAGTTAATGAAGGGTGTGTGGCCTTGCCAATACCTTGATTTTAGAATTCTTACCTCCAGAACCATGACAGAAAAAAAAAAAAAATCACTGTTGCTTTAAACCATACTTTGTGGTGCTTTATTACAATAGCCATAGAAAACTAATACAGATTTTAGTATTGTGAATAGGGTACTGCTATAACAAATGCCTACAAATGAGGAAGTGGCTTTGGAATTGGATAATAGGAGGAGGTTGGAAGAATTTTAGTACATCATAGAAAAAGTCAAGGTTGCCTTAAATGGACTTTTGGTAGAAATACAAATGTTAAAGCACTTTAGCTGAGGAATCAGAAGAAAACAAGGAGCATGGTATTAGATTGTGATGGAAAGATGATCTTTGTTATATGATGGCAGAAAAATTAGCTGAATTGTGTCCCCTGGTTGTGTGTAAGGCAGAATTTGAGGAGATGAACTTTGATAATGTAGCTGAGATTTCCAGTCGAGATTTTAAAGGTGAAGCTTGATTTTCTTCTTGCTGTTTTTAGTAAAATCCCAGAGGAAAGAGATAATGGAGAGAAAAAATGTTAAAGCCAAAAGGAGCCAGCATTTGATTTGGGAAATCTTTGTCATATCCAGATTGCAATTGTTGCTAAAATAAAGAGGTTCAGTGTGCCTAGGAGATAAGGTCAAAAATTAGCTAGACAACATTTAAAAAATTTTTTTTTCTTTAGTTTTAGATGGACACAATACCTTTATTTTACTTATTCACTTTTTATGTGGTGCTGAGAATCAAACCCAGTGCCTCACACATGCTGGATGAGTGCTCTACCACTGAACCACAACCACAGCCCACTAGACAACATTTTGCTGGAACTGAAGAGATTTAACTGTGTGACTCATGGGTCCACTCAATCATCCTGGCCGAATCAAAGAAAAAAGATGATATTATCCAGGAGAGATCTGTGGAAGACCCTCTTGTCTCATGGTGTAGATGTCCAAGGCATGCAAGAAGACTCATAGGGTTTTTGAGAATATGGTGGCAGTAGAAACAATGCCAACTTGGACTGAAGGGACATGGACAGGATAAAATAAAAGAAAGTTGTTGGACTAAAAAAATTTTTATAGTCAAGAAACAGGTTGATATAATCACTCAGGCGCTATCATGTGCTAACTCTCAGGACAAAGGATGACTCTGAGACTGGATCCATAGGCAGAAGGCAGAGCAACCAGTACAGAAGGTATACAGAAGGTGGGTCCTTGAGCAACAGTGGATTATCCCCAGGCCTTAAATCTTTAAGGAATTTTCTCTGCTGGACTTTGAAATTGCTTGGGACTGATGACCACTTTCTTCCTTCTATTTTCTCCCTTTGGTAATGAGAATGTCTATCACTACTATCTTGTTCCTGTCTCATCATTGTATTTTGGAAGCAGATAACATATTTTCTAGTTTCACAGACCCACAGATAGAGAGAAATTTTGATCCAGGATAGATCATACCCAGAGTCTCCCGAATACCTGATTTGAGTAATTTGGATGATAAGATTTGGGACTCTTCAGTTGATGATATTTTGGAATTGGGTTGATACTATAAAGGGTTGAGAGCTTTGTGGATTTGAGGATGGGAAGAAATCTACTTTGCATGTAGGATAGGTATGAATCTTTGGGTGCCAGAGCATGGATGGTGGTAGGCTGATATTGGATCCTAAAGCCATGGATTGTATTTGCCATTAGTTTCTTTAAAAAATTTGCATTGATATTCATGAATAATGTTGCATTGTAGTTTTATACCTTGGTATTATCTTTATCTCTTTCAGTATGACTATAATATTTGCTTCAAAAAAAGGACTGACAAGTTTTCTTTCATTTTGAATTTCTGGTGCAATTTATGGAACCACCTCATACTTGAAGGTTTGGTAATATTCTCTTGTGACTATTACCTGGAAATAATTATTATTTTTTTGAGAAGGAGCTCCTTAATTTGCCTGGTAATTATTATTACTTTTTGAGAAGGAGTTCCTTAATAACTTTTACCATTTTTAATATGGAAATTATTGTGATTTCTAAACCTAATGAGTTTGATATGTTTTCTTTAGAAAATTATTCATTTCATCTAGATTTTTGAATTAGGCTCATAATTTTAAAAACTTCTGTTTCAATAGTATTTTCCTTTCTTATTTTATACTTTTCCCTCTTGTTGTGGGATCAAATTAGCTAGTGGTCTGCTTATTTTGTTAACATTTTCCCCAAATCAAGATTTCAATTCTTTATCTTTATGTCTGTTTAGCAAAACAGACATGTCCACTTTTCTTTCCCTCTACTCCCACTTTTTAGTTGCAATATTCCTACTTCATTAGAAGACAGAACAATTGTATTTTAGTCTTTTTCACCCAATTCTATCTTTATTTTGGCATTACATGTAAATTTATGTATTTTAAATGCTCACTATTTGTCCTTTGGTTGACATTTTCCCAGTCATCTTTTAGTTAACTGAAGTTCCTTCTTTAGAAGGGTCTTAAAATATGGGTTATAGGCACAGAATTTCACAAGTTCCTACATACTGAACATTGTGGTTTGATATTTGAAGAATAGCTTGGCTTTGTAATTATTTTCCTAAGAATAATTTGCTCATAATTTCTTTCATTGAGCTTTTAAGAAAACTTACCTTCTTTGTATGTTGGTTTTTCAAACTCTGATGCCAGTTGAATTTGTTTGCCAATATAAATTATTTTTCCTTTTACCTTGGAGGGCTTAAAGATTTTATTTTTGTTTTTAAATCTAATAGTGTTACTAAGATATGTCTCAGTTTTGATCATTCTAGGTTGATTTTCTCAGGTATCTAGTGAGACTTGTCAAAGTATAAATTCATCTCTTTTTTATTTTTGAAAAAAATTTGGATTATAATTTTAATAAAGTTTTGTTTTCTCCCCCTTTTCTTCTTCTTCCTCCTCCTCCTCCTCCTTCAAATAGCACAAATATTTTTCTTGCTTTGCCTGTCTTATTTCCACTATTTTTTGTCTGATCCACATTATATCTTCCTTTATGTTCTTTTAATTCTCTTGGTTGTTTTTCTTCCTTTCTTCCATGTTCCTTATTAAATTTTCATTTGAGTCTCTTTTCCCTCAGCACCTTGTAAATTCTTCATTTCTGAGATAATATTGTCTTTTCTTCTCACTTCTTTCTTGAATTCAATCAACTATTTTTTTTTCTCTTCTCCCTGTTTTTTTGTCCCTTTCTTTTCTTAGTATTTGATTTTCTAATTTGAGGTGGTTTCTGCTATCTGCAAATATTGGTGACAATATATTTAATTCAATTGAAAAGTAAACTTGAATTTTCTCTCTGCTTCATGTTCTTTGGGGAGGGGTTGGATTTTCCTCCAGTCATTCGTGTGAAAATTCATTCTGCAGTTGTCTTTTAAAAATATTTTACTCTTCTGTTTTGTTGTATTGGCATGTTTCACATGGTCTTCGCTAAATTACGCCTTTTCTGTAACTCTGGTAAAAATCAGGTGCTTTAGTAGGTTTTTGTTCATTTGTTTTGGTGGTAATGATGGAAGTGGAATTTTGAATCCTCCAATTTTGTTGGTCTATTTTTTCTTGTAGGAAATTACATTTTTCTTTTTTTTTTTCTGCATCACCATTCAATTGCCAAAGAATCTCTTTTCTCCTTCCCCTACTCCTTCTTCTCCTCCTCTTTTTCTTCTTTCCTTCTTTTTTTCCATTTTCTTCCTCTCTCAGAAGCCATCTGTTTGGAATATTGTCTTTTTCAAATGTGCTTTCTTGGTTCAGGTATGTCTGTCCCTTTAAATTGTGCTCTTCGACCAGTAAGTAGTTGCCTCCCCTTTAAAAGGCATGTACTTTGAAATTCTGCTCTTGAAGTCCTGCTTTATTTAAACCTTCCGGTGCCCTTTCCAACAATCCTGAAGGTCCTTTTGCCAGTGTTCATCCTCTGTCTTCCTAGAAATTTTTATTGGTGGGCTTTTGTTTGCAACAATTTTCTCTAACGGAAGGCTCTTGTATATAGATTTTGAGCCCAGACTTTTCCCCCAAGCCTCAGATCAACAGATCCAACCCTAATTATACAATCTCAAACTCACCAAGACCAAATTCATCCCATCTGCCCTTTCTCTGCACACACATGCCATTTCTTGCTGGAAAGGAGCATTTTCCACTCTGGGACGCATCAGAAATTTGGGAGTCATCTAAGCCATTTATCTCCCTCACCCACACACCCAGTTGGCACTTAATAAATAGCTACTGGATGAATGTCCTCATAATTTCTGAAACAAGATAAAAAAGAAACAAAATTTCTGTCCCTTGACATCACCTGGCTGAAGGCTGGCTAGAGTGTTCTTTGATACTCAGGAATAGATCTTGCTAGTGGTGGGAATATCAGCACAGAATGCTTATAACTTCATAAGGAATTTATAGGAATGATTAACTTCTCGTTAGAGACCAAATCTTGAAGGGAGGTACTATGTCTTATTCATTCAATAGTGTTTCACAATACTTGGCTTATAGCCTAATAAAAGGTCATTAAGGACATTTTAAATTAACGAATGATAAAATGAATGAATGGCTATGATATCATTTGTGAAACAGAAAAAGTGTTCTGAAACATCTCTGCCAACTCAAAAGCCTGTAAGCATTAGGAATGTTACAAAGTGAGTGACATGGGCACTCAGGAATTTGGATAAACTGGAACTCTGTAGGAAGGTTCTTACTCATTTGGACCCCTTTGGCATCTGGTAAAGCCCATAGACCCATCTCAGAATTATGCTTTTAAAATGCATAACATAAAATATATATAATTACAAAGGAAAAATTGCATTGAAATACAATTATCCAAGTATTAACAAAACGTACAAATGCATGATATAGTAATATATGTGCTTCTTTATTAATGCATTAAGTAACAAGATCTAACAGCCAGACTAATAACTACCATATTTTCAAGTAGTGATGAATACAAGCAATTTTTCAAGATATCTACAACTAGTACAACGCGATATGAAAATATTTGTGATTTCTGTTGGTGACACCCTTAAGGCACTGCTACTACCACAGTAGTTTCTTGCCTGTTTTCATAATTGAATAAAATGCTAAACTTCAGGCACACATTAGTAAAAATAAAGATGCACTTTCCTCCCATTCAAGTTCATGTCCATGAACCCCAGGTTGAGAAATCCTGGTTACAAGGGGCAGCTAATATTCAGCTTTCTCTGGCTGTAGCCACCCAGAACTGGGAACCGGGTAGTCTCTGGGTCCTCATGTTTTTTGTGACTGATGACCCAAACTGCTATGAAATTATGAGTTTATTATCTTATGTTTCCTCTTTAGGACTTGCCTCTATGAAAAAAAAAAAAAAAAGAAGAAGAAGATTGTTAAATGACAGCTGAGTTGTGCTTTTACAGGCAGAAAGGCCTGTTTTGCCCAAGACAAAATGTATTTGCATTTTTGTCAAGTTAAAGCCGCTATCCATCAGTCACTCTCTCCAAACCCAGTTGGAAGGAGCTTTTAGAGGTTGGGCCATGGCAGAGGAGGGTGTGAAGGTGATGGAAGAGGGCTGGAACCTGAGAAACAAATTCTACAACCTGTAGATAATAAACGAAAAGGGTAGGAACGTCCTACCGGCTGATAGAAAGAAAATGTCACAAACAGGAAAACATAATAAAGCTGAGTTTAAGTCTTGGTGCCTTCCCTTCATGATTAATGATTGGTCTCAAATAGGATGGGTAAGGGAAAGTGAAGTTCCTCTTGAAGTAGCTTTAAAAATGCCACAGCTTAAAAAAATTATTGTAACATCAATTTAAGAAAAAAAAAAAAACTCTTCTAAAATGTAAAGGTCAAGAAAGATTTGGGTGTTTTTAAATGCTGTCTTGAAGAAATTCTTATAAAGGTTAAGATGTCATGTAGTTTCAGAGTTATGGGCATGGGAGGGGGGCCCAGGACAAAGCAGCCCTACCTTGGGGCCCTTGGTGACTGTGACCCATGCCAACAGTGGGCAGCTGGTAGCTGGCGGATCACAGCGTGTCACCATGTCAGTGGGGAAAATCAGATACTGCTGTCTTAAGAGTCTTGAAAACCATGGGAGCATTTCACTTCCAGAGCTTTCTTCTGGCTACACGCAAATCACAAGATTATCTTCCCCCATGCTCCCAAACAGCAAGGCATCTCCTGCTTCCAAAGGCATCACTTAAAACCAAGCAGGTGAGGGAATTCTGAGCTCCTGCTGTCTCTTTTGCCCTCACTCACAGAGCCCTGAGCTCAGCTGCTCAGCAGACATTTCCATAGAGAGGGCTGCCCCTGGTTTAAGATGTCTGGGGGATGGGAGAATCCTCTGAGTGCCACATAAAAGGTATTCTGCAGACTTTGCAGAGGCTCCCAAGACTTTATGCCTAAGTGCTCTGGGAAAAGGTGTCCATCTGGTCTGCAGTGAAGTAGTTGCAAGCTCCTAACGGACCTCTAAGGGACATATCCTGATTATGACGTTTCTCCCCTGGGAATACAGAGTAGAGTGAGCGCCTACCTGCCAGTGCATCTGTGCAGGACCTACTTGTGAGGAGCTTGGAATCACCTGGTCATTAGAAAGTGGTGATTCTCAACCAGTCCCTGTGGACCCCACACCCAAATCACCTGGAAGTCATCCAACCGTAGCTCTCAGTGTGGTCTCCATCATTACCTAGGAGCCTCTCAGAAATGTAGAACCTCAGGCTTGGCCTCACACTAGACTTATTGAGCCACAATCTGCATTTAACAAGATGCCTCAGTGATGTGTAAGCCTAGTTAAAGTCTGAGAAGCATGGCTTGCTCAGGATACACCCTGCAGCAACAAGTGCATGCACACATGTGGGCTTGTGTGAAGGCCAACTCTCCCATTGGAAATCAGTGTAAAAGGATGAGAGGAGGTCACAGACCACAGGGGCAAAGGATTGGAAACAACCATTGCAGAGGGTTTTAACCTGTCTTGCCCACACCTATGAAAGGAAGCCAGGGCAACCACCTTAGTGAGTTTTACTTGGATGATGGGGGTTCTCTAAACTGCAAACCAAGTCATTTGACTTCTCAGGCCATCTTTCCACAGAATGTTCTTTGTGACACTAACTGGTCTTATGTAGCAGGGCTGAACTTACAAGAAGTGGGTTAACTTTCAAGATGTAACTTGCAAAACATCAAAAGGCAACACTCAAAGTGTTGAGTGTCTTATTAATTGAGTCTGAAATCCATCATCTAGTTGATCATTTGGGTAAACCTAGAGTTTCCTGCTAAGGACGCCAGACTTGCTGTTGCTGCTCAGACCAGGTCCCTAGCATGTGTGAAGTGCTTCCTCTCTTCTGCTGTCTTCCAGAGTCAGCTCAGCTGCCCTACACTTCCTCCTTATTACCACTTCTCATTATTTCTGATTGTACTAATTTTAAATTCCATTCATTCATTACTGAAAATATATTCTTGTTCTGCTATTTCATGTAGTCTGTCTTCCCAACTAGGTTTTTAAACCCATTGAGGAAAGAAACTTACCCTATTTCTTGTATTCCATCTCCTTCGCCCTGGGAACTGTATCCTAGCAGGAATCCAATAAACTTTGCAACAATACTGAGAGTATAATTGTCAATTGTGTGCTGGTGCTTTCTAGATGCTGGGCTTGTGCAGTCTTCACAAACACTCTGTGCAGTCCCTCTTACCCCATCTTGAGACGAGACCAAGGCCAGGAGATCAGGAGACTTCGTAGCCACATGACTGGAATGGGACAGGGCCAGATTTGAACTCACATTTATCTGCACTGTCTGTGCTCTCTTTGCTAATACTCTCATGGAAATGAATGTCCCCTCTGCTGTCTGCTGGGAGCATGTAGAATAGGGATGCTGGAGGAGGAGTCTAGCTTAGGAGAGGGCTGGTAGACTAGGTCCCAGATGAGTAGACCTCCTGAGTATCATATTGGAAGGGTTGTTTATTTCTCTGTATCTAGCTTCTCAACCTCTGGGATGGGTGGTTATCCTTAAATCACAGGGTAAATGAAAAAATTCAGCATTCTAGTAGAGTATGGGAAGTACTGGGGATTGAATTCAGGGATACTTAACCACTGAGCCACATCCCAACCCTGTTTTGCATTTTAGTTAGAGATAGGGTCTCACTGAGTGGCTTAGGGCCCTGCTAAGTCACTGAAGCTGGCTTTGAACTCATGATCCTTCTGCCTCAATCTCCCCAGTTGCTGGAATTACAGGCATGTGCCACCGTGCCTGGCTGTGTATGGGAAGAATTAAGGAAAGGAAAGAGGTAGACCTGATAGCAGATCCAGAAGTCGGGATCCTCACACACTTTTGGGTAGATCCACTCCTGGTGTAGGCCTTGCTTTCCCCCTGCTCCTTGCTTTAGAGTTCTTAAAGGAGCAGGTCTTCTCTAGGGTGGCCCTCATACTATGGGGGAGCCCACACAGGTCTTTTCCACCCATGATGTCAGGAAAGGCAACTCTGTTCCTCACCCTCAGGATGCAGAAGCCCCAAAATTGCTGCTTTGTCAACCTACTTACAAGAAAGCAGTTCATGCCAAAAGGGTCTGAGTTACTTTTTTGACATTCCCACTGAAACCTTTGCTTTTGCAGACATCCAGAAACAAAACCCCAAAAGCCAAACCACAACATCCTGTCTTCAGGAAGAAGTGGTCCAAATGTGATTCTTCCCAATCAATAGTCAATGAGGGATTTTAATTCATGAACATAATTAACATGATTACGATGACCCCTATGGAGTCATTTCATTTTATTGCTCTTCATGTGAACTGGATTTCCATATTTAGGGAGGAGAGCAAATGAAAGCAGGAATCTTATGTAGCTATAAAAAATTCTTCCCTAAATATGTAGTGTTTTCTAAGAACCCTTTCTGACTAAATGATTGAAACTGGTACCAAAATGTTTTATATATACATAATTCATTGCCCCAATTAAAACAAATGTTCAGTAAAATGGAAGTAAGTCAAGGTGCTCAGTGTTGCTATCAGAGCAGCTCCTACCACACATGTCCTCTTCAAACAGGCTGTGAGGACCGAGAGTCTCACCATCTGAGCAATTCTTACCATTAGAGCGATTTATTTAGGTTAAGGCATTGTCTCTGGAAGGAACCTATTAAAAATACAGGTTACTTGGGCCTAGTAACACAATTCCCACAATAACTATTATTTGAGCTGCATGAATTACTTTATCAGATTAATTAGCTGTCATCTATCAGACAATATGGCTCTGAGGAAATAAGGCATCTTTTAATGGACATCATTGTCTGAAATATGAAGCAGTGCTATGAGGGATCGGCTTGCTTGGGGCTCTATGCTGGGGGTCTGGGAGGCTAGAAGACAGAGAAAGACACTGATTAAAAAGGGGAAGCAGAGGAGAGACGAGTGATGGGAATATCAAAATCAAACTTCTATTCTGGTCACAATTTTGCCTCATGTCACCTCAGCCTTGTTTTCTGTTTAAAATGTTTTTAAGTAGAAGTAACCAATATGATCTCTTCTTTAGCCCGTGTCTCCAAATAATGGGTCCTACCTGTTTCAAAATTAAGTGAAATGATTCTCCTGTCCATCCTTCTGCCAACGTTGTCAGTATCTGGTTCGTCTCTCCTAGGCATGCAGCTAAGCAACATTTCACAGCCCTCTGTGTTTTGCTGGGGTTAAACAGCTCAGGACTGGACATGGGAATGTGGCCATAAAATGTTTTACGTGAACTTCTGTCCCTCTCTTCTCCAAATGGTTGAAAATCAATGACTGTAAGACACAAAGAAGATGGAAGAAACCCTTTGCAGTCAAAACTTTTTGAGTCACTACTTGAAGAAGAGCTGCCCAGAAGTGTGTCTGTCTTAGTCTGTTTGTGCTGTGATAATGTATAAAGAACAGAAATTTATTCCTCATAGTTCTGGAAGTTGGAAGTCCAAGATCAAGTTCCTGGCAGATTCAGGGTCTCGTGAGGGTGGCTCTCTGCTTCTAAGATGGCGCTTTAGCATTGCATCCTCTGGAGGGGACAACAGCTGTGGCCTCACATGATGAAAGAGATGAAAGGGATGAATTCACTCCCTCATGTTCTTTTACAAGGACACTAATCCCATCCATGAGGCTCGGTCTTTGTGACTCGATCACCTCTTAAAGTCCCACCTCTTAATATTATTACATTGGTGACTAAGTTTCAACATATGATTTTTGGGGGACACAATTAGACACAAAAATTGCTGACCAAGTACACCAACGCTGGGCATGGAATTAGTGAAAAACAAAACTATTGTGCTAAGCCCCCAAGATTTTTTTTATTGTGTCACAGAGTGTTTATTATTTACATCTGCTACTCTAATTTACCATCTACATTTGTGTTTGTCATCAGTAGATTCCAGGATACTTATATCTCTTGAGCAAAACAGAACTTTAAAGTGCTTTAAAAAAGGGTATTGTACATGTCAGTAGCTCTAGATTGCTAAGAATTTCTATTAGATACTTTATGTGCTTTGCAATGTTATTTAATACTAATAACAATCTTTTGAGGTGGATTTATTATTCTCATTTTATAGATGAGGAAACCAACTTAGAAAGTTTATTAAAGAACTTGCTGAACTCATGCTGCAAATAAGTGGGGGTGTTGTGAGGGTGATCCCCTTACTCAGTGTTCACCTGGAGTTCACCCACTGCTGTGCCCTTCTATTCTTACAGCTCCTGGACAGGGGTGGAGGGGTGGGGTGCGGGAGGGCCTGATGAGACCTCGGAACAGCACAGCAAGGTCACACCATGAACTGAGGAAAAGTCCTGGCCTTAAAGAGGAAAAAAATTATCATATCTCTCTGCCCACAAAATAGTTGAGAGAACATTTCCTTTATCTCCATTCCACACCTAAAAGACATGGAATTGATTTTCTGTGATTTCCCTTTTCTGCCCTCCATTGAAAGCCTTGATTATGCCCCAGTTTTCTGCAAAGAGAAAATCCTTACTGCTGAGTTATACATTCTGCAGATGAGGAGGTTATAACTAGGTTTCAACCGTAGGACATTTATTCCTCCATTGATACATGTGTGTACTCCCATCAGGGGAATGCTTTTCTTAGAGGAAAAAACATTCAGTTTCTATGGAGGCAAAACAAGAAATAAGGTGGACACAATGTGTGGCAGAAACATGCACCCTGAAGGGAGAGGAAGAAGAAGAAGAAAAGAACAAAGCTAAGCAGATGTAGTTTGTTGGTTTTTCTTGTGGATAGAAAATGCTGAATTTCAAGTTGTCTTTTTTAAGCAGAGAAGGCAGAGTTTTGCCTGACTGATCACCATCATGATTGTTGTCATTCAAATTCAATAAGAGTATACGCGTGGAAGTGGCTTCACAGGCGCATGGTGTACGACACATGGATGATGCCATGATTATAGACTTCATTAGTACCAAATCTGCATATGATGCTATGCTGGTTGATACCCCAGGAGCCTGTAGTCTGATAAGGTGGGGCAAAGTAGCAGTGCCAGGTGGAGGCGGTTGAGATAGGTTGGGAGGTCTGCTGGGGCTGATATTCCAGAGCTGCCCTTAGGAGCTGTATGATAGTTTAGTCAAGTTACCTCAACCTCCTGAGTTCCTTTGTAAAAATAGGGATAAAGTTATCTCCCGGCATTTTGTTTTGAGAATGACACAAGGTGAATATGTGTGAGGACACGTTACATGTCACTTATTTTGAGGACGATGATAATGTTGACAGATATTAAAAAAAAAAGGAGATAGCAAGGCAATAATGAAAGCATATGTACCCAGAGCCTTTTATTATATAAATTAGCTTCACTTTTACAGATTTGAAGGATAAAAGCAAGATGGGCTGAGAAGGAATCCTAGAGAGACTTGGCCAGGCAATGACACAGGCAGATGGTAGATAAGGTTCCCTGCTGGAGTGGATACTCCAATGGGGAGGTGGTGGAAGGAAACCACAAGTGAAACCAGTAATTTTTGCACGAGACTCAGTTCATTTGAGATTGGTTCCAGGTCTCAGTGAGCACCTCCTAACCAGAGAGGGCTAGACATGGGCAAGGTAAGGAGGTTGGCACTTAGTGCAGGCAGTGAGAGAGATGGACAACCAGAGACCAGTCTCATGAGATCAACTGGGGGCTTCCAGGGGTCCTGGAACACCCTGGACTTGTTCTTCTTTTTCCAGTTTTTAAATGCTCACCCTACCATAGGAACTCATCAGTCATTAGAGGTCAGAAGGCAATATTTTTGTAACTATTTATTCTGGAAGTTGTCTTATCCTTTCAGTATTCTTCAAGTTTCCCACCTGCCTACTAAAGAATATCACTTCTCTGAGGAACAGAATTCTCTGCCTCTGATACTGAAAGTTAGATGTTTGTTTTCGAAGCAACATAGATTCAAATAGCGATAACAATTCTTTGTGGAAAATAAAAGCATCTTTATATTTATTTTAGTAAACAGAAAAATAGCACAATTGAAATGATTTCCCACCTGCCAAACAAAACCTTTTTCTTTTGTAAGCCGTGTTCCATAGACAAGGGTGGTAAAAATTCAAGGCTGCACAAAGGGGACTGTGATGTGTTGGGCGAGTGTGAGCCGCTGTGCCCACCAACAGGAGTTCACCTCATACCATTATGTTCCACCTCAGCCCCAGACTACCACCCAGCTGCCTGGCAAAAGGTGTCAGCTCCTTCCTCAAATGGGTATGTTTTCTCTGGGAGTTAATTTGTGAGGGTTCATGCTGGTTGAATTGGGCCTAATGCCGAGGCAAAACTTCAGAGAGATGCAGCCCAAGCTAACCAGAAAAATTTGCTGTGGCTTCCCTTTTTATTGGATGGTTCTTGTCCCCGGGAGGTTGGGATTTTCCACTCAGGGAATATGCACATATCATGGGAGTCTGGAAGTAGCTCACACAGCTTTCTTTCTCTTCTCTGTGGCTGTTGTTAGAGATTTGGCCCAGATGACCCACCGATGCTTCTCCATAGGGTAGACCACGCGCAGACCTCTGAAGTTTGCCTCGTACACCATCACAGGTGTCTTATTTTCAATCTCCCTCAATTCTTAGGGCTTCTCAGACCTATCCAGGGGTTTCTGGCTATGTACATCTCTTGGTTCCCTGAGCCCCTCACCATCACAGTAAATCTAGTTCCACCTTGATTTTTAAAAATGTACAAATAGCAAAATCACAATCACAAAAATGACCATTTATTGACTCTTCATTACATGCCTGAAATTATGCTAAGCACTTCATTTTTTTTTTTTTTTTAACAACAACCAAGCTGTGCTTTTATTGAATGCCATGTCCTGGAAACCATACAAAGCACAGAACATACACTTTTTTCACTTCTAGCAATAACCCTTTGGGTGGAGGTTGTCCTTGTCCCCATTTGCCAGATGAGAAATGGATATAAAAAGAATGTGACTATGGTTAAGCACTTCGTTCACCTTATTTTCTGTGACTATGTAAACTCAAAAGCTGTATGAAGGGATTTTGAATGTGTTTGAGTACTTTCGGTGCCATCTCCATCTCCTTGCTTATTGCAAGAGGTTCCCCACAGGCTGACTGTGTGACAGCTGAGTCCCTAGGCCTGAGGATGTGCCCTTGCCTCATGGAAAGATGCTCAACTCAGTCATGGGCTAAACTAGAAGTGCCTGGGAGTCCCCAGACCAGGAGTGGCCCTCAACCTTTGAGGGATAAGAATTTCTGGAGAAATCCCCTGACTTTGTCTTCCTATGATGGTACAATACGAGGTGTGTTCCCACAGTCTCCCAGAGGGTCCTCAAAGGGATTGAAAGCAGGTGTCTAACAGTGGTAACCCTTCATCAAAGCCACTTTGATTGACTTTCTTCACTTCCCCATCTCACATCATCATTCCCTCTTGGTGCTCCCTGGGATCACTGTCTACACTTGCTCCCCAAACTTGCCTCACGATTTGCCCTTGGGGAATGCAAGCCAAGATACTAACAGATTGTTCTCACAGAACAAAAGAGAAATGTAGGCTTAGAGGTTGGCCTGCCTGGTGACATGTGGTTGCTGATGGGTGGTAGGACTTGAATGGAAACCTCTCCTATCATTACATTACTCTGCTTCCATCAGAAATGGTCTATTTTTCTAGTTAATTAAATTACTTAATAGGCAGCTTCTTTTCAAAAAAGACTTGAGGTGTTAGAACAGAACCTTATATTCCTACCTTCTATCAATGTTTGTCCTGTATGTCCCATTTCCACTGAGATTCAGGATTCAGCTAACAATATAATTAGACACAAACTTAGCTAATTAATTAATACTGCAATTCTATTGTCTGAAAGTGGCTACATATGGCATGCCTCTAGAGGCAATATTCTTTACATTTTTTTTTTTTTTTTTGAAATTGCAGTGCTTTAGCGTAAAGAAAGTATTCTCTGTTAGTGGAATTTTAGGCACCTAGTAGTCAAGGTAACCCCATCTCTGTGCCCTGCAATGGGACTTGTCCTGAGCCCCTAATATTAAACATTTAGCCATTTGCTTACCTACCTGCTGATGCTGATGCTCTATCTAATCATTGAAAGGATTCCTTGGGAATTGGAAGGTAAAGTTCAACCCTGGTGTGCTGGCCTGGTTTCCTCTCCACTGCAAAACACATAGCCCTCCCTTCTTCACCTCCCAGGCTCAAACCTGTTTACGGTGCCTTGGTTTCTCAGCTTGTAAAAGGAAGATAACACTTACTCCAACTTGCTTTTCAGGGGATGATGTGAAGATATATGCCTGCAAAGTTCTCCGAATTCTTAGGATGAAAGGGGTATGTGAATAACACATGGTCTTAGATGAGTAAGCTTTAATGCGGCTGTTCTGGGGCCTACATCTGCAGGGCAGTCTGGCCCCGAGGTGGGAGAGCTGGCTGTCCCCTCTAATCACTCCCCCTCAGGTCCACTATCTGGCAGCCGCCTCCTGGAAGTACCCATCTTTTCTGCTCCTTCAGTTTGGTTTATTTTCAAGAGGCCAGTTAGGCAGTTATGTTTTTGCCCTTCACGTTCTTCATATCGGGGGTCAGGTTCTAGAAAACATACATGTACAAACATACATGTGCCAGCTAATGGATGACCCAGATCCTAGTGGGCTGGAGGACTAGACATTTAGACATAAATTTTATGCTGAAAGCAATATGCTTGACCCTCTGCCTGTCTGTGGGTGGCCTGATACACACTCAAGCGTCACCTATTTTCAAAACGATGAGCTTCACACTTTTCCTTTTTGTGACAGAATTGGAACTCAGCAAAAGCAAAACAAAACAACCAGAGAAAAATGCCACCTTCTCCCTTCCAAATTAATTCTTTCAGTTTATGCTCCTAACTCCATAAAAATGTGGTTTGGCTTTTCAAGTTTTTATTAATATTTATAATGCCCTTTTGGTGCCCTTGAACCTCACAGAAATAGAGCCCTGATATAAATGCCTAGCTTCTAGGTGGATTGTAGTAGACCTAAACTCAACCATAAACTTTGAGAGTGTATATACATATATATACTTTGCTTTGTTTCTTAGGCTGCTTGATGGAGAGGTTTATTTTTTAAATATTTTTTAAAATGCAAATTTTAATAGCTTATATTTTAATTTCAAAAGTAATGCATGCTTGTAAAAATATACAAATGTGAAAATAGAAACAAAGGGAAAAATACCCCCTTCCTGACCCATTTCTACACTCCCAGTGCCAAGAAGTAAACTGTTACTTTAAATCCTTTTAAATTAAGGTCCTATTAGTTTGAGGGATTGCAGCTGTCTTAAGAGGTTGGTAACCACTCATATTTTTCTCTTTTATTTCTGAACATTAAAATGATAAAAATTGTAGAAAAATTTAAAACTGTAGTAAACTATAAGAAATTAAAATCACCCAAAAGGAGATAGGAGAATTGATGCTTTCATTTCATGAAAGCATTTTTCCCCACAATGAGTCCTACCCCCTTATACAACACATACCTTCCCGAGGAAAGGAAATGGGCAAACTGTCTTTTCATGTCTCCTCACTGTGTACCCTGGAGCCCTGTCTCAAATACTTGCTGCTTTTGGTCTTGTATGGTATGTTGTCTGCACAAGAGCTGACCTTTCATAGAGAGTCCTAGGAGTCTCATATTATCAGAACAATTAATTTGTCTTTTGTTATGCTAGTATCTCTTACTTGTTTTGACAATACAAATTCTTACTACTTTCTAAAACCAACAATAAACAGAGCAAAAAACCCTTAATTCACCCCAAGTCCACTATCCAAAGTAATCCATTTTTAACATTTTAGCTTATTTCTTCCAGAAATTTCCTTTGCAAATATGAATATACAATGGTACTCTATTTCCCCTACTTTTCCACATGATTTTGTAACAATTTTCTAATGTCAAGACACACTCTTCCAAAGAACACAATTTTGCATTACTGTAAAGTATTCTTAGGCATATTCTTTATATTAATTTTTTTTTCCAGATAATAAGATAGGGCAGTGTGGGAAGCTAGCCCTCTTACCTTATATTCCTGTGGAATGGGAGGTTTCTCTCTTCACTAACCAGGAAGGAGACATGCAGGTGAAACTCACCTTTGTCATAGATCAGGGTCCTCTCCCCCACATCCCTCCTAAGGCAGAGTGACTCCTCTGGTGGCTGAGATGGGAGCAGGCATCAACTCAGTCATTCTCTATGACAATCCCATCAGGTTCCAAGGCTCTCTGGTTTATCTCCTTGGAGTTGCTGCTTGGTCACTAATATACGGCCAGCTTCTTATCTGGCAATACTCACTCAGGCATGTTCTTGCACTGCAGAGGGTGGGTCTGCAGTTGTGGTGAGGGAGTTCACTTCTGAAGGATGAAGGGTAGGCTTGGAGTCACAAGGTGGTCTACTTCTCTAACCAAGTTCAATTAGCCTTCCAGACTGTTTTGGGGCTCATCCATTCAATTCCTGCATTTGTCTCTCAACTTGTTCATAACACAGATGGTAGGAGACAGTGAGTCGAGAGAAAAAGTACCATTAATTATACCCTAGTACCTCAGTGAATATTACTTTGGTTAACATTACTTAGTATTTATTCTGTGCCAGGCACAACTTTCTCCTATAACTCCTCCAACAATCCTATGAAATAATGTTATTATTATAACTATTTTATAGATGACAAAATTGAGGCATGATAAAAACTCATAGCAAGTGATGGAGCTGGGATTTCCTCCATCACCCTTCATCTAGTCCATAACGTAAATGACACACAAACGTTTTTGCACATCAATTGTAGCTTGAACTTGTAAGCTCTACCTGATGCTGTCTCCCATTATTGAATATGTCTGTCATTCTTTTATAATATTTTATTGTACTTATTGAATGTCTTTTAATACCATTTGTAGTGACTTTTTGGTTGTACAGAACATTTTTATTTTTCTGCAATGAAATCTATTTTATTTTCCTTTATGACTTATTCTGTCTTGGCTTTTGTGTTCAGAAGCTCCTTACCCATCTGTGTGACTCTGCTCTTCATTGCTGTGGCTGAGATGCCTGACAAGAACAACTTAGAGGGGAAATATTATTTTGGGCCCATAGTTTCAGAGGTCTCAGTCTGGTCAGCCAGCTCCATTTTCTCTGAGCCTGTGGTGAGGCAGAACATCATGGCTGGAAGGCATGATGGAGCGAAGTCACTCAGTTTATGGCAAAAGGCAGAGAGAGAGAAAGGTATATATATATATATATATATATAGAGAGAGAGAGAGAGAGAGAGAGAGAGAGAGAGAGAGAGAGAGAGAGAGAGAGAAGAAAAGAAGAAGGAGGAGGAGGAGAAGAGAAGGAGGAGAAGAGGAGGAGGAGGAGAAGAGAAGGAAGAGAGGAGGAGGAGGAGGAGGGGGAGGGGGAGGGGGAGGGGGAGGGGAGGAGCCAGGAGTAAGATATGATACCCAAGGGCAGGCCTCAAGTTACTTTTTTCTTCCCGTCATGCCCTTCCTGCCTACAGTTACCACCAAGTTAGTCCATTGAAATTATCAGGTGGATTAATCCATGGGTTAAGTTACAGCTCTTGTGATGTAATCATTTCACCTCTGAGAATTCCTGCATCAACATAGGAACTTTTGGGGAACACCTCATATCTAAACCATAACACCACTCGATGGTTTTTCATCCATATTTTACTCTAGATTTCTATGGTTTTATTTTAAAAGTATAACTTTTACCATCCAGAAATTTATTGGTATAAGAGAACCATTCTAAGTTTTTAAATTGATGTCATTATTTTGTTTTGAAGAAAAAAACCATCTGACTTAATATTATCTTTCTTCACTAATTTCTGATGTATTCACTGATTTATGATTCTGGGTCTGTGTGATTCTTATTGCACTGTCTGCTAGCTTTCTGTAGTCTCATTTTACTTGAATGTTGAAGTTTTTTATTGTAACTTTATGGTCCATTTTAATATTTAGAAAGATAAGCCTCTTCTTATTACTCTTATTTTTAGAATCTTGTTATTATCATGTAAGAGTCTTCCATATATATTTTAAAATTATTTTATCAAGTCTGTGCCCTAAAATCTTATTCAGGAATTTAATTAGAAGGTAATGACATTTGCAACTCAATTTGGAAATATTTAAGATCTTTATGAAATTCCTTTTTCTCATCTCATCTAAGAACATGTGTTATTTAATTTTTTAGTATTTTATTTTGAGTTCTCAGTAAGGGGCTGAATTTATCTTCATGGATATGGCATTTTTTTTTCTCATTCTGGTTGCTTCTATTTTATATTTTTAGAGGCTACTGAGAGTAGATTCTTGCATAAATAGCTAATTATGCTTTAACATTATTTAAAACAATGGTTTTTACTGGCATATGGGCAATTTTTTAAAGTATTTATTTTGTTTGTAGCTTCTCTATTGGACTCATTTAAAAATTTTTTCCTTTAATCCTCTTGAGTTGTCTGTGTCTATGTCACTTAAAATAATGAATTTTATTGCTTAGGATCCTTACATGTGTTTCATTTTTAATTCATTGACATAGAGAATAATGCTAAATAATAAGTTATAATGGACATCTTTATTTTGTATGTGATTTTAATGGAATTGCCTGAAGGGTTTAACTGTAAAACATTTTAATTCTTGTTATTTTAGGATAGATATATAAAGTAGATAGTTAGATTAGATGCTTAAATATTATTTCTATTTCTAAAACATTTTCTTTTTAAACAACCAGGTACTGAATTTTATTATATAGTTTTGTCTTATTTATATTTTCAAACATTAAACCATCCTTGCATTTTGAGAATAATACTCGCCTAAAAGTATATCTCTGTTTCTTGTGAGCAGGCCATTACTGCCCTTGGTTTGGGAGTATCTTTCCAAGGATACAGATGATCTTTTCCCCCTGATCAAAGGACAGATCAGCTTATGTCCTTGAAGAAAGAATGTCTTCCCCTGGAGCAAATAGCAGGCATGCTTGCAGTTCAGTATAATAAATATATTGTCTCCTTCTGGAGCAATGGGCAGATGCCTAATTGCCCATTTTAGATTTGAGTTTGCTAAGCTCAGGGCTCCTCCCCTGAAATGCAGCCTACTGCATGTGCTGGTGTCCACTTGGGTCCATGTTATATCACTCCCCTGAAAATGGGTGGGAAGATACATGCTGATGTGCATGCTGCTTCTGTCACCATGAGCAATAAAATTCTTTGTCTCTGACCCCAAAGTTTCATTTCTTCTGTCACATGAAACTGTGACAGGCTAACTTGTTAGCATGCAAGTAGGGTAAAAATCTCAAACACTTTTACCATTCATATTGCTAATTAATATAATCAATTTTTTAATGATTTACATCTACACTCATAAGTAGTAGTGGTTTGTAAACCCCTCCTCCCTGTGCTCTCTTTATTAGATTATTATGGTTATGATAACACTGAAAGGAATTTGTAAATTTTCCATCTTTTTCTGTGATGAAACAGTATACATAATATGTAAAATATTCCTTAGAAACTTAGAGACTGATAAAATAATTTTGACTTTGAACTGTCATTAGAATTCATTTTTTTTTCATTTTTTCCTATTGACTATGATCTATTCAGGTTGCCTACTTATTGAGTTAATTTTACCCACTTGTATTTTTTCAGAAAATCAGTGAATTTTTAAAACATAATGGTATGTGTTATTGTCTTATAATTTTTAGAGTTTCTATCATGTCTATAGTTACATATATTGTTTCTCATTTCATATATTTGCTATTTTAAACACTGTCCCTATAATTTTTTTTCTGGACTTGCTTGGATATGCCAGGATAAACGCTTTCATGATTTTTGGTTTTTATTTCTTTTTGCTTTGAACAAGTATTTTTATATTCTAAAATCTTAAATCTAATTAAACTTAATTCTATTATTTGTGTTACTTCTACACTAATAAAGCAAGCATATAAATCTGCTTTTTTTCCCACTGAATAGTTATAGTTCTCTAAGATTTGATGTGCAATGTTCTAATAATTATTACTTTCTAAACAATTTATAATAATAATTTTTATCTTATCTTTGACCTGGTAATCACTTATTGTATAAGATTTCTAATTTTCAAATGAAAAGTTTTCTTTGTTTAGACTCCTGTTACTATTTTCTAGTTTATTTCATCATAGTTACAGAAAGTGGGCTACTTTTCCTCTGAGGAATTTTGTCAAAATTTTATTTTTGACCTAATACAAGATCCACTTCTAACATTATTCTAAAGAAATTTGAAAAGTATATGTGCTCATGGAAGGGTACAAATTTTAAATTTTAAGAATTATACTATCTAAAAATTATTTGTGATATCTGCTTTATGTCAGGCCTACTTGATTTATGAAGGAATGAAAGCAGTGTATGAAGAGTTCAGTTGTAGATGTTTTTAATTTTCCCAGGGTATTGAAGAATTGCATGCCTTATATGTTTGAATATCAGTTACCAAGTTCCCACCTCTTACATTTTTATTATGAAGTCTAAACTTTTTAAGCACTCTAAATTTTCATGTCTTGTTTTGTTTGGTGTGTTTTGCCTACTCTTTGTGCTATTGATCTTTTAATCTATTCAATTTTCATTTTTTTACTTATAATTTATAGGTACATTTTAATCCAAAGTAGATCTGAATTTTGTTTCTTAACCCAATGTGGAGAATCTTGATCTTTTATTAAAAAAATTAATCTATTTTTACTTAACAGCCAACAGTTCTGTATTTATGTTTTCATCTTGTCCCATGCTCTTTCTGCTTCTTCACTTCTGCCCTTTTTCTTTCTTCTGGTGTATGGGCTAGGTTTTCTTTGCTATTTTTCCACTTAAGATTAGAGTGTTTGAAATTTTGATTAACATATGTCATCCTATGTTCCTCTAATCATGTCAAGAATGAAACAGTCTCTTGACCTTTTACTTCATAAGATGATGAAGTTGGCATGCAGCAACTGTTTTCTTATCATCTATGTTCATGGAAAAGGAATTCTGTTTTCATGTATGCACCATAGGACAATCCTGAGACCTTTGCTTAGTTTTGGGAGCAAGTTAAGGTTGCTAAAGTTATAGAAAATGTTGCTATAGAATTTTAGATCCTCAGTACCATCCAGTTCAAATGCATTATTATAGTAAAGAAGTCATGGAAGCCTCAGAAAGTTTAAAAGATTTGTTCTAGGACCCAAAACCAGATGGCAGCAGAACTAGTAGGCCTAGATATGAGTTTCTTTATTCCCAAATTAGTTACTATGCTATACATTTTACTAATAGCAGTTTTGACAGTGAGCAAGTTTGAAGTTGTTTGGGGCTGGGGAGAAGTGGGTAGAGGAAGAGGACTCTGAAGTTTAGGGAAAAGAGTGACAGAGGAGGATGGGAGTGTTTGAGTTAGAAAAGGGGATCAGGCACAGCTAAGACTCCAACAGAAACCAAACAAAAACACAGGGTTTCCCTGCTTTCCCCACCTGCCTCTGTTAACTCAGAAGGGGCTGGAGTTGGTGAGAGATGTTCTGATGTGAATCTACATCTTAGTGGGGACTCAGGGTGAGCCTTTTTGGGTTATTTGGCTGCTCCTGTGGCTCTGGATTTTCCTTCTGTTTCCTTTTATTGAGTTTTAATAAGAAGCCATCTGGTGAAATATTTTGGACTTAGGTTGATATTTAACATGCAGAACAGGCTGGTTTTAAGAGTGAATACATAGCCACCAAATAAAGACAAAATAAAGGGAATGATTACAACCAAATAGCATCATACTTTAATGTTTCCCAATTGACATAAAGATGCTGGTCAATGTAGTTTTTAGTCCAGAAACATAATTTGTGTTCGGATGGGACCTCAGTAAAGCTCTGCCATGAAAAAATAGGTCCACTTTTCTTCCCATCAGGGGTTTCCAAACTCAGCTTAGTGGGCTTCATAAAATGTACCCTCAGGGAGGAAGAGAATTAGCCTGTAGCAGCTTCCATGAACATAGGTACTCCCTTTGATCCTTAAGTTTTCATATGACTTTCTGGGCCGAGCATCTGGGCATCTATGTAGGATCCAGTTTATCACTAAAGCTTTGTGGTGTGTGTGTTTGTTGTGTGTGTATACAGAACACAGTAACTAACTGCTCAGGTACTGACATTAGGAAATCTAAAAGGTAGATGTTCCTGGGTGTTGGAATTTCCAATGCTTTTGTTGGAGGGTGTCCTTGTGTTTTTAAGGATTATATCGTTCTTTATCCATTTCACCCCTTTCTTCACATGCCCCTTACAGGTGAGGTGTTTAATGTGGCTGCATATTATAATTAAATAATAGTCATCCATCATGTAGACAGTATTATTTGCCCCATTTTGAAGCTATCACTTGACAAAGAATTACTCAGGATTACACACGAACTATCTCTCTAAATTGGCAAACAATGTATGTGCTTTACTTGCTGCTTTGCATGGTCTATGTGCCTATATAATCTTTAACCCTTTGCATACAATTTCACTGGTCTTCTGGTAAATATTTGTTTACCATGATGGTCTGGGTAATATTTATACTTCAAAATATGACCTATTCCTTTCTGACTGGTGGCATCCTTTCCAGTAGACTTCAGTTGGGTTTGACAATGGTAAATAGTTACAATTCATTTCTTTGTATTGGGTATTACTGTCTTTGTCTTTGGAATATCTTCAAAACATATACCCCCTCATGTCAAACTTCATTGACTGCTTAGGAATCAGGTCATGCTTTCAGATCAGTAAGCCAGTAAACCTGGCTTTTGGAGTACTGGTGTGAAGCTCATGTATTGATCATATCAGGAGGTCTTCCTGACCATATTTTTTCTCCATTGTGGGTTATTTTCAGCTTGAATGTGATGACCCTACTAGGTGGGTAAAACTTACTGCTTTCTAGATTTTAAAATTCAGTTTTGAACTTGATACCATGATGACAGCCTGCCTTTTTCTACAGGAAAATAATTTTTAAATGTATTTCCTCATCACATACTATGTGACAATGTGGCCAAGAAAGTCAAACTTGATGCATTACGGCTCTACCTTACCAATGAATCTGCTCCATCACAGAGGTCTTTATAGGCTTTGGTCACCTGTTGTCTCTGGGCCTGGTGATTATGTAGACTCTGCCAAGTAGTCTGAAGTAGCGATTCCCTCCCACCTGAAATAGTTGGGAGTGTTCACAAAACAAATCCTCTAGCTTCAACCTCATCACCTCAATCAGGATCTTGAGGGTCCTAGAATCTGAGTTTTGAAATAGCTTTTTAAGCAGCAGCAATGTAGCTGGATCCATAGCCGGAAGAGCCAGTGGTTGGAGGCTCTGGAATGTCATGTGAGCGCATGCACATGTATGTGAGGGACTACATTGTAGCACCTTTGAAGAGAAGGAACCCAGGAGCTACTGTCTCACTTCACAAGGAGGGTCCAGGGGCACATGACTATGCACACTCAGTTTGCAGTACAGAATCGTGAAAAATAAAGGAAACCCAGTGTCCTGATTCTTAGTCTAGATTATTTTCTCTAAATTGAGTTGTCTTTGATATTTTCATAAAGTACTACCATTTGTAAGTTCAATATTTTCCCCAAGAGAGATAAGTTAAATACAAGTTAAATATTTTCTTCTCCTGAGCATTAGAGCATAAAATAGAATTTGAAAAGCAATGGGTCAACTCAAGAGTGCAGCTGACAAGTGTTAACAACAGATTAGTCAAAGGGTCATCTGTGGCCTTGGTTGATTTCCATATAAGCTGGTTTACTGAGGGAGGTGGAAGAAGTGTGGAACCAGCACAGGATTTGGAATCATATGAATCCAGGATCAAATCTTTACTCAACTGTGTGATTCTGGGCAATCCCAGCCCTCAGTTTCTGTATCTATAAAATAGGTATACCATCTTCTTTTCATGGTTGTCCTAAGGTTAAATGAAATAATACATAAATGGTGCCCAATACTATTAACAATAATTAGTTAATGATATTGACCAGTCACTACTAATCTAATAATTTCTCATTTTTGAGGGCTTATTAAATACCAATCACGTGACAGATTATTAAAAGTCATCCTAACTCCCTGAGCGAGTGTTACAATTATTCCCATCTTAAAAATGAGAAATTGAGACTCATAGATGTCCACAACCTGCCTGGGTATATGGAAATATAAAGAAGCTGAAACTGGAGTTCTGTTTTAAAATTCTCAGGTTTTACTCTTTATTTTTCAATAAGTGACAATTATCATTATTTCCTCCTCCTCACTCAGAAGCTGGTATAATTCAGTGGTATGTAGCTCAGGAGTCAGATTCAGGACTCAAGTCAAAGGAAATGAATGCACTTTCCTTTGCAACAGATGCAGCTGTGTGACCTTGGGGTAGCTCCTCAAATTCTCTAATTCCTTGGTTTCCTCTTTTGTAAAATGAAGATGATGTTCTAGTTTATAGGGTTTTTTTTTGAGTGAACCCAGTCATCTTTCCTTTTTATACCCTGTTCAGTGAATGCTGGGTCTTGTCTCAACCATGTTGTAGAAGTTCTAAAGGTTTTTATTTGTTTGTTTGGGTTTTAGCACTTTCCCTGAATCTAAGATGCTATTGCAGAAAAGTGTTTGCATTAGTTACACTTATAATTTCCTCTCATCAGAGTTTGATTCCCAGTTAGCAGGTCCTAGGCCCTGAAATTCTCAGAAGCACCACACATTGAACTGCATCTTATCACCCACATGGGATGTGTTTGGCAAAAGTGCTTACAGAGAAAGGGGATCAATTTTTTTGGATTCTGACTTCTCTGCAGGAGGGATTCCAGTTCCAAGAAGGCATTGATGGTGGAAGAGGAGCACTGTGTCATCACAGGTCTGGTACCGGGCCGTTCATTGCATGTGCTGCAAAGGGAAGGTTGCAGAGCGTGAAGGCAGGTAGATGCTGCTAGTGATACCAAGGGGTCCTTATGCCTGCGTGTATGTGCATGTGCTTGTGTGCTTGTGTGTTCTTATGATTTAGCTTCCTTTTAGATGCTAAATATAAGAAAAGGCCTTTTGAAGATGTTCTCTGTATTTTTATTTTCTAAGAGGGAAAAGTTTTCATTGAAAACATGAAACATTACTAGATTTTAGCCCAA
This sequence comes from Sciurus carolinensis, assembly GCF_902686445.1. Taxonomy (NCBI): domain Eukaryota; kingdom Metazoa; phylum Chordata; class Mammalia; order Rodentia; family Sciuridae; genus Sciurus; species Sciurus carolinensis. The sequence goes on along the minus strand of NC_062213.1, from coordinate 135,237,609 downwards.
TAACCTGAAGTCTGATAAGTTTTCCATAGTCTCAGCTTTCCTAATAGAAGTAATGTACAGTTCTACTTTCAGGCCTTTGTATCACTGTTCTTTGTCACAGAAGAAAGTATTTTAACACCCCTCCATCTGTCTCTTTAATGCACACTGAGTTCTTCCTTAAGTACTAAGATGAGGCAGAACCACTGCCCAGGGGTAGAGTTTCTATCTCAAGCTCGCCATTTCCTGCATCCTCCCATCTCCCCCAAGAGTTGCATACTTGATTGAATTAATTAATATCAGTTGTGCCTTATTTATCTGAATAAAAACATACTTGCTACAGGTCAATACATGCTAAAAAGAATCATTGCAATTTATTAACAAACATTGCTTTAATTCAGTACTGAATATAATCTACATTTATAGGACAGCAATTTTACATGCCTATAAATATCTGGGTATATAGAAGAAGAATCAGTTATGTGATGAAATGAACTTATAAAATTGATTTTAAAAAACCTGGGTGATTGTTGAAACTGCAAAGAGAAGCTTCATTCCTGAATATTCTTTAAAAGTAGTAATAATGTCTTACACTTGCATAGCAAGAGAGGCTTTGCCAATGCTTTCCTATACATTATCTCATTTGCTCCTCTTAACATTGCTATGAACTAAGTGCAGCAGTGACTATTATCTGCATGCTTGATGGATAAGAAAAGCAGAAAGCATCCTTAGCGCATTTGAAATGTGATTTTCTTTACAAAAAGTCAACTCATCACCTCTTCATAAAGTATAATCCATTGTGTAAAATATGTCTACCTCCATTTACTCATATATATATATGTGTGTAGTTAGTGACCTGGATCTTTCTTGCTATAAAATAATTACCCCAAAACTTAATGGTTAAAACACCATGTTAGCATATATTATTTTTTTGTCAATAGCTTATTAAGTTTGAACTGAGTAATTCCTCTGCTTCATGTGGAGCCACCTGAGGTCACTTGGTAATACTCACCTGTCAGCCCCAGAGCTGATCTTGAGATCCCAAGATGGCTTCATTCATAAATTTAGTGCCATGATGGGGATGGCTGGGAGGTTGGGACTTCCAACTAAAACATCTACACATAGCCTCTCCAACATGGCATTAGGGTAGTTGGAGACTCAGGACTCTCTAGAGACAGTGTTCCAAGAAAACTTAATGGAAGTTGTCAGTTATTAAGGCATAGGTCTTATGATCCAAGTATCACCTCTGCCATATTTTATTGAATAAAGAAAATTATGGAGCCCACCCAGTTTTGAAGGGAAGAGATACATACCCTATCCCTCAAGGGAAAGGGTTTGAGAGTCTGTTTCAATCTTTAATCTGTTGCTGTCCTTTTCCCATGTGAGAATACATTCATCCTCTATGAAGAACTCCCAGATTCTCTTCTCACGATAGTATCAAGATCCAGGCACCACGGGATTAGGCTCAAAATCTGGGGTCTTGTCATTCAATTCAGGTGCAGATATGAATGTGTCTTCAGGTATGTTTCTTTATCCCTTCTGCAAATCCAGTGTTGAGACCGAGGTATGATAAACTCAATAGGCATTCTCATTAGAAAGTGGAGGGAATGGAAAGCACATAACCCTTTTGAAATCTTGCTCATCACAGCTGATATTGCTTGATTAGATCAGCCGTTCTTCCTGGGAACTATGCAGTAAGAAAGTAAAATAATAAAAATAACTATTTAGCTAAAATAAACAGTTCATTTTAAGCTCATCTTTATCTACAGTATAATATGTATATACCCCAAATTTAGCACTTTTGGCTTTCTGTACAGAAATTAAAATCTGTCCAAATCAGTCACTTCATTAGGTATGCTTTCTATTATGTAGATTACTTCAGGCAGCACAATATTGGCTAAGTTTCTAGCATTTCATAATCAGGTCACTTTTTCTCCATCCTCCACTAGTAATTGTTGTATTATCTTCTAAGTAGTCACCAAAAATCTCCTTCAGGTCCTTTTACTTTAATGAACAGTATCCTCAAGGTCTTTCTAGCTTCTGTTCACTGTCTGGTTCCAAAATTAGTGTTTTTTTGGCTTTAATTATGGCAGCACTTCACTTCCATTTCTCAGATTCTTTTCCTGTTATCTAATGCTGCATAATAAATCACCCTATAACTTGGTTACTAATAGGTACCATGTCTCATATCAAAATTTTGTCATTTGGGAATCAGGCATGGTTCAGCTGGTTGATTCTTCTGCTCTGTGACAAATTGATTGAGCTTATGTATTGGTCTTCAACTGGTGGATAGACTTGTCAAGAAGGTCAGGATGGCTTCACTTACTACCACCATGGCTGGTTTGGCTAGAAGGTGGGCCCAGCTAGATCTGTTGACAGGAGTGTCTACATATGGGCTCCATAGTAGTGTGGTTTTAAGGCAGTAGGATTTACATAGGTTCCCAGAGAGAGTTTTCCAAGATGCAATAGGATTTACATAGGTTCCCAGAGAGAGTTTTCCAAGATGTAGGAATTGGAAATTGCCAAATTCTTAAATCCTAGACCTTAAATCTGGTTCAGCTTCACTTCCACTATATTCCATGAACCAAATAGTCATAGAGGAGTCCACTCAGATTCTAGGGTATGGGATACAGATCTTGTTTGTCCATGAGTATAAAAATAATATTTAATTTTTAATTTTGAATTATTATTTACTAATATGTGCAGAGCTTTCTGACTCAATAGACTAATTCAGAGTTAGATATTCAAAGTTCTGTTTCCATATTTCCCATTGCCTGGCTGTGTTTGAGCTGAGGCAAATGACCTTTGAATTTCAGTTTACATCACAGACAAAATGGAGATGATGATAACTGTTGGCATTCAGTGGCTCAGGGGGATGTTGTGCCTCTCCTAAAAAAAAGAAAATTAGTATTAAAAAAGTACACTCTAAATCGCTCCAGGAAGTAGAATAATAAATTACCATAACTAATTGGACCATTTCAAATTCACCACATTTTTATATTGAGAAAGAAAATTGGGTCTCAGAATTGTGTGGGGTCAAAAGGCCATTAGGAACTCTGGTACACACACAGCCCTCACCTTTCAAGCACATGAACCCATGCCCCCACATGTATTTCCTCAGTCTTTCTTGTGCAAGAAAATGACATTTTCTCACTAAATCTTTGCAGCACCCTTTTGGGGGTAGGGGTCATTATTAATATCTTCATCGTGTTCTCTGAAACAGTTTTGTTCTGGAGTTTAAATTACAACCCCTGTGCATATTTATACATAATATACCTTAACAGTATCTAATGAAAACATTAGGAGAGTCTGTAGGGGTTTTGTTTAAATTACATGGAAATTGGCCCTTTTTATTTAATACAAATATTCTTGCAAAATGAGATAAAAGCAGATCTATGAAAATATCAAAATGACATAACTAAGGGGAGATAAAAATACAAGAAGAGAAATGAACAGACACTAGTTTAACTTACAGAAGCCAGAGGGAGAAGGAGTGGTTTTTACAGTAGGAGGGCAGGTGGGCTGGGAGCCAGGGACGAGGTGTGCAACCTTGAAAGGATTCCTTCCTTCCCTAGGCCACAGTTTCCTTAGGTGTCTTATGAAAGGTCAGAACTAAAGCCTGTATCAACCCTAATATGACTCCAAGGAAGGGTGATGGAACCCTGGGTACAGTAAATAAATCAAACCATTTGGAAAGTACTGTTGTAGATTAGAAGAGAGGATTCCTACATGATTAAAAAACCACAAGTGTATGGAATTTTGACCTGGAACATAATAATGGGTAGAGTATCTGGAGACTGAGAAACTAATCAGTAACAAAGAGGAAAATCAACATAAAAGGTAATATTGAGCTTAGATATCAAGAAGATAAGTTTCAGAAAGTTTGATTCATTCTTCAAAAAGTGTTTGTTGAGCCTTCAATATCAGGCCTTTTGGTATTTAGGATGTAGTCATTAACAAAAGCTCTCTCCCTCATGGAGCTTACTGTCTCTGTTGGGAATACAGGCAATAAATAACCTAAGTAAGACATGGGGTATGCTAGAGGATGACAAATGCTTAGCAGAAGAACAATGTCGAGGATGTGGACAGGGTGTGCTGGTTGGTTTGCAATGTTCAACAGGCCAGCCTGGGGACCGTTCACTTGAATGAAGATCAGAAGAAAGTAAGTCAATGAGTCAGTCACGGTGATTCTGCTTCCTATTTCTTGGAGAAAATGAGAGCACTCTGAGGAGCAGTCCTGTAGAAGGAACAGCAAGGTGGTTAGATGGTAGCATGCTTGATATGGTCAAGGAATAAAAAGGAAGCCCATATAGCTGAAGTGGAGTCAATGAAGAGGAGGGTGATAGGAGGGAGTCAGAGAAAAGACTCTGGGAGATGTTGTGAAGACAGTGCCGTATGGCATATTTCAATAAAATAACTTGATTGCTGTGTAGAAAATAGACTGAAAACAGACAAGGAAAGAAAAAGTAAGAACAATTTGGATACTGTTGCACTAATCCAGGCAAAAGGTGATGGTGGCTCAAAGTAGAAGAGTAGCAGGAGAGGCAATGAGAAATGATGGAATTCTGGATACATGTTGAAGGTGACATCAATAGATTCACTGGATGGTTAGGTTATAGGGCAAGAGAAAAGAGGAGTCAAGGAAGCTTCAGGGAGTTTGAATTGAACTAAGAGTTGCCAATTGCTGAGATGGGAAGGACTGTAGGAGAAGTAATTTTGATGCTATTGGTGGGGCTAGTAGGTGTTTAGTTTGGATATGTCAACCATTAGATGCCTGTTAGGTGTCCAATCCATGCTGTATCTTGTGTCATGGATACATGAGTGTGAGTTTCAGGGGAAAGAGTCAGACTGCAAATATAAATTAATCAGAGCCATAACATTAGATGAGCTTTCAAATAGAGTGCATAGAAAAGAGACAAGATCCAAAGACTGAGCCTGGAACTCAAACACAGAGATGGGAAAAAACATCAAGGGAAACAAAGAAGAGATACCAGGGAATTGAGGATAAAACCAAATAAGCAGAGAGTATAGAAAGCCAGTGAATAAAAGTGCTTCAAAGAGAAAAGAGTTATTGTGTCCAAAGTTTCTGATTGGTCAAGTAAGGTCAGAACAGAGAAATAACCACTGGTTTAGCAAAGTGGGGGCCTTTGATGGCTAAGATCAACTCCTGAGGGCAAAGTGCAGGTGAAACCCAACTGGAGTGAAATGGAGGAAGAATGGGAGGAAAGAGATTGGTAGAGGGCATAGACACTCCTTTCAAGAGTTTTACTATGAGAATAATGTTAAAAGGAGACTAGCTAGAGAGCCACTGGAGTAAAGACAGTTTCAAAAATATATGAGAAAATATGCTTGAATGTTGATGAAGGTGATCAAATAGACAAAAAAAAGGAGATCCAGAAGACAGAAAAGAAAATGCTAAAGCAAAGTCCCTCAGTAGGTGAGTGAGTGAGATAGGCAAGTGGCAAGTGGAGGGTTTGACCCTGACTAGGCACTTGGCTAGGGGAGAAGGTTGAGCAAATTGGCACAGACGTGGGTAGGAGAGGAAATGTGATGCTGGGGCCTGAGGATAGTTTGAGTGATGTTATTTTTCTCAGTGAACTAGGAATCAAAGTTGTAAGCCCAGGACATGCCCAACAGAGGTGTTTGGAAGTTTGAAAAGGGAGAAATAGGCATGAAACAGTTTTTCAGGGAAATAGAGTTAATGGTCTAATGTACAATTGCTGGAGGGTATTGACAACACATAATATAAAACTCTTGTTTCCTAAAGTTACTATGACTGATCCTTTTCAAACTGGTTCTTAGAGTGAGCTAGTCCTTGTATCACCAACAAGTGAAGAGAAAAAGCCTGGAAGTGAATAAATGTTCTAAGATGCAGCTGACAGAACACAACCCCTTCTAGAACACCATCAGTATTTCCCTGGGATTTCTTTCTCCCACTACCTTCTTCATTTCCATCTTCCCTGGTCCCTTCGTTGTCTGTGCTGGGATATTATCAGATTGGTCATGTCTGGGTTTCAGGGAGCAGTTCCACTTCCTGTGCCTGATGGGTTGGTATTACTTTTGTATTGGTCAGTTTTTTTCTGCTATTTTCTGGTAACAACTCCCCAGTTCTCAGCGACTGAACAATCCGGAGTCATTCCCTCTCTTGTCACATGTTGGTTGGTGGTCATCTGCAGCTCTATTCCATACACCTTGCTCCTGGAATTGAGGCTGAAGGAATAGTTCATATGTAGGTCCTGTTATTCTCTGAGCAGAAGCAGTGGGAGAACCACATGGTGATGCTCATGGAAATGCCAACAGTCACTTTTGCTCCCATTGATCAAACCAAGTCATGTGGCTGAGTCTGATGTCAATAGGATGAAAAAGTATAAACTTCATTTTGGAAGGAAAAAAAATACTTTGGAACAATCATATGATTAGCCACAACTCATTGCAGGCCTAGCAGGAAAAAAATCATCCTGAAGCAACATAATGGGGCAAATTACCTCTTCCCAACCATGATTGACATGTAGTCCTCAGGGGTAACCTCAGGGTGATTAGATATGTGGTATGAATTTCCGGGTATAATTTTATGTCTGGTTCTGTGGTTATTTAGCTTTAGAATTTAGAAAAATGCATTGCCTTCATGGAGGCAGGTCATGTATTTTATCACATACATTATAGATATTATAATAGTGAAAGCAACCACATCAAATTTCACAGAACACATTGTATAAGCTGGATGAGATAGCCCCATCTAGACCTGTCTTTGGAGACCTTAAATTCTGCATGCTCAAGACAAATTTTATAATAATATAAAAATAATACATAACAGGGGGAAAGAACTCTGTTTGCTGCTCAGTAAGACTAAAATCTGGATAAGGCAGAGTATTCTCTATCTGTTCCTAGTCTAGCAGGAGCATTTTTGTAGCTTGACAAGGGGTGTTTCTTCAAGATGCTGCATAACCAAGTCTTGAGTCTATGATTCACCACTCTCTGCACCTGGTCTGAAGGCCTGCATGAAGCAAAGGGTTGCTGTGAGTGAGTGATCGTCTAACCGTGGCCTAGCTGTGGTCTCATAAAGATGAGAAACAAGACCTGCAAATGAAGGCAGCATGGCCGATGTGAATGCCTGGTATGATGGTTTAGATATTTCCACATTTCCTCTGTTAAAACAAAAGGAGTCAGGGTCTGCTGCCATTTATTCCTTAGTTTTATTTTAGTTCCTTTTTCCTGTTTATGAATATGTGATAATGACAGCTGACAAAGGACATTCTATGAACTTAGCCAGTGCCCAAATGGTGTATAGCTGTGGGAGTTTCTCCTCATAGATTTGTCCAATGACCCTGCTCTGGAGAAAACTCTCAGGTAATGCATTCCCAGTAGTAGCTGAGTTCCCATCAACTCACCACTGGTGCCCTCGTTAGGGTGTTTTTCTTTCTTTGAGGTTTTATTTTTTTCCCAGTCCATCACAGCCTCCCACCACAGTGAATTTAGTGTCTGTGAAGAGGTCTGGGTAGCTATCCCCCTGAGACTACCTTTGGTTTATTTTTAGTGCATGCAGTTTGGAAAAATTACTTTCCCTCTCTAACTCTCTCTCTCTTAATTCTGACTTAGAATTCTGAACTTCTCACATGGGATTGAGAATGAGCAGATAATCCACACCTTCACCTGAAAGATAGAGTCATCACATTACAATGAGGATAAACGATTTGCCAAGAGTTATCCAGACACCCAGTTGTAAGAGTGTTTTTCTTTGGTCTGTTGGTCTCAGGTCTGTAAGATGTTTAACTGTGTAAAATTGCAAGTTAGTCTGACTAAATTGGACAGATTGCTGGTAAAAACCCCACTCCCTAAATCCCAATTGATCCCCTGAGCCATCCGTACTCCCCTAAAAGTGTTATTATTACTATCGAGCTACATGCTCAAAAATTATTTCCCTTGGGAACACATACCTAACCCAGACAAAAAGATTACTATTTTTTTTTTACTCACTCAACACTCTTTGTCCCAGCTATCTTGTTTGTTTCTTTCTTCTTTCTTTATGTTTCATTCAACATTATATTGAAATGCTATAATTTCCGTTCCCTGTCTACTATAGTTTGAACCACATGAAATTGCCAATATTCATATTTTTGACCCACGAAGGTGGTGATTTTGTATAGTTCAAGCTAACATAATTAGGAATAAGGCAGTAAATTGTGAAAATTCTCATGCAGAAAAATGTAAATTATTGACCAAGTCAACTACAACTTGATAATATGGAATAGAGTTGAATGTGTATCCAAGCTTTAACACAATTCTTTGTAACATGAAGGGTAATTAGCATATTAAATGAGAATTTAATATTTTGGAATATTGGAAGAGAATTTCAACTTCTGATAGAAAAAAACTGTGTAACTGAGATGCACACATGTATGTTAATGTGCCAAGATTCTCTTTGTGCAATGGCCGTGACCGATTCTTGGCATGTGCAACTTGCTCAGGTCTTTGGAAACCCAGTTTGCTCTTTTTCTCTCTCAATCTCTCTCTCTCCTCTCATCTTTCTCTCTCCCACTCTCTCCCCCAACTCTCACTTTCTGTCTCCCTCCCTCACCTTTCATGGTTAGACTTCAAAAAAGAGAAATTGACACGACCCTTTTCCACATTCTCTTATTCATCTTAGAGCACACTGTAATCTGGTTTCCATCTCCAACACTCCACGAAAACTGTTTTGGCTCAGGTCACTAATGACCTTTGATTGACAAATTCAAAGGAAACTTTTCTGGCTTTATCTTATTTAACCCCACTGCTGTTTTTGATAGGATGGGCCAAGATTCACTTCTAAATATTTCATCTCTTTCCTTGACTTGCATGGTCTCTTTCTTTTGGTTTACAGATGCATCCCGCAAAGCAGATAGGACGCAAGATAGGACACAAGATTCTGTTTCATTTAGCTTTTCTACCCCAGGGATCAGCTTAGTGTCATCACTGAAAAGTACTGATCTACATTTGTTGAATGAATGAAAGAATGAATTAGTTCTTTGTTAATTATTAGTCTTTGCAAATATTTAGTTTCTTTTTGGTGTAATCCCTACTTCCAGCAACTTCTCTACTTGACTTACTGCCATATACATTTTTAATAATGTATAGCTGGCAGAGTGCCACATTCTTCATGTTTCCATCTTAGAAACCGTACTAGATAGTTGGGGGCAAGGCAGGTAGGGTGACTACTGCTTCCTTCTCACATGACTTCCTCTAATTCTGAGCAGTTAGAAATATGCTGGGTCATCAGTCATGTTTTTAGAAACTCCTAAGTCACAGGGGGGCGGGGGGAGACTTGTCCTTTTTTCCTCCCCAGGACGTATCACTTAGAGATCCAATAAAGCGTATCCAGCAAATGGCCACTTGTTGCTTCTTTAGACATATGACCTGACAAAAAGGGGAAAAAACCAACACAAGACTCAAGGAGAACAAAAGAAACACCAACAGCAAATGTGACACACACACACACACACACACACACACACACTTTATGCAAGTTTAATTTCTGTTGTTTTGGTTGGAAAACAGCTGCAGGTGTCCTCTAATTATAACCCCATTTTCACAAATATCAACTGTCATATTTAATCTGTTCTATTCACCATATAGCCTACTGTTACAGCACATTTCTTTCATTACAAATTTAGTAGCAGAGTTTCGAATGCTCAAGCTAACATTCAGGCTAGTCAATTAATGCATTATTTACAAGTTAAATGTTATTAAAAACAGGTTCTTAATTTGCTAATGATTTAGTAGACCCAAGGCAATATTCCAATTTTTTTTATTGAAAATGGAAGAACATTTAGAACAGTTGGGGTGGGAGGGATGTTGGGGATATTTTGGCCTCCCTCAATAATTTCTAATTTTTTTTTTTGAAGCTTTTGTTAACCAGTTGTGTCATGGTTCAGAAGAAAGGCTTCTAAAAACAAAAATGGCATAGATACTATTTGAAGTGTTTTTAAAAATCACCAGGCAGTTTGGAATGACTTGATATACACATACCCCGTACAATGCAGCGTATTTTGATTTACACTGTCGTCCCAGCAGCACAGCAGGTTAGGAGGGTTAGAAGTCAAGGAAATTAAATGCTATTAGCATTCCACTGGTGTCAGGCTGCGCACAGTGAATGTATGCCTTTTCAAATACACTGAAAAAATTTAGGATTTCTAATGTTCTAGGTTCTCAGAATCATCGCAACTATCTGAATTTTTTTTTTTTTTTTTAGTTTTTTTCTTCTTTTTTGTTTAACCTAGATCATGTTCTAAATCTGTGTCTTCCATGTTTGTGATTCCATGGCACCCTACCTACTTATGAAAGAGAATATGGATGAGTTTGTGGAAGGGAGAGGATGCAGGCTCAGTGAAGTCAGTTACCCCATGTGCATCTCTTCTCTCCATCTCTTCTCTTTGCCAGGAGTTCTCCCTGTTCTCCTTCCCTCTTTCCTTCTTTTCACTTCTACAACTTTTTGAAAACTTGAGATCTACCTTCTTAATGAAATCTTGTTAAAAATATATCTAGCCCATAAAAATCATTCCCTTCTCTGAATATGATTTGTTTATTCATTTGATTGCTTAAATTTAAAGTGTATAACATGAAGTTTTGATAAATACACAGTGATGTGATTACCTGCAAACAAACATATCCCTCATCCCCTCTCTGTCTTTCTCTCTCTCTCTTTGGTAAGAGTTCCTAGAATCTTTTTTCTTAGCAAACTGCCAGTATCCAATACAATATTATTAGCTACAGTTCTGAAGCTGTACATTCCCTTCTTTGAGTTCTTACAGCTTTTCCAGTCTGTGTCATGTAGTCATTCAGTCAAATGTATACAGCCCTACATTTTTTTTTGTATAGCTGTTTCTCTACAGAACAAGCTAGGAAGTCAGAGGACTTTGTGTGTATAAGTGGTGTGACCTAGGGCAAATTATTTCTTTTCCCTGAGTCTCACTTTTCTCTTAAGAGGAGAAAAAAACTCTTCTTACCGAATTGTAACAATTGGTGAGATTATGTATGTGAAGAACCTACTTAAATGGTAGGACTCCAAAATCTGGCAGCTCTTGTTGTCATAATGAAATAAGAAGAAGAAAAAAAAAAAAATCTCCTAGCGCAGTTCCCAGCTTATATTAGGCACTCCATAAAATTTAATTCCCTTTGGTACAGTAAATAGGTCATAAGCATTTCTTGTTTTCATTTTCATTCAGAGTAAAGTTTTCTCAGAGGCAAGGACTAATCTATTTTTTCAAACGGCTCAGTGCGAGTGGATTGATGTCCTGTCCTCCACGTTATGGGAGGTATTCCACGTGTCTCTCAGGCAGATCCAAGTGCCTCTGGCCTACAGAAGTGACTTAGGGCAATCTTGGTTGGTTCTTCTTCCTTCCTTGTCTCATTTCCCCTGTTCTCTCCACTCCAGGGATCACATTCCTGATAACCACTGGCATCCAAGCCCTTGTCTCTGCCTCTACTTTTGGAAGAAACCAAAAAAAGTAAGAGAAAAATTCAAATGATAGAGAAAGGCTCTAACTAGTGCACAGAGTTGCAGAACTTTTAGACTTGCCCATGGCAGCTAAGATGAGGGAGTGCCAATAGAATAAAGCTGGGAATGGAATTCATTCATTCATTTATGAAAGCATACTTATTGGGCACCAGGTATGCACCACACATTCTTAGGTGTAGGAGATATATTGATGATCAAAACACATCAGATCTTTATGCCTCTATGCATGTACATTGTAGTAACAAAGAAATAAACCAACATGCAAAAATCATGTCAGGGAGTGAAGAGCCTTAAAGAAAAAAATGGCAGGGTGAGAATTAGACTTTGTGCAAAATAAAGCCCCATTTTTAGGCAGTGTGATCCACGTAGACTGAATGAAGGTCCAACTGGGAAGGTGGGATCTGCAGAGAGCTGGCAGAATGAGAACGACCACCTTTTCCCCATTGCCTACCTTCTTCTGGAGTGAAAGCAGAACAAACCATCTGGGCTGAGCTGGAGATAGGGTATAGTAATACAGGTTCAAAATCCTGCTGTGCAGAAAAATGGGGCACAGAGATTTCTAAGGGTGCAGTCTTCCAGGCAGAGTTCTGGGATGCTCTGAAGTGGCCTCTAAGAACCTACTCTTGACCCGAAGCTCCTGTGCATGTGGGTGTTTCAGCCTTCTATCCTTCATTCTCTTCCCTGACTCCTAACTCTCCTGTTAAGGTTGTCCTGTTCATCAATTTCTCAAAACAAACAAAAAAATACTACCTTATTTTTATAAGGTTTAGAATAAATATAGAAAACAATTTATCTCATTTAAGTCTCATACAATTTTGACCATTATATACTTTTATTCTTATTTTGTGGATAAGAAAACTGGGACCACCTAGCTGTGTTAGTAGAGTTGGTACTCAAACTCAGTCTTTTGGCTCAAATCTGATGTTCAATACTGAGTCCACTGGCCCTTTAAACCATCTCCATCCCTTTTTCCTGCCCCGCCTTCTGAGGGCAGCTGACTTACGGGCAGATGATCACCACCATTCTGACCTTCAGATCAGCATAGGATCAGATCTCAGGAAATCTAGAAGTCTAGACTTGGACAGTCTAAAGACAACTCTACAGAGAGATACTGTTTTTAATAGCCTAACTTAGCCCAAGAGCTATACTCTGGGCTGTGTTGATTTCTCACTGCCACATTAAGATATAAAGGATTTTCTTAAAGGTAATGTTTATTTTTAAATATGTGGTAAAGTAAATGATCCTAAATGCTTCTCCTTTTGAGAAAACTCAAGATGAAATTCGACGTAATTGTTCCTGATTCATTCTACTCCACCCAGTGGTCCTTTTTCCCCTTTTTGGACATCCCACTTGATTCTGGATGTACAAGACTCCTTCTTCCCTCAGTGACAGATCCTCCAGCATCTGGGGTGGACATTGCTATACCGCTATGGTTTTGTAGACCGAGTGCTTCCTTTGGGCTGCAGTTGGAAACTGTATATTTTTAAAAATTTAAAAGCCAGTGTTCTGTGTCAGTATTCCCAAGAATATATGGGAAGCTACTGCACTTTTAAGAGGATTGCTCTTAAATTTTGGAAATATAAGATGATGAATGTCCACATAAGGCCATTTCTCCTCGTATATAGGTTGACAATGCTGAAATTTTTAAAGGCTTTTTTTGGTATACAAAGCACTCCAACTAATATTTTTTAATCCTTACAACAATTCTGTGTGAGGTAGATAGTTTTCCAATTCCCATTTTATGCTTCAATAGCGTTTTCTACTTCTCCTTCAAAACACTTTGCTCACTTGTAATTATTTAATAAATTAGTTGTTGTAATTATTTGTTTAATATGCAGGAGTTAAAAAGGCAAATTTTGCAGCCAGACAGACCTGGTTATGATTCCTGGCTCTGAAAGCTTTATGCCCTGGGACCCTGAGCAAGCGTCTTAATGTCTCTGCTTCCATTTCTTTATCTGTAAAATCTGAGTAATAACATTATTGTCCTTGTATGGTTGTTTTGAGCTTTTAAGAGTGATAATGTGGACAAAGATTGGTGCAGTGCCTTACAGGCTGTAAACATCCCTTGACGGTTAGACATTGTTGTTATTATTGTTCTATAACAAACAGAAGGCCACGTGTCATGTTTTGCTAAGGACAGTCCTCATTTGTCAATTGTGCTGCCATGGTTATTGATAGTGTCCCCCTTTTCTCTCAGAAGTGTCCAAGTTTGCAAAAAGTATAGATAGAGAACAGATTACTGGTTGCCCAGGGTTGGGAAGGGTGAAGGTGAGGGGCACAGAGGTGGATGTGGGTTTATAAAAGCAACACAAGGAATTCTTGTAGTCAGGGAACAGTCAGTATCCTGTCCAAGGTGGTGCATATAGGAATCTACACATGTGAAAAAATTGCATAAAACTAAACACACACTAATGGGTACAAGTTAAATTGAGAAATAAGATCATGAATTGTAAAAATGTTATATCTTGGTGGTGACAGTATACTATTTTTTCTTTTTGTAAGATGTTACTGTTGGGGGAACTGGTGGAAAGAGTACATGGAATCTCTCTGTATTATTTCTTGAAACTACACATGAATCTACAAGGATTTCAGAATAAAAAGTTTCATTAAAAGCAGATGTCCTGCTTTAGAAGATAAATAGTATGACCCTCCCAGTAACAATGCTCATTGTCCCATGGGGCCTGACCACCCTCTGTAAAAGAAGTTCCTTTGCTCTCCTCTCATGTCTCCATGACTTAGTTCTGTTTTTCTTCATAGTACTTACTTCCACTTGGTATATTATATTTACTTGTTTATTCTTCTAGCATTTATTGAGAGCCTATTAGATGCAAGGCTTTAGATCTAGAAATGAGCAAGTTCTTTTTTGTGTCTGTGTGTGAAACTTACATTCTAGTGGAGGAAATAAATAATAAACCATAGACTTGATCAATTATTTAATATGTTGGAAAGGGGTAAGTGTGATGGAGGAAAAACACAGAGCAGGTGTGCCTATCAGAATTCTGCAGAGAAACAGAACAATAGGACATAAATAATAAGGAATTGACTCACATGATTATGGTGGCTTAGTCCCAAGATCTGCAGTTGGTGAGCAGGAGATCCAGAAGCATTAATGATGTCTATCTAGTTCAATTTCAAAGGCTGTGGAACTAGGAGAGCTGATGATGTGGTTACAGTGCAAAAAGCAGTAGGCTTCAGGTCCAAGAGGAGCCAGTGTTTCAGCTTGAGTTGTAAGGCAGGAAAGGGCTGCTGTCTCAGCTCAGGTGGTGGGTGGGGCAGGAGGAGTTCTCTTCTAATCATGGCAAGTCAGCCTTTCTATTCTACTCAAGTCTTCAGTTGATTGGATGATGGTCGTGCCCTCCAGAGGGCAACCTTTATTCAGTCTATTGATTTAAATGTTAATCACAATAAAAATACCCTCATGAATACACCAGAGTAATATTGTGTAAAATAAATGGGCACCTTGTAGTTCAGTCAAGTTGACACATAAATTAACCTTCTCAGCAGGAGGAAGGGATGAATGGGTGTGGGGTGGTAGTTGAAGTCATGTACATTTGTTGAGAAAGGAACATTTGAGTAAGGATTTTAAGGAGGTGAGAAACTGACCTCTTATGACTTATTGCCCATCTTGCTCCATCAGAGTGAAAGTTTAATGAAGTCAAGACTTAATTTATGTGTTACATTCCTGGTACATAGTAGGTCCTCAAGTATATTTGTTGGGTGAATGAGTGAATGACTGTAACTTGTGTTCAGTTATTCCTCTGGTCCTTAGTGCAGTGTCTGGCCCATCCTAAGTGATGGATAAACATTGGTTGTTATAATTGTTTTTCTTGGATTTCTGTGATTGTTTATAATAAAATAATAAATATCACTGGGGGCATGGGCAACTTTTCCTGTTGGATATTGTATCCCTAAGATTTTGGGGACTGAACAGTGCCTGAAACATACATGAGAGTTTGTCAGTGCCTGTTATTGATTGGGTAGGCTTAGAAAAGGAGACTGAGGCTCAGAAATGTTAAATGAATTAAAAATGGGCTCATGCTACAGAGTGGGAGAAAAATTCTGCCACTCATACTTCAGATAGAGCACTAATTTCCAGAATATATAAAGAACTCAAAAAACTCTACTCCAAGAATACAAATAACCCAATCAACAAATGGGCTAAGGAAATGGACAGACACTTCACAGAAGATCTACAAGCAATCAACAAACATATAAAAAAATGTTCAACATCTCTAGTAATAAGAGAAATGCAAATCAAAACCACCCTAAGATTCCATCTCATCCCAATTAGAATGGCGATCATCAAGAATACAAGCAATAATAGGTGTTGGTGAGGATGTGGGGAAAAAGGAACACTTATACATTGCTGGTGGGGTTGCAAATTAGTGCAGCCACTCTGGAAAACAGTGTGGAGATTCCTTAGAAAACTTGGAATGGAACTACCATTTGACCCAGCTATCCCACTCCTTGGCCTATACCCAAAGGACTTAAAATCAGCATATGACAGTGTTGCAGCCACATCAATGTTCATAGCTGCTCAATTCACAATAGCCAGATTGTGGAACCAACCTAGATGCCCCTCAATTGATGAATGGATAAAGAAACATTATATATAAATAATGGAATATTACTCAACCATACAGAATAATAAAATCATGACATTTGCAGGCAAATGGATGAAATTAGAGAATATCATGTTAAGTGAGATAAGCAAATCTCAAAAAAGCCAAAGGGTGAATGATCTCACTGATAAGCAGATGATGATACATAATGGGGGGTGGGAGGGAGGCAAGAATGGAGGAAGGAGGAACTGTATAGAGGAAAAAGAGGAGTGGAAGGGGTGGGGAGGAAGGAAAAAATAACAGAATGAATCAAACACCATTACCCTATGTAAATGTATGACTGCATAAATGGTATGCCTCTACTTCATGTACAAACAGGGAAACAAGTTGTACCCCATTTGTTTACAATAATAAAAAAAAAAAAGGGCTCATGATCAGAAAGCAAAAGAACTGAGGGCCTAACTTTGACTCTCTAATTCCCGAATCATAATATTTTATGTGCATCAAACTTTTAAAAATCCTCCTGGGGAGACATTTGGACAGGCTTCCTGTCACCAACCCGGCTCCTCCCTCACTTGCCCACACTGGGCCATGTTGTGGTATGGTCTCCCAGGTGACAGGCAGGCAAGTTAACGTTGAGTTGTGCCCACGCCTCCTGGGGCACAGCACCTCCTCTAGATTCCACCGTGTCAGGGGATACTCTTGCGTTAACACAAGCAGAAGGTAGTGCAACCTTTTGGCCACCATTGACTTTGTCAGACAATAGTCTTTCAGTTTGAAAGACTCCACCGGGAAGTTGCAGACTTTTAAAACTAATTTGGTGTTTATTCAACTTTGCAATCACTTCTATGTACTATCTGTGTTTCACACACCGTGAAACGGCGCTACACTGTGCAATTGAATTAGTTGTACAGTGACTCAAAGGCATTAAACAATGACTTTGATATTTTAAGTACTGACTAGGAGGGATTTTTAATTCCTTCCTCATAATGAAAGCAACAAAAAAACCCAGTTACACAACCCTGGAACACTTATTCTCTTTTCTATTCTGGGTGGACCCCACTGAGACAGAAAAAAAACCTCCAAGCATTTAGTTTGCTTAATGGCAGAAGAAAAATTAAACAAGCATAGACGTGCAACCTTAATGACACCCAGCAACACTAGAATAACAGTTCCAGCTTCTAAAACCTGTTATTTAATATAATGGGTAAATCTTGTGGGAGCTTTTCAGGTGCTGCTAGTCTGAAAAAACAGCTACTTTGTGAGGAGGGGTTGGGGCAGAGGCAGGGCGAGTGCTGGGCTTGTGCTGCTTTGCCCAGGAGGGTCTCAGTGCGGGACCAGGGCAGACAGGGGCTGGGTGAAATACAGTTCTGGCAGACTCGCTGAGGCCATGACCCTTCCAAACACAGCATCCTGGCTAGGATGGGTACAAGTGTTGTCAGCTCTGCAAGGGACACTATGGGACTTTTCACATAGAGCTTTTCTGGAAATGTCCTGACATTAGAAAGAAGAAGGAGGAAAAGAAAAACCCAGAACAAAAACTCTACTGAATGAATTAGTGCCATGGAACTATGAGCATTAGCTGGTAATAGTTGAGGGCACAGCACCTAAGTGATGATTCACATCTGACGATAAATACGCGAATAGCTGTTGAAAGCTTGTTTGATTTTCACAAAGAGGTTTAAACAAACATTCGTTTGCTCATTAGTCTTAAGCAGCACTTTTATGGCAGGGGATGCATTAAACCTAACATATGTCTGCGACCAACATATTTGGTGGTTTTAAAGATGAAGACACAAAGCCATGCATATCGTTTATGCTGAGCGGCCTTGAACTACCTGTAATGGAGTGAGATACAGTTATTATGTATTAATGCTGTGAATCTTCATCCAGCGGGAGAAAACACACAGGCGAGGAGGAAGGCCGCGTCTCTGCAGATAAAGACTTAGAGGGCCCCGTTCTGCAATTGGTATTGAGTTTGCATAAACTCATCTTGTTGTTGTTGTTGCATAATTTTTAAAAACGTAAGTGGTTTAAATCTGTTCCCTGAGGTAATTTATGCTAAACCGGCATTCTACCACCATAAATTCCCCGCTTATGGCAATCTCTGCTTGGGTGGCAGGTCGGTCTAGGTTACTGAGCAAATGGCCACTTCAAATTTTTTAGGGTAATTGCCTCTATAACTCGTTTAGCATAGGCCCTGTCAGAAAATCTCTAATTGTCATTGACACCTCTGTTTCCCTTTTCCTTCCTCCTTTTTCCACATTGTTGTCATGCGGATGGTTACTCTCTGCTGCGGATGGCATTGAACTTTTATCTTCAGCACCTGGATTTTGTCACCGCTAAAATCTGTGCTCATGAGAACATTATTTCGCTGCCTGTGGGGCCCATGGGGTGCCTGGCTGAACCTGCCTCCAACCCCAGCTCAGTCTCCATCCCTGCCTAGGGAGCTATCAGTTGAGAGAAGACAGGTGGTGATAAAGGGGCTGGGGTAAAGTGAAGACCACATTTCCACTAGCCCAATTTTCCCAAATTTTGTTTTGTTTTTTTGATACCAGAGATTGAACCCAGGGGTCTTTACCTTTGAGCCACATCATCCCCAGCCCTTTTTATTTTTTTATTTTGAGATAGGGTCTTGCTAAGTTGCTTAGGGTCTTGCTAAATCACTGAGGCTGGCTTTGAACTCACGATCCTCCAGCCTCAGCCTCCTGAGTCACAGGGATTACAGGCGTATGTCACCACGCCTGTCATCTAAGATTTTGTTTGTTTTTTTATGAATGCCAGATTGGTCATTGATTTCTATCAGGATGGTGTGAACAATTTTAACAGCATACTTCTATCTTTTCTCTCATCTCATGTGTGTGTGTGGGCATGGAACCCTGGTAGGATGTCACTGGGATTGTATTCTAGACTCATGTCCAGGAGCTTCTGCTGATATGTTGCTACCTAAGGGGATTTTTTTCACCAAAGTGAATCACAAAATATGTTAAATAGTCAACTTCTAAATCCAATTCATTAATTATCTTGCTTAAAATAAACTTCAAATATATCACATTTGACATCATATGTCACTGATCATAGAGGGAAATAATAACACTTAAAACCAATAAATGTTAAATTTATTTTGCTTATTATGGTTGTCATAATATTTTGACACGGAGGGCTGACATGTCAACAACACTGTTATCAGGAAGGTAAAGCAATGGCATTAAACTCTCTTCCTGTCCGTGCTACTGTTTCAGGGTAAAGTGGGCCCAGGGGGGAAATACAGCAAAAATCTCCAAGGACGCATCTGCTCATGGAGTCAATACAGGTCATCACTGCATGAAGCAGCCTGAGCTTAAAACAAAAGCTGGGGAAAAGAAGGCCTCACACTAATCTCTTACCTTTTCTCCCAAAGGGTTCAAACATAATAAGTTAAAATGTACCAAGCACTTTCTGTGCGTCAGAACTGTGCAAAGTGTTTTACATATTTTATCTCATTTCCTCCTAAGATGCAAGTACTTTCATCCCTGATTTATAGATGAGAAAACTGAGGCTCAGGAAGCATAACAACATACACAAGATCATAATGATAAAGAGTGGGAAAGCTGGGTTTGAATGGGGACTTCTACAATTCAATGCCTGGCTTAGCTAACAGACACCCAGCTATCCTGTTCTGTGTGGTTTAGAACTGAAATTGATTCTGGCTTCTGGATCATTCTGACTTCCCGCTCAGAATCCTGCCTTATTCTTAGGCCCTTGCCATCTCTTGCTGCTGGGTGATGATGTAGTATAACTTGAATGTGAACAGAGGGTTGATTTTACAAAATGCTTTCATATACCTGAAGAGGATTGGCTTGAAGGCAACCAATACTCTTTGTCTCCAAGCATTAGAGATTAAAGGCAGAGTCAAAGGAAACTGCAAGAAAGGAGGACTTAGAGATATGCTTTTTCTGCTATTTAGGACACAGGCAAAGTCAGATTTTTTTCAAAGGCTAAATGTAGGTTTGACCCTGCTTGAACTAAGCACCAAAGCAATGAGTAATAGATGTGTTGGAATCCTACACAGCAGCAGTATTCTCTAGGCCCTGCTAATTAAGGTCCAGTAAAGAGCCCCTGGTGGGCAGGGCTGATACCTTCTGTACCTCAGTCCCTGGTTTGTGCAGAGTGGGTGCCTAACCAGTATTTGTTGCATGTGGTTCATCCACAGTTAGAGAGCAGCAAACAGCTCATTCTTATCTTAACCTCTCCTTTATCAACTAATGGTTTGCTCATAAGAGGTTTTTGTGATTCCACCAAAGTTTTTACAGTTAGCCTTGGGAATTAAATAATACTCATTCAAGTAATATTTATCTATTAACTATTTATTTATTTATTAAATATTTAGTTTATGGACAAGGCTCTGTGTTAGGCACTGGGGGTGGAGCAACTGTGAACAATGTAGACAAGCATGAGAGATAGATATCAGTGAACTCATTAGACAGTTATCTAATTATCATGGTGATAAGTCCATGAAGAAGGATTAAATGTTACCGTGCCCATAATAGGAGAACTTGACCCACATTGAGAGATCCATGAAGGCTTTCTTGGAAAAATGATGTTTGAGTTGAACCATTAGGAATGAGTGGGAATTAACCAGGGCAAACCAAGCAGTATAAGGGTAGGAGGAAAACGCCTGGCTAAACACAGTCCAGGGAGGGAGAGAGCTTGGTGAGAACAGTGTGATCAGTGGGGCTCACTGGTGTTCTAAACAGAAACCAGATTAGTCTGGAATGCAGGGTGGAGGACAGTACAGCAAGAGGAGACTTAACTTTTTTTTTTTTTCCAACCAACTAACATCTTTTGGTTACAATAATAAAGATAATTTATTGGCTCTGTAAACAGAAAAATCCAGTGGTGGGATGACTCCAGTCCTAACTTCATAAGAGCTCTTTATTCCCCTCTGGTTTTCTGGCCCCTATTCTCCCTCACTTATTGACTCATGTCTCCTAAACTTGTGAAGGAACTCCAGTAGCTCCAGCCCTCACATCTACCTTCCATACCACCCAGAAAAGAAAGAAACTAGGTAGAGCATTCCTAATAGGAGGCTTGAGATTCACCCTGATTGGAGCAGTGGCAGTCATATGCTTTGTCGTGTATCATACACTATGTTGAGGAAGTAGGAATGACCCACTTTGCTTGGCCTGGGCCAAATGATCTCTCTCCAAAGCCAAGGGAGGAGTCAGCTTCCCTGGAAGCACAGAGATTGCAAAACACTAGTCAGTGCTGGGAAGTACAGAATGGATGATGAGGAGGTCACAGTGGCCATCACAATGTTGAAGAGCTAAGCCTTTGCTGTAGGACTTGGGACTTCCTAAACCCACAGGGAACCATGAAAGGAGATTCATCAGGATGGTAATGTCATTAGACTGGTTATGATGTCAAAACCATCATTATAAACCCTACTTCAAGAAGCCTGTAGTTTCTAAGACGACAACCATCCTCAGGTAAGTGAACAAATCATGAGGTTAGCAACACAAATACATATCATTCTTTTTCTAGTTTTCCTAATAATAATTATAAAAATATTCTTATGAGTCTATCTACTATTAATGATTGTTAATAAAATAAAAATGAGCCAATCACTAAAAAAAAAAAGCTTTACAAACATTGATCTTATACAATCTTCACTATCATCATAGGAGGTAGGTCCTATTTTTTTCCCCCATATAACTGATTCTGAAGCTGAGATATGGAGAGATTAAGTAATTCACCCATGGTTACATAGCTAGTGAACAGCAAGATCATAGCTCTGTGAATCAAAATATTGTGTCATTTCCACTAAACTCTAGGATATCATGGGGGCGGGAAAAGCTATCTTCCTTTATTTGCCAAAGAATTATTGAATAGAGTGTCAAGCCAGGATTCAGAATTTCAACTGGCCACCAGACTGGGTTGAATCTGCTAGAATTAAAAAAAAATATATAAATATTCTTACTATTATTGGTACTGGGAATTGAATTCATGGGTGCTTAATCATTGAGCAACATCCCCAGTCTTTTTTATTTTTATTTTAAGACAGGGTCTCACTATTGCTTAGGGCCTCTCTAAATTGCTGAGGCTGGCCTTGAACTTGCAGTCCTCCTGCCCCAGCCTCCCAAGTAGCTGGGATTACAGGTGTGTGCCACTGTGCCAGGCTAAAAATATTATCATGGTATAATAATTTTAGACATGTTATAATATGACATAAAATTTACCATTTCATCAAGTTTGCATTAGTTACGTTCACAATACAACCAGCATCACTATTTCCAAAACCTTTTCATCACTCCAAGGCAGAAACACTGTAATCATTAAGCACTAATTCTCCATTCCTTGTTAACCTCTAATACATTTTCTGATTATATGAATTTGTTTATTCTAGATATTTTCTATAAGTGACATCACAAGTATTTGTTCTTTTCCTCTGGGCACAGTAGTGCATGCCTATAGTCCCAGTGGCTTGGGGAGCTGAGGCAGGAGGATCACAAGTCCACAGCCAGCCTCAGCAACTCAGTGAGACTCTGTCTCAAAATAAAATATAAAAAGGAGCTGAAGATGTGGCTCAGTAGTGGTTAAGTGCCTCTTTGTTCAGTCCTTGGTACCAAAAAAATGATAATAGTAATAAAAGTATTTGTTCTTTTCTGTCTGGCTTGTTTCACTTAGCATAATTTTTTCAAGGTTCATTCATGTTGTAGCATGTATCAGAACTTCCTTCCTTCTCATGGTTGAATAATCTGCCAAATATTTGACAGATCTATTTTGTTAGTATAATAATTACAAAATATTTGAAATTGAATAACTAATGACAATTTTAAGCAAGGATTGCACTCTGTAGGGGCCCTCTATCCTCATGACACACTATGATCTTAAAACCAGTAGTCTCCTTCCACTTGTTAACATTGTCTGCTGACTCAGAAGAGACACTGGGGTTGCAACAATTTCCCCTGAAATCTGGGTTGACAGGCTGCTGGGGATTAATCACACTGAATCTTCTCTTCAAGAAGGCAGAAACTAGTCTCTTCACTTCTTTTTTTGCTGTCACCTATCAGCACTGGGTCTTATATACTAGGTGCTTAATAAATACCTGTGAATTCAAATTTCAATTCATTTTAGCAAATTTTTATCAAGCCGTTATAGTATTCCAGGTGCTAATGGGCAGAGATAAAATAGAGCACAAAAGAATCAAGGTTCTATTCTCTCAGAGACCACCTGCCCTACAGGTGAACCATATGGTGAATAAGAGCTGGTGGACTTAAAAAAATAACTATGTCTATTTTTACAGTTGTAGGTTTCCAAAGAACGTTCACAAATATTAGCTCATTTAGTGACATGATGTTGGACATACATTTACTTTTGGAAAATGAATGGTGATTTTTCAGTATATTCTAAACAGAAGATTTGGAAGATCTTATTGGTTAGCCATAAGATTTTAAGGTTTGATTTCATGGGGTGGCAAACGATGAATGAATTCTTTCAGAAGAAGCAATTTATTCTAAACCTAAAAGTAGTTTGCATAAAGGACACTGTTTCTTAGCCCAGTTGGAAGATGTACTGATTTTTACCATGCTCTGAGGCTCTTCACCGACTTTCCTGTCTTTTCTTGAATAAAGCTTTCCATTGCTCCAGGATTTAAGTTAAAAGTGTGCCTAAAACCAAGTCCAGAGCACATCACCCTCATCTTTCCAGGTGTACTGTATGTCCCTCAGTCAGTGACCGAGAGCAGTGAAGGTTCTCAGAGAGTGAACAAAAGTTTTAGCGTTGCCTTGACTGGGTTTCCTGAGTTCACCAGACTTGCTGTCAGTGGGAACTGTCTCACTTATTTGGTTGTCAGCAGAGTCCTAGCAGAAAAGGGGACAATACAGTGATAGGTGTCATGCAGGCCCCAACAATGTTCCATCTTGCTACAGAGTTGAAAGTGTTGGTCTCTGTCTTCATTCATCACAAGCCTCCCCACCCGGGAGATCTGTGGAAAGGAGATAAACAGAAAGCCAATGCTGAATTAGAGGGTGACTGAGATGAGTCGGTGTGTTTCAGAATTTTCTATTAAGCACCTAGTTCCATGTCATTACCATGTAAGGATTAAAGGGGCCCACAGATACCAATGGATAGGATCAGCTGAAGGATCCAAAGGCAAATCAGTTTCAAAAGTGCTTTTTGTCAAACATGAGAAAATATACTATTTGAACAAATCTACCTAAGAAAATGGTGAAGAGGGCAGAGAAGACTCTTGGTATGGGAGGAAATTCCAGTTCAGTCTGGTTTATAGAAACTTCAACCACAAGCCCTTTTCAAAAGGATATCAGGATTCAAGCATTACATCATCTAAAGAAACTCTCCTTCAGTGTTCAGTCCCTGACTGGCTGAAATCTGTTCCCTTTGTTTAACTCTTTTCCAGTGGAGACCTAGCCTCTCCTGATTCTGGGAATACACTTCTTCTGTTGTTTGCAATAGCATTGAACACTTGAGCAGAAAACACTTGAAGAAAGTTGCTTTCCATAAACCCCTAACCTAGGTTTAAGTTTTTATGCTTAGAGTGTCAAAAAAGTTATTTCAAATGCTTTGTTGCTATGTAATTGCAAAATCAGCATTACTGAGAGAAATGCTTCAATAAGAGCCTTTGGAAAATAGAGAATGTCAAGCCATGGTATGATTACCTTCCCCGCACCTCAGTCGGTTCTCTCTTACAACCACACTCCTACCTTTTGGATCAACATTTATGTCAGATTATGCACTTTACCTTGTCATTATGGATGGATATTAAGATTATAGACTTACAAATAACCATTTATAAAAACTGAAGCAACATACTATGGCCACCAAAGCGTGAGTATTTTGTAAGTATTTAGGCAAAATAGTGACCATTTTGTTTGGGTATTTCTCACTGAAAGGGCATTGATACAGTTAATGATTTCAAAAGGATACCCCTCTGGAATTGGCTTGCAGCCTCTCTCTTCCCACTGGATGCCTGAATGAACCAGATAGACACAGACAGTAATTGTGGCCCAGACTCATAAAATGACTCATAAGAGCTTGAAAGTTGTGTAACTTGGGGCTGTTATCTTGATTTCATATCACTTTCCTTTCCTTCCAAAGGTCTTGTAGGAAATATATGTTTTTCAGTTAATAAGTTAAAACCCTTCTATTTCAATCATTTCTGTTTTTCCTAATATCCTTTGAGACAAATGGAGACAATCTCAGGCATTGCAAAACCAGAACAAGAAGTACAGATCTAGAGATGTGAAGAACTGGAAAGGGAAGAGAACATGGTTGCTCTGAGTTCATGCCTATGTGCAATGGGGCTGGCAGCTGCTACGTAACTGTGCCAGCCTGTAGGCTAGGGAGTAAGGAACTCCTCTTGGGTTTGTCAAATGTGATAGACTTAGTTTCTTTCTTGTTTCTATTACTATAAATGAATCATAAGATTTGACTCCACTAGTCAGAATGTGGCTTCCAAAGATATGTAGAGGAGGGTGGGAGAGTGAAACCCCAATGGCTGACCTGCAGAAGGGACAGGAAGCTCAAATAGGTGAGTGTGAGTGACTGGTGCCTATCAGCAATCTTTTTTACCCTCTTTCACACAAAAACCTACATTTCAACAGATACAAAATTGGCAGTTGACTCAGAGTGATACAGTGTTTAATACTGTAGAATTAATTATGTTTGAAAGAGCAGAGCTTATATATTCTTTACCTGGCTCATCAATGTTCCCCTGTCACCTGTGAAAATCATTTGCTAGAATGCAGGCTCCCTTTTGCCCAAAGCTCGGAATTATCAGTCGTATTGAAAAGAAGAATAAAAATAAACCAACACACTGCAGTGCATTTGATTCTGGTTCATAAACTCTTTGTCTTTCAAATATCCATGTTGTAAGGCAAGTTCCTCAGGAAGAGGATTCCAAGGGTGTTTTGAGAATTGCCTGTCCTTTTCAGAGAAGGGGAGGGAAGAGAGTGGGAACAGAGAGAAGTCAAACAGTGATGCTATCACAGCAAAGGGTAACCCTGGCCACAGAATCCCTTGGTAGTCTCCAGAGTTGGGATGGCCTTGCAGATTTGGGGCTGGGCTCTAGACCTTTAAACCCCTACATTGACCAATCACAGGTTGTAGGTGGCCCTAGAGACTGGGATGTGATCCTAGATTGGGGGGCTTTCTGGGAAACATCAAGAGGAGCTCAGCTAAAAGCCATGGGCATTCAACCCTTCTGGCAGCTGAGGGAATGAGTCCTGATCCCAGAGGGAGGATCTGTGCAGCACACCACAGCATCCACTACAATGCAGATAAAGGCTCTCAGCATAATCCCAAGATTATTCAAAATTCTCAAAATTTTCAATCCTTTCAGAAATTTCCAAAGTAAACTCAAGGTGATAAAGGCTTTGAAGGAGTCTTCAATAGCCCAGATTGATGGCAGATTTCTCAGAAATTATAAGGTGAGGTTTTATATGGAACCTTTCCACTCAAGTCATCAAATGAATGGCTTTTTCATAAAGCAGATAGTAGTAAGAAGATCGGGCTGCTCTGTAGGATGTGGGGTCAGGGGTAGGAATGTAGCTACCTCTATCACAATCTGCTTAGGAAAGTAGAGAGTGATTGAACCTTCACTAGCCCAGTTTGAATCCACATTCTTAGAGGATGAGCTAAAGGCTGCATTCTGGATCTTTCTGTGCAAGAAGGGGAGAAATTTGCTGCCAAGTACAGGAGCATTGAAGCCTTGAAATGGAATCCAAATACTGGTTGTGGATTTGGAACAATGCCTCATATGGCATCACTGTTCAGAGTCACTTTGGGGAGCTGGGGGTTCATCATGGCATTGCCTGCGATAATCAAGGGCTGTCTGAGATTCAGGAGGTGAAGCAAGAAGATATGTGTGCCTAATGTTGAAGAAAAGCATTTTTATGTCTGTTAACATTTATGGTGTCCGATTGAGTGGGTTAGCAAAATAAAGACAGATGGCAGCAGATTAATGCGAACACTTACAATACCTACAATATTGCGCCCACTCCAGCTGAGGCTCTCCAGCTCAACTTCCTCTACAACTCACAGTCAAATGTCACTTAGTGACCCTGAAGAGAAGAGCAATTTATGATGGATCAGGAATCAGGATTAACCATACATTTATCATGGAATAAGGAATCAGAAACTTCATTTAATGTATAACTGTGATGTTTGTCTGGGGCTGGTGGATCATTACTTTGCAATCACTCCTTGTGTTAGGAAGCAGGAATTGATTAGCCCAGGGTCATTAAGTCCATCCCCTGCCTCCAGGCTGTACAGTTTGTGTAAATGGTTCCAGCTGGATATGCCTTTATGCTGTTCTTAAGGAGCTCCTGAAGAGGAAATTACGAGATATCCCGGAGGAGCATGTTGTGAGGGTCTCACAACCTTAAGCGCCAAGTTCTTTTCCATATTTGAGGAACACTGAACTGGGGGGCCCTGAAGCCTGGGCTCTCCCATCAGTTCTGATACTAAGTGGGGGACCTTGGTAGCCATTCTTTGACTCAGTTTTTTCTTATATAAGAGAAAAGTGAAAGTATTCCTTTTGACACTCTGCACCAGACTGCTGGTAGGACCAAAGGAGATAGAAATACGTACAGCGCCCCGGTATTTCTGAATTAGGTTGTGATTTACCAATTCAAGAGTACAAATTAAGATCAATTAGGTACAATTAAGGACTTATCAGGCCAAGGAGAAACAGAGTGATTACGAGTGAAAAACCTTGAGGACTTTTGATGGAGAAAAACGGTATAAGATGGAGTTGATTGTGTCTAACGTTGGACATTAGGTACATTTCACTGCATTATGTTCAAGCCTATTTTCCTCATCACAAGATAACAAAGGTTACGTGACATGGTTTGGGGGTTTCAGTTGTCACTGTTGGGTTTAAGTACCATTTGGAATAATTTTTATTTCTGGCTTTAAGATACTCTATGACCCAGGGTGCACCAACCCGTATTCGGCTGAATCCAATTACCAGTGGGACAGTGTGGTTTTGGTGTTGAACCAGACACCCACCCACTCATTGCACATGTGTTTCCATATCACATAATGAAAAATACATTGTAGCTTCAAGCCTCTGATAAATGATGGTAAATTTTTTTCCAACATTGGAATTTTTCTAATGTCTGATAAATGTCTTTCATAATTCACTGAAGCTTTTTGAGTACAAGAGAACATCCATTATAAAGCAGAGATATGAATTTTCCCTGTATGTGCCTTCTGACACCACCCACCTTTGCTTGGCTGGCATTTGAGTTGGGGCCTTTTTGTTGTCACTACCCAATGGGCTACGTGGCTGCACTGGAAGAGTTGTGACCCTCTTTCCCTCGGCACTTGGACACAATTTGTCCTGTCTCTTTCACCCTTGGAGAGCCTCACAGCTGGTCTGCATGATACCCGGTATCATTTTTATGATAAATGAAGGCCTTTCTTAAAGTACAGTATCTCTGTCCTGCTACAGCAAACGAAACGCCTCCTCCAAGGACAATAAGGCTCCTGTGAGCTGCAGCTTCCACGGTCACGCCTGCTCTTTGATTTTTTGCCTTCCCCCAAGTTTCTTTCCCTCATTTTCTGGTTGGTTCCTGAGAATCTACAGCAGAGTGTGTTTGAGGCTCCTGTCTCAGAGACTTTTAATTTTTTTTAATCTTTAAGAAATAAAGGGAAGCTTATATACATAACAAATTTTGAAGACTAAAAATAATGTAACAGTATAAAACATTCACAAGAGCACCTTACAGTACTTCCATTCCAAGATCAAACCTTATTTCATTTATCACAACAATGCCATGAGGTAGATAAGGGGAAGGAGCAGAAAACAAATGTAGGCTCAACGAATTTAGGGTTTTGTCCATTTTCATAATGCTAAGTTAAGTGGTAATGCTAGTATTCAAACTTGAGTCCTTGATTATTTATCCCTTGGCTTTTCAGCTTGACCA
This sequence comes from Sciurus carolinensis, assembly GCF_902686445.1. Taxonomy (NCBI): domain Eukaryota; kingdom Metazoa; phylum Chordata; class Mammalia; order Rodentia; family Sciuridae; genus Sciurus; species Sciurus carolinensis. The sequence continues at coordinate 135,208,651 of NC_062213.1, read as the reverse complement.
CAGTATTTAGTAGTAAGCAAAACTTACAATGATGTTTATTTGATACACATTTAGCAACATGCATAACAGTTATAGGGTCACCTTGTCATTAGACATCCGTGGTAATTTACCTAAGTGAACAGGATGCTTGTATTATAGGCACAGCTGAGGACAGCATTTGTAGGACTGAATGGAGAGTGAGCAGAGAAGAAGAGAGAGTATGTGGCTTCCAGCTTTGGCAGCTCTCCCTTATAGAGTTGAGGGGCTCACCCTAAGGAGGTGCTGTCCTACCCTAGTCAGTTCTGGAGCTCCAGGCTTAGGAAATGGGATAAGGTTGAGGACGGGAGTACTGATCCTCTTCACTTTCATAAGGTTTTTTCTTTTTTTTTTTTTTTTTGGTAGTGGTGCAGGGAAGGATCCTTCAATTCCATAAAACAAAAAGGAATTAGATGACTCAGAGAAGCTTATTTTTGGGGTTAAGTTGGTAGGTGTATATCTGTGATAGTCAACTTTATGCATCACCTTGACTGAGCTGGGGGTTTCAGATATTTGGCCAAACATTATTCTGAGTGTTTGGGATGAAATTAACACTTAAATGGGAAGTCTGAGTAAAGCAGATTCTCTCTCCTAATGTGGGTGGCTTTGCTATGGTTTGAATGTGTGCCCCAAAGTTCAGAGGTTGGAAACTTAAATCACTGATGCAACAGTGTTGAGAGGTGGGTCTTTTAAGAAGTAATTGGGTCCTCTTGGAATGGATTAGTGTCATTATCGAGGGAGTGGGTTTGTTATAAAATTGAGTACAGCTTTCTCTACTTCTCTTTTCCATGCAATGCCATCTACCATGTTCTGATGCAGCAAGGGGAACCTCACCAGATGCAGCTCTCTGTCTTGTCCCAACCTCCAGAATGATAAGGTGTAAGTCTGTTCTTTACAAATTATCTAGTCGCAGTTATTCTGTTATAGCGGTCCAGAACAGGCTAAGAGAACCCCCCATCAATCAGTTGAAGATCTGAGTAGGAAAAGGCTGACCTCCCATGAGGAGGAGGGAACACCTTCTGCCTGACTGTCAGAGTTGGAACATTTGTTTGTTTTCCAGAAGACTGAACTGAAACATTGGCTCTTCTGGAGTCTCACACCTGCTCAATTTCAGACTGAAACTACATCATTAGCTCATGTGAGCCAGTACCTTATGATAGATTTCCTGGTCTCTGGAGAATTCTGACTGATATAACATCCTCCAATAAGATAACAAGGTAGTGGAAAATAAGTCACGTGTGGCCGTACCATTGTTTTGGGGAGAGAGTTGGTATCTTGGCAGAGCAGATACTGGAGAAACAGGACACAAAAATGTAAAAACGCCTTAATTCTCTATTGGAGGTATGGGTGCTATTTCTCAGATCGTACTATAACCTTTCAGGGCTGGACGTGTTGATGGGAAGATTGTGAATGGGAAAAGATGGAGAGTTAAAGCAATTTGGGATCATGAGTAAGGAGGCCTGGGGTGGATTCCAAGGCATAGAACATCAGAGGACAGGATGAAATGTGCTGGGGTGAGAGAACAAGAGAACTGTAGAGAGGCAGAGAAGTTGCAGGAGAGCCACCCTGAGAGGGTAAGAGAAGGACAGATGCAGAGTGAGCATCCCACAGAATCCAAATTTGCCTTGAGTGAGCCCTGATTGCTTTCCTTCTAGAGATGAAAACGACTGCCATTTAACTCTGTCAAATAGAATTTTACAGTTTTTTGAACTTGAGCCAGTAAACATTTTCTCATGCATTTATTCAACAAATATTCATGGAGTGCTTACTATGTGCTAGGCAGTGCTCCAAAGTGCCAAGGATATAGCAGTCCACCAAACAGGTCAAGTTTCTAACTCCTGGGGCTTCCCTTCCTGTGCTGTGCTGTGGCTCTGGGCAACCCATTTCAGACCAATAAAAGTAGCTCCCCTCTGTACTCCAGGTTTGGCTCCTGTTTTATTAAAAGCCCAAATTCCAAACAAACAAGATAACCTGGGCTTGAAGGAGCTTATAGTTCAATAGGTTGACTTACACTTGCACAATTCATGATGAAATGACAACTAGCATATGGGAGATGCTTTGAGGGAAGGAGAATTACCCTCTCCTAATTTCAGTTAGCCCCCTTTCAGATCTTGCCCTTAAACCATATCATTATATGCTGCTTAAAAGACTCCAAACTGCACTTGACATCTATTATCTCACTGTATGCTCCAAACAATCCTTTCAACTAGATAAAACAGGTCTAATTATTTGCAAGTTTGAGCAAATGAATGCTCAAAGTGAATGGTGCTGCCTTCATACAGAATTCTGTATTTCTCTATTTCATGTCAGACCACATGTGCTGCCTTCCCTAACCTCTCCCTGCAGGTGGAGAAGGGAAGTGTTGAGTGCAAGGGGCTGGGCAATCCAGTGGCAAGGAGCTGCCTCTGAGGGTTACTAATCATAGGAAGGGGTGGGTGCAGAGGGAAGTGTGGCGTGGTGGTGCGGGAGTGGTATTTCTTAATGTAATTAGCCACGCGTGCCCAATCTATGTGTAATGCAATGTGGGGGAGGAGTGTTATAGGATATTAAAATTTTCTAGGGAACATTTTTTTCCCCTCCACCTACAGACAACCTTTAATGTGCACAGATGTATGGTTTTTTCCTATCAATATGATCCCACAAAGGGGAGGCTGAACACTGGGAAGGCAGGCAGCCAGGGAAAAAGGGGAGGCTTCCTTGTAGTCTTCTTCCTCCCTTTCCCAAAATATGGGGGTGGGAGAACTGGTTGTCCCAGGATGCTACAAGACAGACCCAAGAAACCATAGCAGTCCAAAAAAAAATCAAGAGAGTCTGCTGAACTGAGATGGACTTCTCCAGAGACTGTGTTTAGAAAAGTTTGCCAGTCCTCTTTATTCTCACCGCAGCCTGAGAGGTGGGTGGAGCAGGTCCTGTTATCCCCACTTTATGGATGAGGAACCAAAGACAGATTCTAAGTAATCTGTAGAGATTTTGTAAATGACTTACAAGTGGAGTAGAGATTTGAATTCATAGTTGTCTGTGATTTAAACCATGATTTTCTTTTGCTATGCTGGAGTTTTTTTTCCCCTATGAATAAAAAGCGAGGAGGAATTAGTGATCAAATTAAACACGGTAACTAGTTACATATGGATGTAAATTTAATTATTTACCAGTCAGCATAGAGTTTACTCTCAGTGCTATTTTCTCTCTTCTCAACTGATTGAGACTTGCAAAGTCTGAGGCTAAGGGTTCTCAACCTTGCTGCCAGTCTGGAACTTTTCAACCACATAAGGGTATGTAGGGTGTGTGTGTGTGTGTATGTGTGTGTGTATGTGTGTGTGGGAGTGTGTGTGGGGGGTGGCATAGATAAGGTTAACTATACCTTCCACATTGAATTAAGTGGTGTAATATAGGAATTCCCAAGTACAGTATTCATCCGGGCAACCAAGTTTGGAAAGTAATTTTAGGGCTGGTGCTTAAGCAGATTAGTTCTATTGGTGCAGTTCTTGACCAGGTTTCCCCAGATGGTGTTCAAACAGTGACTATGCTTGTATATGCTCTTGTCTTAGCAAGACCTATACCTGGTTGGCACACAGGGAGCACCTACTTCCAATAGTGGAATTCTGGAATGACCCTGTTGACTCCTGTCCTGAGTGTCCTCTCCCCTTGGGTGTGGGCTTCACCTGTGAATATGATACCATAACATTCATTCTCTTGTTTCAGTTCCATGAAGGACAAAGGTGAATAGATTTTTCAGATGTGACCAGTGTCCCCAATTAGTTGACTTCAAATGAATCAAAAGGAAGATTATCCTGAATGACTCTGACTTAATTAGGTGGAACCTTTAATACAGAATCTGGAAGTCAGAGTCAGAAGAAACAACAGAGATGCTGTCCTGCTAACCTTGAAGACACAAACTGCCATGTTGTATATAGGGCCACAAGGTTAGGGAACACAGGTGACCAGTAGGAGCTGGAGTCTGTGATTCTAAAACCTTAAGATGTTGGGTTCTACAAAGAGTTAGTGAACTTGTAAGAAGACTCTGAGTCCCAGATGAGAACTACAACTCTGGACAGCATCTTGGTTTCAGCCTGGTGAGAACTAAATAGTGGTCCCAACTACCCAGTACCTGGATCCCTGACCCCAGGGAGCTGTGAAATAATAAATTTGTGCTGTTTAAAGCCTCTAAGTTTAAGGTAATTTATTACGCAGTAATAAAAAATACTAGCATACTACTGAAGTCAACATAAAGATTTTCTAGGACAATAGCTAACAAACTGCAAAAATCTTAGAACTATTTCAGTGCTTCTCTTTTTAAATGTATTCTATGTGGAAAAGAAGAATGACAGAAAGAAGAGCTCAGAGTCAGATATACTTGTAACCAAATCTCCACTGACTTCTAAGTTTGGGCTGTGTGTGAGTATGAATATGGATAAGCTAAAATGTATTATAATTTTAAAAATTGGGACAAATTTTCATATCACAAAATTTACCCTTTTAAAGAATACAATCCACTAGATTTTGGCAAATTTACAAGGCTGTGCACCCATCATCACTTTCCAATTGCAAAATGTTTTCATCTTTCCCCAAAGAAATCCCTTTAGCAATTACTCTCTATTTCCACCTCTCTTTAACCACTGCAACCACTTATCCATTTTATATCTCTGTAAAGTTGCCTATTCAGGACATTTAATATAATTGGAATCATACAGTATGTATGAATTTTGATCTCTGTTGTTAAATTAACATTTAATTTGTCACAATCAATTTATATTAATACCAACTCAATTTCGATAACATGCATAGAATTAGCTCTAATGTAACTCTATTATCTCCCCCTCCTTGTCATATTATTGTCTAATGAATGACATATTTATACATTATTTACCTGTTAACAGTTATAATTGCTTTAACAGTGTTTGTTTAAATCTTACAGAAAAAAGAATTGAAAACAGAAGATACATTATACTGTCTTTTGTATTTACTTATGTCATTATATTGACCGATGCTCCTCAAATGAATTGACTGGTGCTCTTTCATTCTATCAGGAAGGATTCCCTTTAGTATCTCTTTCAGGATTTGTCAGTTAGCCACAACTCAATTTTTGTTCATCTGAGAACGTTTTAATTTCTTCTTCATTTCTGAAGGATAGTTTTGCTGGACATAGAATCCTTGCTTGGTAAGTCTTTCTGTTAGCTCTTTGAATATGTCATTCTACTGCCTTCTGGCACCCATGATTTCTGATAAGAAGTCATATATTATTCTTAACAATGTCTCTTTGTAGGTAATGAGCCACTTCTTGCCTCTGCTGAGGTCCAAGATTAATGAAAGGTGAAAGCTTAGGGCCTTCTCAAATCTTACCTGGTCATATGTACAACCATATACTTGCACATGACTTTCTAGATCCAGGAGAGTGTCAGAAATTTTCAAAGCCCTACTAGACATTTCACTCTCCAGCTTTTTCTTTTAAGATTTTTGGTTAGCTTATTTACCCTGACTCAATGGCTGCCTCAGGCAACTGTAAAGTTATACAATTGCTACTGATTGTTTTGATACATCCCCTCAGAGAATAGCTTCATAATAACAAGAAGTCTGAGCCAGGTCAAATAAAGACACATCTTCACCTGGAGACTGCTCAAATAATTCAATTCTCTAGGAATTCACCAGTGATTGTCAAGTTTCTGGTTTTCAAAGTAATTGTGGAGCTGTTTGGTTTCAAGGCTACTGAGTGAAAGCTATAATATCATAAAATTTGCTTTTCTTATGAACATTTAGCTGTTTTGGTTAAATAAACACTCCTCAGTTTGTTGCAATCCATTTGCTTCATTCCCAAAGTTCTGAACATTTTGATTTTGACACTTTATGCCAGTATTATTTTTGCTTTTATGTAGAAGCAAATTTTTGGAGGTCCTTACTCTGCTATTACTATTGATGACATTCTATCTAAGTCATGTTTATCTTTTGATACATTTCTTAAGATGTCTCACTTTCTCTTTGGTGTAAGGTAAGGTAGAGTAATAATACCTGACCTGCCTCAGTTTAGGTTCATGGAAAGAATGAAATGGGATACTATATCTGAAACATAAAGAGTTCAAAAAAAGGGCAAGTTGAAATTGAATATACATTACTATAGTTCTTTTGTTAAGACATACATCAGTCAAGGGCTGTGTCAAAGTAGCCTGGCTCATGTCAACACTTGGGCTGCCTCTTCCAGAGTGCAGAGTTGCAGGAGAATGATTTCCTAAACATGGACTATATTTTAGCTCCCTACCCCTTATATCTAGTGGATCATGCAACTCTTTTTTACCAGTGCTTTGTAAAAAGTGTATTAATGCAAGTTAAAGAGGCCAAGGAATGTTGAAGATAGTGAACTACAGGATGGAGGGAGTCTAGAACCTCAGATCATTACTTAAAAGAACACTCATGTGGGATGGGTTTCTTTCTTTTCCTTTTATGGGAGAAATAAGCTTCTCTTGTATCTGATCCATTTATACCTGTTTATTATAGTAGATAGGATTACGTTAGTACAAGAGGAGGTCTAACAAAAGCACTGGTGTTAGAATAAGGCTAACCTGATCAGTATATAATCCTATCATAGTAGTGACCATGTTGGTAAAAATTATTTTACCTTATCATGTATATTTGACTATCTCAGAGTGAGGGCCCTGGGTCAGTCCAACTGGGTAGACATGGACCTGTCTATCTTGGCTGGTATAATGAGATGGTAACACTCTTTGGACAGAGGGGAGAATTCATAACTGTTAGGTTGGGGATGAAGACTTTTCCCCCCAAAGAGAAGACCCTCCAAGAATAAATGGCTGCCCTTTAACTTCCTAAATAATATGTTAGACTGAGAAAGAATGGGTTTCTTTTATGTAGGTCCAAGAAAGCTTCTCTAGGCCAAGGTCAGACTCTTAAAAGAGACAATGTCAGGGTGAAAATATCTGACTAGAGGATTGATGTCAATTTTAACATCTGGAGAGTCATTCTGGGAGTCAGGAATGACAGAGAAAGTAGAGAAAATGCCATGAGGTGGGAGCAGAGGACACTTGCAGTGATTCAGGACACATGTGAGACACCCCAGGGACCCCTTGAATCAGAGAGCTATGGGCCAGGGATTCTTGAGATTTTGCCAGTGAGGGTTACATAAGGGATGGGTCTTTTGTTGCTTTATTATGACATACATTTCTGACTGAAGCATTGGGCTTTTGAAACCTGAGGAAAAGCAGCCTATACATATGCTATGATGAGCTGGGTTACGCAGCTTATAATGGAGGCAGAAAAAGATGCTGGGATTTGTGTCTGTCCTTTGCTCATTCTCTTTCATTGTCTGAAGTCCACTTTTTTTTTCTCCTCTCTAATTGTATGACCACTGGGACTAGAGAAACCACGGATGGAGTTCTGAGAACTCCAGGGGAATGTTGTAATAAGAAACTCATTTCTATTGATCTTCTCCCTCCCAGTAAGCTCTGTATTTGGATTGCTTTGGATGTGGGGGGAATGGGGCAAGGGCAAACATCCAGTAACTTACATTTTCAGGAGCTTTGTGGTTTAGACTCAGAAACTCAGTGAACTGATAATGATGGCAAGCAGAGGTTAAATCCCCATCTCATCTTCAAACTGGGAAGAATAAAGGATTTGTATTCAGTCACACAATGTGGAATGAGGGCAGCTCTTAAAATGATTGCTCAGGGTGCTTTTTCCACACAGCCTCTGTCTATCTGTATGTGATAAAGTCTGCTCAAAAAGAAACTTTTGACTAGATATATGATAAATGAGAAATGCCCTTGGGAAAAGGGAAACACCTGTTTTCCCTCACTCTGTTCAAATCCTCCCAATTAATTCCTCAGGGATATTTGGGTGACAGATATCAAAAGCATAGCACCCTGCCCCCACCCCAAGCACCCACCCCAGTATAAGTCCCCTGGGCATTTTAAAATTGGGAGCTACTTTTTTCCTGCTTTGGCAAACTGGTTTGCCCTCATCTTGCCTCTGTGGAGCATGGGAGTATCCTGTACCTGAATATACACACACCCAAGTTTGAAAAGCCTGATGTGGGAAAGGTCCATAGAAACAAGGTAATGCCTTTGCTTTTGACCATACATGGATCTTAGCACTGCCACGTGTAGAATTCTCCTAGGCCTGTGCCCTTGGTGGGTAGGCAGCTTCGCTTTCTTTAGCATGGATGCTTTCAGAGAGTGACTGGTCAAAGCCTCAGATGCTTTTCTCTCACAACAGAAGGGCTTGCCCTGGGGTTTTAACTAGAGCAAAAACGATCCAGGGGGAGATGTTTCTGAACACCAGTTCCCCTGAAATTCACTTCTACTTCTTACCCTAGTGCTGCAAGAACCTCTCCTATGGCCGCCTCCCACAGAAGTTTAAAATTTTTCTTTCCACTTAATTTGTTTCCAATGTCTTACTCATACTTGGCTTCTGTCTTTATTTTACTTCTGTGAGAGTTGGAGGCAATAATTTTATTTAATAGCCATATATACACCTTCCCACATGGAGGCTACACCTTGTTACATTACAAGTCCTCAGCTCCCCATTTTATTCCTCGAAATCAAGAGGAAACCCCCAACAGAATGTGCTAGACAATTAACTGAGCTACTGTTTGCTGCAGAACACATTTTTGGTTGGCTCTGGTCATTGGGTTCAGGGGAGGGGACAGTCAGAAGGAGGCCTACTGCAGCCAGACCCCAGCTCCCTCTCCAGGAGCCCTTGTTGATGAATTGTGCTTTTGCCAAACAAATCTGCACTTTGTCTGAGCCCTCCATCCTGCCCCAGAGGACATTCCAAGCCGGCCCATGAGTGTGCAGTGTGGGGCTATGCTCTGAAAAGTCTCATTCTGTCCTTGGCAGAGTTGGTTGGAATTCAACCTTTTAAAAAATTAACCTTAATTTGCAGCACCAGCTAAATATGAGACTGTTTCTTATTGCATGTAACTGAAGGCACAGGTGTCACCACTGAAAGCTGCACTCACATCTCTTTGTTCCTTACCGCCAGAGGACAGTGTCCATTTCTGCTCCACAACTAGTCTCCAGTCCTAGAAGGCAGGAAAGCCCCTGTGGCAACTCCTCCTAAACACACATTGGATGAGTACTCCAGCAGGAATAAGCCAACAGTTTCTGCCTGGTATTTGAACATCATTTAATGAGTGCCCAGGATTCATCTGTAAATGCACATTGTTAATTTAGGGCCTGCTATTCATTAATTAGGGGTTTAGTGGCAAGTGCCATTGAGCTATCTGCAATGTTTAAGGTTACGTCAGGCCTAGTAAACGGTTTGCTGATAACAAGATGCATCCATCTTCATTACTCGGCCCCTCCTGTCTGACTGTGCTCAGCATCTTCGAAGGGCTGTGCCTCTTGGAACTGAAGAATTAAACTTTTATCCAAACCAGATTCTGCTCTTTCACCTCTTCTGATTCCTTGAGTACTTCCCATTTATTTTGCCCAAATGACATCTGATTACCTAACATGGAATGAAGCAGGGTCTTAACCTAAAACAGTCTGCAGATCTCAGTTCTCAGCTGGAAAGTTCCAGTGGGTTAACGCTAAGGAAACCCTCACTTTTCCATTTCATCTGATACTGGGCTGGGCATAAAAGAAATAGTTTCTGATTTTTCTTCTCTTAAGGTGGCAGTTTCAATAGGATTTTTTTTTTAAAGCCAGAGAAATACAGGAAATTAATTTTAAACCTGAAGAATAAATGTCCCAATTGGTTTGCATTTACTTTTTCAGTGCTTCTCTAAAAATATGTATTATTTGAGGCAATTGTGGTGCCAAATGAAATAATTCCAACCACCTAAAGAGTCCTCCATGTTGAGACTCAGCTGTACAAACGCAGTCATGTTGGAGGTGCATGCTCAGTCACCAGGGCTCCAAAACCTGCCCTCCTTTTCCATTTCTAGTCCTGCAGTCAGAGCAGGCAGCAAGAGTTGACACGTAGGGAAATACTGCCCTTAAAGGAAATTATATAAGTACAAGCTTGTTTATCCTTCAAACGCTAGGTTAGAGGACTTGCATAAAAACGAACTTCTATTGACAGATGGTCTCTCTAAGTAGTTGCTTCTGAGGAGGGAGAGCGCTACCTGGCATGGCTGTTTAACACATTAGGGTGCTTGCAGGGAGAGCCTACTGCTCTCCTGAACCATGGTTCAATTTTAAGCATCACTGGCCGGGCTGGGTTATTGTAACTATGTTGAGAAGTGAGCTTTGAGAGCCTGACGCTCACTGTGTGCAAGGGAGAGGGGAGGAGCAGGAGGAGGAGGCGCTGCTTACTGGAATGATAGCCCAAGGGAGGGTATCTGAAAACCTTTGCGCCACTGAGCTGGCACACTTATCACAGGGTGACAGTCTATACCGCGGGCCTGCAGTGCGTTGCTGTTTGTGGTGCATGCTGCCAACTGGCTTAGAAAATGCAGATCCCTCTCTAAGATAGAGAGAGCAGGAGGCAAAATGTCAGCTGACTGACATTCCCAACAATAGGTCTTCCTCGGCTCAGGATGCTGGAGTGTGGATCCCTGCCCTGTGGGAGTGGGGCAGCTCTTCCTCAGCTCTTCCCACGCACCCACCCACCCACCCATCCCGGCTTGCTTTCTGCTGGAGGGCCCCTATCCCTTTTCACAGACTGGTGGGAATGCCTTCTTGCTTTTACTCCTTTTAATTTTGTAATTAAATTCTACAAACCCTAAGATTAAAAAAAAAAAAAAGTGAGTTGTATTCACAGATCAACTTCTTGTCCTACATCTTACTAAACACAAAATAGATAATGCCCCAGAGACTACAGTGAGGAGGGGGAAAAAAAAGCAAACAAAAGACTTGGCTTCTTACATTTAGTTGTGAAGTTATTTACATTATATGTGATTGAAAGAACAATCTTAAGCTGAGGATTTCTTAAATTTACCAGAATGATGCACTGGACACTTGAAGTAAGAGCTTTTTGAAGCGAGGTGCTGCTGGATAAAACACATTCTTTCTTTGGAAAAGAAAAAAACCAAGATATTGTGGGGGCAAGAGGAACAACGGAGCCAATGAAACAGAGGTCAGAGCTGAAGGTTTCTGGTAGAAGCAAGAAGCAAGCTATATACAGGTATTTTAATTTTTTCTTTTTTAATTCAGAGAGAAACTCTGCTCTAGGACCTGGAGCACCACATGCAGACTCATAGTAAGAAAAGCACTTGCTTGTTCAATTTTTATCATTCAATATTGTATTAAAAATTTTTAGGCTTTTCAGGTCAAGGAGACTTTTAAAAGGTTAAAAGCTATTCAAAAGGGTTACCATATCCATAAAAGCAAATGAGATTAAACCTAAGGACTGATGGAGGAAAAACAATAATTTAGATAAGCTGCCACTGCCTCAAAAATGTTTTGACTTTTACCAGGGAAAAGAAATTCAAAGATTCTTGGATTGGTTGTCATATCAAAGATTCATTAAATATGAAGCAATGATTTTTATGCCTTTCATTGTTGGGTGTATGTAAGACTAGGTTCCACCTTTCTTCAGTTACATTCTTTCTAATGGTTTGAGAGAAGTAATTGCATGGGTCTAACTTCCATCTGTCAACTCTTGACCTTGCTGGTTGTGCATCTGTAACATCAGACACTGTTGTCATGGAAAGAATTATGATGTTTCAATTGAATGTATTGCAAAGTTAACAAATCCATAACATGATCTGCATCACATGGAAGGGATTGGAAAATGTGTTTCAGAGACCTCAGGGGAAAGTGACCAGGAGGATATCCACATTAATGCTCATTTCTGCTGCTTACTACTAATTGGAAAAGTTATTGAATTGCAACAGAAGAGCTAAATTTGAACCTCAAACTTGAAGTGAGTGCTCAAAATTAAAATGTAGGGTTCAACAATTGAGACAAAAACCATTAAGCATTCACATCATCATATGACTTGGTGAGAACTAGGGAATATCTGACTTTATTGAAACTCTTATTTTTTGCTCAGAAAATATGGTTCAGTCTGGTTTTTGTTCCTAATCTTAGAAAACTGAACTGCTAGGTGGATCTCTTAAAGCTGGTAGGTCAGCCAAAGAGGGGACAGCAACAGTCAGGTCAAGCTGATATTTGCTAGAAAAATCTCAGGGTATAGAACGGCAAATTTTCTTGAAAAGAAAGTGAAAAGGGAATTGACATTAAAGTTTAATTTGATCTGCTGTGGAAACTGGGTCTGGCCTAACAAAATTAAAAGGGATAGAAATAATATTCTGGATACTTAAATTTTGTTTCCATTATCCTGTGTCTGAGCAAATAAGCACTCCAAGTTAGTAAAAAAGGCTAAAATTTCCATTTCATAAGAAATATTCCCTAACAAAGAGTTTTCATTCTATATATCTTTCACTTTTATAAAGTCAAAAAGAAGAATGGTTGTTGTGGACATTAAAAATTGGGTTTTTGGATCAAAAAATGGCAAAGCAAAGCTGACACACCTAAGAAGAACTAAAAAAGAAAGAGTAATCCACCCCTGCCTAAAAAATTGCAATGTGATTGACCCTGCCTGAAGAAAATCTACTAAATGAAACCCAAAACTTACAGATGAATAAATTAAGCAATGATTATTCATATTGTAAAAGAGTCTTTAAAGAATTCCCCTAGGATTCTTTTAAAGGCTTAGCTCCACTAGTTCATGTAAGTGTTTGTATACAGATCATTAACTATTTGACAGGCAGGCCAGAAACACAGGTAGAGGGAGCCAAGGCAAAGGGAGGGAATGTTCAAGTACTAGAGGAATCACTGGCACTTGAGGATCACAAGTCTCAAGATAAACATAGAAGAAATAAGAATGAAAGTCAAGTGAAAATATGACATTTACTTACAAGCAGGCTTTACACATTGGAGCTCTTAGATGCGGATTGCTTGGCCTCACCACCTAGTCGGCTGGTCCTGGACAGGTTGTGTAACTTCCCTGAATACCGACCTTCTAGGGCTGACTGAGAATGATATGTGTTAACACATGTAAGCAACTGAACGATGGCCTGGCACGTTGTATATACTGTGCATGGGTTTCTAACATGATTCTGGAAAAGCTATTACAAGATATCAGGTATTCTTTAAAGCAGAAACTATAAGCATACACACAAGACCAAAAATGATTTCACAAAACCAAAATGCCCTCTAGCCCCCAAAGAAAAAACAAGCTCAAAACATCAAGAAGCAATTTCTGATTTCTGTCAATCTATAATTAACTCTCCTTGAAAAAAATTGTCTTAGCTTTAGTTTTCTTGGGGATTGGCAAAATTTGTATGATTGGAAAGTACATAGAGACAGTCAGCAACCTAGTATCTGTTCATTTTTTTTTAATGTTAAAAGACCTCGATGCATCTGTTATTACATCTGTCACTTTAAAACAATAGTAGGTTGAAATACAATTTTCTTATTTGTAAGAAAGAAAATTTCTTGCTTGGTTGACTTCACTTGGGTTACAGAAGAATGAACTTGTTCTGTGTAAGCTACTCAGTGCATCTGCTTGCATGGATCTTTTAGCTTGGGATCAACCTTAAATGATACTCTCCAAAGGAACAAACAGTAACAATGTGTTCCAATCTGCTCTCCTGGTCTGACCAAATGGTTGAATTTTATAGGTTGCCAAACCGGAAGCACCAAAAATGGGTATGAAAGTCTGAGAGTAGGTGTGCAAATAGTATGAAACTAAGAGTCAGGTAGATGTAAAGAAGAATGCAGGCTCTTTGGAGTTGAGGTAGCCCATTCTGGGACCTGCAGTCTGTTGCAACATCATTTACCACATCAGTCCTGGTCAGCCAGTTCTGGCTAGCCAGAAGTCCCAACTGTTTAGAGGACTGGAAATGATACTTCCATTAAATGATAAAAAGAGCTCCTATTTAATGTTTTCACTCATGTGCAAGCCTTCTGAAACTCCTTTTCCACTCAGGTTCCCCTGCCTGGCCAGCCTTCTGCTCATGCTGTAGGGCTCTTGATTCTCCTACATTATCCATATCATGGTTGGTTACAGGTTGAATAAAAATTGTGCTTCCGGCTCCTCACACTTGGTTTAAGTGAGTGAACACTGATGAAAATGGGTAAGTAAATAGTTTTTAAGTGCAGGAGATCCAGTTACTTCCTTCTCAACTTGAAGTTCTTGACAGTTCTGGAAATACTAGGTATTTTTTCCAAATGTTAAAGTGGATTGATCTTTCCCTAGTCCCAGAGCAGATTGCCAAATTGCCAGCTTTCAATATTTTTTTTTCAAGAAATTTAAGTGATTTGATTCATTTCTGGGGGGAAATTTCTCAGGTTCAGAAAACTTAAAACCATGAAAATCTATAAATACATTTATTTTTTACTTGAGTTATAAAGAATAAGGGACAGAACTTTGCTTAAGTGGGAGCTAGATTAGTTGCGTTGAACAAATGTCTCTTACTAGGTATTCCCCAAGTGTCCAATGGCTATAAAATTAGTACCAAGATGTTAAATTTTATTAAACTTGCTTTTTCTCCCAAAGCAACCCGATCTCCTAGACTTAAGTTCTGTCACATTTTCTCACTTATCCTTAACAACACTTAATACAAGAGTAATTGAGCAATTTACTTGTGTAACTTAGTTTAATGTTTGTCTATATGCATAGAGAGTAATCTCTCTTATGGTAAGGCCATGGGTCTTTCTGATTCATTATTATAGATCCAGAGCATACACATAGTAGGTGCTAAAAAAATGGTGAATAGACAGATACTAGTAAATTTTCTGTACTTAATTTGCTTACTGATAATTATGTATCTATATCATATATACCAACAATTGCTCAAAATAATATTACATCTTACTTTGCTTCACATATCACCATGAATTTGTTTTACTTCCTTATTCTCATACATATTCCCATCCTCCAATTAACATAAATCAGTCTTTTTCATAAAGTCTCTAATTTCCTTCTCATTTGTACTCATTGCTTTCTTGGACTACTGCTCATTCTAAGATTCCTTTCATTGTACCTCTGGCTCAGCCTAAACTGTTCTTGGATTCCTTTTCTTCCTCTTTCTTGGATTAGTTTTCATTTTACTGGAATATATCCTCCTAATATTTTCCTTAGGAAAGAGACAAGAAATAGTCACGAGAAATGACTTTCATGTTTAAAAATGCCTTTATTTTTCTCTTAAACTTTATCTAAAATTGTACCTAAGATAGAAGTCTTTGTTTAACATTTCTTTATAGTTTTTTGGTATCCTGTGATAGTGATTAAAAAATTGATGTTAATTTGATGCTCACATCGTTTGAATAATAATTTTTTTCCTTTCTACAAGTTTTGTTTTTTTTTAATTTTTCTCCTCTTGCTTGATGTTCTAGTAACTTATAAAGCTATGTTTAGGGCATAGTTTTTCCACTTGACATTTGGTGGGGTTTGCCAATTGTTGGGTCAATAATTTTTTTCCCAGTTGGGAGAAACTTTCATCTATTTTCTTTTGTTATTTCTTCTATTATTTTAGTTCCTTCATTGTTTTTATTGTTTTCTTCTAATATGTATATAGAGAGATAGATCTAGACTTTCTGAACTTATGCTATGTTTTACAAATTTTAATGCATAAAAAGTTATTTTTTCTGAGAATTCATATAAATCTTTTTATATTACAAATACAATATATTTTTGAATTTGAATACTGATTAGACATTTCCAATTTCTCCATTACGTTATCTCTTACATTATCACTATTTCTTTAGTTGTAATATTTATTCATGTTTGTCTTTCTATTTAGTTTCCCTTTAGTGACTGGTAATCTTTGGTTGATTACTAATTTTTGTGCAGAAAGAACTATATTTATTAGTATAGATAGGTGGTATGGGCAACCTTTGAGGTTAAATGGGACCATTTTACCCAAAAGGCCACTGTCTCAAAGAGCAGGGCTGCCTGCAGGATTGGTGTCAAAAGGCAAACTCTATTGACAAGCGGCTTTTTATTTCTAGTACTTGAACAGGGTTGGCACCACAACTATCAAATAAGACAAATACCCTATAAATGGAGGGCGAAAAGGGAATATGTAGGCCAGATTGTCCAAGGATGTACTTCTAGTTATAGACCCTTGTTGCCACTTCTGCTTGTATCTGCTTGGAGACTCAGGGACCTTTTAAGGAAAATAGTTCCCACCTCTACTACATGGTTTTTCTATGTGTTTTGGTTTGTGCTTTACTTTATGAAAGTTTATCTAACAATATAGTTCTATCTGCCTCTTGTCTTCCAGAGCTTCATTGACCTTTCTGGTTTGTTAATGTCACTCCCTTTCTCCTCATTTTTTAAAGGGTTATTTCAAATTCTGCCAACGATTTATTTATTTTTATATGTATTTTTATTTCAGTGGGAATTTAGAATGGAGAAGGAAATAAATATGGTTCTGTCCATCATCTTGTACTAGGAAACTACATAGCTTTCTTAGCCTTGCTCAAAGGGGTTATCTGAATTTGACTAAAGCTAATCTGGCTGTTCACAAATAGATGGACCTAACTGTAAATAGGTAAAGTCCCATACAAGTTCCCCAAACCTGCTAATTATTCTCCATGGATCAAGTAGGATTTAATAGTGTTAAGGGCTTTGCATGATTCTAAATTGTTCCCTGAGCCTCTTGGCAGTTTCATGTGTGTATAGAAGAGCGTGATCAAAAACAAAGTAACTATAGAGATGTGCCTAACCAAAAAAGGCTAAGCTAAAAACTGAAGTTAAAGAATTTGAACTGGCTTAGAATTTACTTAGGGGCATTACATATTTTTATGTTAGTTGGGCTTGACCAACTCTACCGTAGATTTGCCAAGAAAATAATTGATGTAATCACAGAGCCAAGAATGATAACATGTGAAGATCTGTGGAGGATTGGCAGGACCCCAGATCACTGGGGAAAAGCCAAAGGAGTACCTATTTTTAAAAGGCAATAAAAAGTTGTTTGAGAATGAATGACCTTTTATGTAAAGGGAAAGCAGTGCATACTGATTACCTTAACCCAGATAAGTTTGAGACAGTCTTATACAGTAATGGTAGTAATGAACAAAGGAAACACATCCTCATGTGTCACATCAACAGAACATTAAGGATCCAAAACCCAGTCAAAGCTTCTAGTGGAAAAATATTAGATTTTATTCATTTTTATTACCATTTGATCAGGATTTTAACCTATATCTAGTTAAGCATCTAGACAATTTAAGACTTATGGATTTTGGCCACATTTCTCCACTTTTGCCAGATACATGTTATCATCTAGATGCTCCAAATAATATGCAAGAATGATATTAAATGAACAAATGTTAAAGTCATTATTCATACGTCAATTACTTCTTTAAAAGGTATGAAAGCTGTATATCATACACATGGTGGTGGCTGCCTTATTCTAAAACTTAAAACAGAATGAAAAGCTTTCCATAGACAAAGTCATTATTCTAAAATCAAACCAAACAAAATGAAACAAGTGTTGGTTTAAGATGTTTTAATTAGGAAGGCAAAAAAGAACTCCTATAAATTTGAAATGGTGGAGAACTATTAGGCAATAATTGAATTGAAGAAGAAAATCAGGAGTCCCTCAGTGTCCCCAAACAATACTACTCACTGATTCTATAATTCAGTGGGTTCTTCACTCCTCTGCCCCTTGTATTTAATACTTCCATTGCTAGGATCTGTTTTATCTCACAAATTCTCCACTCATTCTTCAAGTCTGAATCCTGGGAAACCCTCTTGCCTCACATTTTGAGTTAGTTTCTCTGTCTTCCACGTTCCTTTGGTAATGTTTTTATTAGCATATTATAGCTATACATAATAATATGATTCAGTTTGACATGATCACACTTGCATGGAATATAATATTTTTCTATTTCAGTCTTTAGTATCTCCCCACACCCTCTGCTTTCTCCCTCACCATTCTCCCTTCTCTAGTCCACTGGCCTTCTCCCATCTGCTTATTGTTTTTTATAAACTGGTACTTCATAGGTACACACAAAGGTGGAATTCACCATGGTACACTCACACATGCACACAGCATGAATAGGTCAACCTCATTTGACTGACTGCTCCTTTCCTTTCCCATCCTTCTCCACTTCCCCTGGATCCCTCTCCTATACTCCACTGATCCCTCTTCCATTTTCATGACACCCCCCCCTCCCATTTTCTTCCCTTATTTTGCTCTAGCTTCCACATATGAGAGAAAGCACTCAACCTGTGAGTTTCCTGGTATGTTTTAAACTCAGGTACAACTAACATGGAGTTGAGTGTCTATTACCTACCAGGTGCTGCACCCTGAAATAACAGCTATGTCACAGGGCAAAACCTTGATATGATTATCCATATTTACCTAATTGAGGAAACTGAGGTCCAGAGAAGGTACATGAATTGTTCAAGGTTACACAACTAAGAAATAGCAAATATAGATTTCAATTATATCATTATTTGTTTTCAATTCTTTCTCCACCACTGGACTTTAAACTCTTCAAGGGCAGAAAAAGTATGTTATTCATTCCTCAATCCTAGCAGCTGCACAGTGTCTGGAACATGGTCAAAACTTATTTGCTGAACAAATAAATTAATGAATAAACAATGTAGTGAACTTGCATTAAAGATGAGCTGCACTTAAGTGTAAATAATTTACTTGTCTCATCTGGTAAAAGTCATCATTCAATAGGTTTTCATTAACATTTCCACCTCCACTTTACTCAGACTTTGGTTTATGTAGAAGCATTACAAGGAGTGATCACGAAAACATTGACCATAAAAACAGTTAAAGAACAAGGTGTACCTAAGGGGGAAGCAGCATGCTGATGGGCTGGTCCTAAAGACTCACACAATGTTGAGAAATCATCAGTTCACTCTCTTATGAGCTATATATTTATATTTAATGTGAATGTGATACTTCATCAGTCTTTACGGAGATAATAAAGTCATAAGGACACAATCCCAGACTTCGGATTCAGAATTTGAGTGTAAGCAGGATACATGTGTTGTTCAGAATGAAAACACGAGGTACTAAGTGTCAGTGCCACTGGAGTCTTAAAGTAAGACACCAAGCAATAAGGGAAGATTCTGTAAAGGTTGCAGCGATGTGAACTAGTCCTTAGATAGGGCCTGTAGGTGGTAGGTACCTAATGTCATTGAATGTTGAGTGGCATTTAGAAGGTTGATGTTTAGGGGAAAGTCTACTTACTCTTCCATGTATTCACTCACTTAACATATATTTAGATGCACAGAAGATACCATACATCTCCTAGACAGACCTTTCTTCAAATATATTCAGGCTGTGTTAGATTCTTACAGAAGCATCATATTTCAGGTTGGCAAGGACCTTTAAAAGTCATAAGGTCCAGTTTTAATCAGTTTTAACATCTGGAATAGTTGTAACTAACAGTGGATTAACATAAATATTGAATTTTAAGCATAGATTCTTCACTGAATTTTCAGAAATTTCACCAAAGCAGCAATGAAAGAAAAGCACAAATATAATCTAGATGCTCTTTCACATGGTTCTAGCTCCATGTTAAACCACTACAAGTGAGAAATAAAAGTTCCACACAGGTTGGTTCTATATTAAGGAATAAATTGACAATTAGTTCAGATAAATTTTTCATATTGGTATGAGAGCCTACCTACTAGTATGGTAGGATACAGATAAGTAAATTTAAAAAGGATAGTCTGCCACAATAGAATGTGAAAAAAATATTACAATGTACCCATTACACTGCCAACATGATTGTAAGGGAATCACAAGAAGACCATTCACCAGTTCTCAGTATCCCTCAAGGGGATGTGAGGGTGATTAGCTGAATGTGAGGAGATCCTACTGCACCAGCATGACTTTCTCAACTACTTTCTATTCCCAGATAGAAAACTTAAAGAGAGAGTTAATGACTCTGGAAAAAGTGGGATAGCAAGTCCCTATTGATTCTGAGTTTCTCAGTAAGAGATCTTGCAAAATTTGGAAAGAATTAAACTTGACATTTATTTAACCATTCTCTGCTTATAGAGCCACAGTCCCTGATGTTGAGTGGAGAATGAATACTTTAATTTATTTTTACCATCGGCATTTATAAAAGAGAGAAAATCAGATGCTGCAAAATAAGGCTTATCTAACAAAAATTATTTTGTAGAAATAAATGTTTGCTTCTAGACTGAAAACCTGCCACATTTCATGCTAGCCTAAGAGGGCTTTAAAGCGACAAAATACTTGACAATTGACAAATGATTAACAAGTAGAAAAGCATACTGAAACACTCATCTGCATAGAGCTGTGAAAGGAGGGGTGTGGATGTAGGAAGACCTGGGATGAGATGTTGGTCTTGCCTTTCAGAATAATTGTATTGGTCATTCTGAGGACAGTTAAAGGAAAACACTGGAAGGAGGGTCCAAGTGGCTTCATTTCCCTATTAACTTTGTCATAGAGTCACACAATGAATCTTCCAGTTCCTTTCTTCGTTCTGTGGTCATTTCTTTTTTCCTTTCACCAAAAGGACTGGTTCTGAGAGCCACCTTAGCCCAATGCTCCCTGTCCACCAGCATATCTGGGAGGCGACTCCTTTTCCCTACTCCGACACCCAGAAAACAGAAGCTCATTGCTTATGCTGCAATTTTGATAACCTAACTGGCAGAACAGTTATTCAAATTTTAAGCTTCTGAATGCAGCAAGATCAACCTGGCCTATCCACATAAATAATTTTGACACGATAAGTATGCGAGAGCGATGATAACGATAAGTGAAGCAATTACCTTGCTTTTTTGGATTATATTAAATGAAGATTCTGATAGAGTAATGAAAAGAGACAAAGCAGACAAAAAGTCGGCTGCAGAGCTTTTGGGCACTGTGTTATCTCTATTATACCATATTGAAATAGAGAAGCTATCACCAATCATGCATTTCTATGTAACTTCTGGCTTCTAACAGTGAACAATGAATAAATTGTCACAAGACAGTAACTGATAAATTGGGATTGGCAGTGCTTCTTAAAAAACATAAATAAACTTACTAGTCACCTTTTTTCAAAGCAGTTTTTAGGGGGTTCAGGGAGTAGTTGTGTGGGTGGAATTTATTCCAACCATGTCCCCTTCTGTTCCCTTCCTCTACCCCAGCCCATCCCTTCTACTGTTTTTGTTTACTAATCAATTTTAGGGACTCAAGATTATGTTTTGGCATTGTCACCCAAATGTCACCAATCTGTGGCCCTCCTGATTTGGCATGTGACTTGAGTGTTTGGATCTCACAGCATCATAGCTTAAAATTTTTGCTTTTGGTAAAGCAAGACTTATATAAAAGGGAAAATATAAAACATGGGCGATTAGTTTCACGAGTTTCATGTTCCAGCATAATGAAAGTTCCTTAAAATCCACAAATGCTTTAATGATGCCCCAGTCCTGCATTTGTACACTGTTTGTACATTTGTTTCCCCTTGTAGAAGGAGAAAGCAATGGACACTTCTACCATCATAAACCCCTTGGATTACAGAGGGACCCTTAGATGTTAGTGAACTAAGCTTTCTGATTTGAATCATTCCAACTTGATATCCTGGCAAAGTCTGTTCACTTAGCAGGTTTGCAGGTTTAATGGTGACTTGTTTATTTATGCTTTCTTTTTCAGATGCTCTGTAGCATGAGAGGTGGAATATGGGGATGAAAGGATTCTGTTCTTTTCAGAATTTGTAGCATGGACTTATTGGAGTGTAACTGCCTGAGCTGGTAATTAACACACTACCCACCATGATGCAGAAGAGGAAGCTTAGATGTGGAGGTAGAAGGGCAGGATTCAAGTTTCAGTGTTGCCATCTACTTATGATTTAAGTTAGTTATACTTAAGTGTCTCACCTGTGAAATAGGAGCAATAAGGTTGACTAGAACCCTCCCCAGGTTAGGGGAGGGACTTTGTAAACAACCAGGCATAGTGCAAATGTTAGTATTGATCTGCTGGTGGACAACTATCTCAAGGTTCAGAGGAAGGAACTGCTCACAGCTGCCTTTGGCTTTACCATGAAGACTGGAGTTTCAGGCCAGTTATTCGTAACGGCAGAGTGTGCTAACTTTGTTCCATGAAATAAAGTATGGGAATAGGCATCATATTAGTCTTCTATTCCTATAAGCAGGGTTATTTCTCTCCTTTCTCATTAAAAACAAAAAAGCAAACCATTCACGTGACCACTTTTCAAATGGAAAGGGCCAATAAAGTTATTAAGAGAAAACCACACTTGATTAAGTTATTATCATCATGGTTTTTAAAATAACATTTGTTCTGTTTATCAAGCACTAGTCTTACTGCATTAGTGAAGAATTTGCCTTTAAAGACCAGAAAAACAACAACATGGAAATGATGCCCAGGCCTTGCACCATAGATAGGATTGTTGATTATTTTGCTCTAGTTTGTTACAACAGTCTACATTGCCAGGACTCAAGCCTCCAGACAGCCAATGGTACCCATTAACCACAGTTGTACTGGGAGAGCCCACAGATATGAGGGAGAGGTGAAAGGAGGAATGCTGTCTTCGTTACCCACAGGTCCTCTTGTTAATGCCTGGTCTGTTTAGCAATTGTTTCACTTTTTGGATTCACGTAGCAAGCTGATTTCATAAAACTATTTGTTACATCTGGGGCTTCTTTTTTTAAAATATATATATTTTTTAGTTGCCAATAGATCTTTTTTTTTTTTTTTTCATTTATGTGTGGTTCTGAGTATCCAGCCCAGGGCCTCGCACATGCCAGGCAAGCACTCTATCACTGAACCACAACTCTAGCCCATCTTGGACTTCTTAAATGTATCGTTTCCTCCCTACATCAAAAAGAGCTGGTTGCTGGTGTTACTTAAAATAAAAGCAAAGAATATTCGTCAATTTTTACATGATGAATGCCAGTCTTATCTCCTGATTTGAGAAATTAGCAGTCTTAAAACACAACTCATCCATGATTGGTCTGGTTTTGAGGTAGGTATTAGAGGTATCCCAGGTGTGTGCTTCCATAGCACAGCCCCAATTGTGATGATTGGTCAAAAAAGCAGAAGCAAGGAGCCCCCAAAGCTAAAAACTGTTGCTGTCACTTTTGTCATGTTTTATTGACCAGAACAAATCACAACGCCAGCCCAGATTCCAGGAGTGGGGAAGTAGAGATTCTACTCTTGTTGGAAGGAGCCACCAGGTCATGAGGCAAAAACCTGGGCTGCAAGGAGCAGTGAAGAATCCTGGTGATCTTTGTAATCAATCTACCATAGTGATAAATAATGTCCTGATAAACAATGCATCATGTAGGCATGTCTTCAGCTGTGAGGATACAGAGAGAATCTGGATCCGTTCATCACATAGTGCTGGCTACCATAGCACCCCACATCTCCAAGACTCCTTTGCCACTCAACAACTAAAGCTTAATGTCAGGCAGACCTGGGGCTCCTAGGTACTTATTCTGATTCCTACTGACTGTTATTTAAATATTGTGCACCTCTAATTTGTGTTATAAAATCAAGTCAAAAGACTAGAAAGCTATATTTTAGCCCATGGGAATTAACTTCTGTCTGCAGTCTTTAAAAGAAGGCAAGACAAGCCTAACAGAATTCAAGCAGGAAATCTTAGGGACACAATATTTTAAATCTATGTATTCAATATGTGCTTTTTTGGGCTACTATAGTTATATGTGATAAGACCTCATAAACTTAGGGTTTTGGTACCCACTAACAAAGATTCTTGAATCAGCAAGCACAGTGCAAACATATTATGGCATTATATGTTTGACAACTAATCTTAAAAAATATGGAGTAGATCTAAAAGGATGGTGTTTGGTCCTGCCCACACCATTTAGAAGAGTACTGACATATTTACAAGAACTGCAAAAAACTATGCTGGGCTTGTGCATATTCCAAGACATAAACATGGTTTCCATAAAACCTCAAGAATATGCTAAGACAGTCCAGAATCCCAGCCAGTAATAGCACTGATGGATTGTACCTTTTTGGGGCACTTTACTTGTAAGAGAATTAAAAATGAAAGCTTCTGATGAGGTTACTGGGGATCTGAACACACTAATTGAATGAGTACCCCTTGAAGTTTGAGCTAGAGACTTGAGCTCAGTTGATGGAGTGGAATCATGTCCTCACTGAATTCGTCAACACCAATTTTGTCCATGAAAGTTGGTAGCTGCGGTAATATTTATGTGAGTAGGACATAGGGAGAGTGTAAATATGGGTGTATATTCCCTCTAGCTCCCTCAAGGATCCATATTCTTTATTTATTGTATCTAGCATGTAGTGACCATTTAGTAAATATTGGTTAAAAATAAATATTCTTGGAAATGATCTGTTAAATCCTTTTCTCACATCTTATACCAGTTCTTCTAAAATGACCCTTTCATTCTCTCTGTGCCCTCTTTCTTATTCTTCATTTATTCATCAAATGTCTATTGTGTACTTTCTCTAGGCCATAGACCAGGTAAAGGCAAGGCACTGGCAAAAGGTCCTGAATAAGGCCTGGCTCAAATTTGCCACTACTGGCAAAATTTCCCTAAGTGTCTTGAGCAGAAGTTGTTCCATAGTTAGGTCTTATACTCTCTCGTTTGTTATGATATTGATCACATTGAACTTGAATTAACTGTGTCTGGTTCTTTCCCTCACTCTAGACTGACTTTCTTGCTGCTGATGAAGGGATCCAGATTCTCTCTGTATCCTCACAGCTGAAGACATGCCTACCTGCTGCATTGTTTATCAGGACATTATTTATCACTATGGTAGATTGTTTACAAAGATCACCAGGATTCTTCACTGCTCCTTGCAGCTCAGTCTTTTGCCTCATGACCTGGTGGCTCCTTCCAACAAGAGTAGAATCTCTATTTCCCCACTCCTGGAATCTGGGCTGGCGTTGTGATTTGTTCTGGCCAATAAAACATGACAAAAGTGACAGCAACAGTTTTTAGCTTAGGCTGCAACTTGTTCCTCGAAAAGAAGGAGCAGGTCTGCTCTAGCATAGTTGGTTGTCTTTGTTTCACAACCAGCCAAATGCCACACATGCAATTCAGGTATCCTGAGCCATCCACCCTTGGCCAATTCACCAGTTGAACACAAACAAAAAAGCATGTCCTGTTAAGATATGCTGAGCCTAACCCAGACCAGCCAACTGTCCAGCTAATCTACAAACTCATGAAAAAGAAAAATGACTATTGTTTGGAGTCACTGAGTTTTGGTGTGATTTGTTATGTGGTAATAGCTAACTTATTCACAGTGATTTTTAAAACTTTTTTCTCTTTTATTCCATCTACCTAAAAAAAGAAGCAAAAGATTGTATATGCTGCTGATTAGAAAGCCTAGCATTCTTTATGGGAATTCCACAGTCAATTCTTTGTCTTTCCTAAGCTATCCACTGCCAATCTTAGCTGTAGAAAAGATTACAAACTCACTGAATGTCAGAACTACAAATGGTCTGTGGTCATCTTATCAAAACCCCCAGTTTTTTTGAAAACAGAAATGGAGTTAAAAATTTTTGATGTCGTTTATTCAAAATGACCTAGCCAGTAATGAAGTACAGACTCCGCCACACGCAGAACTGTGGGCCCCATGGCATATTTTTCACCTCTTCACCAAGTTTTGATCACTAAAGTCTTTCATCTATCTTCTTTGTTTTAAAGGTACAGTTGGCACAAAATGTTCATAAACATAGTCAAACTTAATGAGGAGTGCTATAAGCATCCAAGAACGAGGTTATCTAATTGCTTCAATTACTAAAGAAATGCAGCATGTGTATTTTCTTCTGCCCCATTTATAATGTTTTTGGACCCTCAATGCAGGCTACATGGATGCCAAGAGTTCCCCTACAGACAGATATGTGCATATGCATGCCCCCTCATTTTGAAGTTTATTAGTCTTACAAAACACCAATTCCTCAACTGACTGAATGATTATAAAACTCTGACTTGGAGGGCATGATCACTCCTAAGGCTTGTTTGCTAGAGGAATTTTATTTGATGGATCATGTGATTGGTGGATGACCAAAATCCAACAAAGCTCAGGCCCAGGGACTCTTCAAGTGATATAATTGTCCAGCAAGAAAGTGAACACCATCATCTGAACAATACGTTCTGGGGCCTAATGCTTTGTGTTTAGATTAATAGAAGATAATATCAATTTTATTTGCTGAGTAGGTAAGAAAGCCATGGACTGGAAGTTAGGAAGAAAAAACTGAAAGTTGTAGTCAAAGCATTTGAATGTTGATATATTGTTTTCCCGATGCAAGTCAATAGTTAAGAAATGGATGTGTATCCCAGTCTAAATTTATAATCATCAACAGATATGAAGGCAAAGCATTTGGTATTGATCTTCTCTTAATCAGAAATCAAACTGAACTTTATCTCATGACAAAGTAAAATTAACTATTTTGTTAATTACTATAATTATCTTCCCCACATTTATTTTGACAGCAGTGTCAGTGATAGAAAACTATCTCCTTAAATTGCCTTGCCTCTTATGAATTACAGATTCATACAATTTTGATAAATGATTTTATTCTCTCCTTTACACTTGCTTTGGGGCTTTTTGTAACATGATTTTTCAGAAAAATGCCTTGGTGACTTAAAAGTAAAGAAATGAGAAGAAAGGTCATACTGAAAAGATTAACTATGTGGAGAGTCAGGAAGCCTCAGAACTGCCTGCCAATCACAGGGAGTCTCATCTTTCCCTTCCTTTTCACTCAAAGGGTGTTCCAGAACCATGGAATGCTATGAGCAAGAATTAAGAAGTCATTGTGACTGGTGAAGGAGTTCTTAGCCCAGGATTACTGCAAATGTGACTTTTGGCTCAGGCTTTGGTTTTTCTCAATGTTACATCATAGTTGAAACCCACTCTTAAGGAAGTGAAAGAAAATTCTCAGGTCACCGTGAACAGTTAAGCCCAGGAATGAAGGTCCCAGCTTTTTTGTCCTCCAGGCAAATCTCCATCTGTTTCCAGAGACCTTTGAGTTCCCTAACTTTACCAGTGTTCTTTTCTTGGGCTTTTCAAACCATCTCTGTATCTCTTTTCTGGTTTCTTTGGAAGTCAAGAAAGCTTAGATAAGAGAGAGAACTTTTAACTCTGTCACAACCAAAAGGAAAGATATCATTTGCTAATTTAAACAACTTATCATCTGGATAGAAATAACTTCTCTGTTGACTGTCAGCACAATGCTTCACTAAAAAGCTAAGCTTCAAAATGGCCTCGTTCCACCTGACTTACGAAGCAGATAGAGTAAAGGCGAATGTCAAGTTTAACTCCTGTTTTCATCTTGGTAGTCAGAATATAATGAAATTCATTCATGCATGCAAGCAGTTGTCCATCAAGCAGCTATTGGGCACCTATTGTGTGCCATGTTTTAGGGGTTCCACATTTTGCCTTCCTATGCTCTCAGACCAATAGCATACCTCAGGTGGGAATGTAAATGAAAGATTACTGAACATTGGTAGGATTCTTTTTGTTTTTTTGGTTTTTTTTTTTTTTTTTTCTTTTAGCTCTTATTTGGTCCCTTTTAGTAAAACTGTTTGCTACATCTTACTGGAAACCTATGGATTGGAGAGATGGCCAGTATAAAGGCCAAGAGTTGAGCTAGAGGCAAACACATTTTGCCATGCAGAACACAGAAGGCATACCTAATGTATGTTGAGGAGTGGGAGGAGGGAGGAGTTGAGTGGTTTGCCAAAACACATGATCCCTAGTATGAATCTTGATGTAAAAGTGACTTGATTTCTAAAGCTGTACCCCTAACAGAGAGTATTAGAGAGGGACCAACACTGCATCTTCTCTGTAGAACCTGAGTCCTTAGCGAGCGACTCTATGCACAAGAGCACTAAGATTCCCTGAAATATCTTTCAGGGTTGCCCATCTTATATTCTGGTAAGGCAGCGAGAATTTCTACAGATTGTTCAGCTTGTTCATGCTGGCAAGTCAATGAACTCATCTGGCCTGCTCAACTGGAGGGGCAATGTGGATTGTACAGTGTTTTGTGGTTAGCGTTTGTTTATGTTATTATTACTGATGTTATCTGTTATGGATGCCTGAAAGAAAAGGTTTTTTTTCCTTCCTCCTTAGTAGCTAAAGGCAAAAGAGAGTTTTACAAACAAATAAATTCCCAAATTGCCCAACGCACAGAAAATGTGGTGAAGCCTATTCTCTGATAAACACATTGGCATTTTCATCTGGAAGTTTCTTGTTTTCTAAAGAATGGCTTTCTTGTTGTCCCCAAGTAGTTCTATAATGCGTTACAATTCTACACCAAAGATTGAAAAGGTAGGTAATTTTCACAGTTAAAATGAGACTTTAAAATTTCCTTGGACTTTTTAGGGATTTTTCTTGCACATTTTGCACATTTTATACATTTTTCATTTAATACACTCACGAAGGCTGTTCTGGCTTATCTATGAGTAACTAGGCTCTACCTTGGCTCAGACATTCCTAAATCCATCTATTTTAAGAATTTTAAAGTACCTCTTATCATTTCAGAATTCAGATTCAAAGTCAGAGAAAGGAAGAGAGATACTTATTCTTGGCCTCGGTCCCATTTTGAACAATATGAGGTAGATACGGAAGCTTAAAGAATGAATTTAGGATGTGTATAGATTTTATTTTAAAACTACTTACATTTACTTACATCCCCTTTTTCATGAACAAGCAAATGGTAGTTTTGCAACAATCTTTTTCAACTAAGAACGCATCTATTGTGAAAGGAACACTCTCTTAGCTCTCACTGGGTCTCTTTTAATAAAAATAAAACTGTATCTTACTTGTTTGTGGGAAGATTAAGATACTTTGCTTAGAAACCCTCTTCTATGGAGGAAGTTCAGTATAAAAAAAAAAATGAGACCATCTGTCTCCTGAATTCTTGGAAACTTAGGTACCTAGATAGGGAAGGTGGAGCTCAGTATCAAGGCCTATTTCCAGAGCATAATAAATCTGCTCTGGGTCAACTGAGGCTTCCAGGCTCCTTCATCCCTGGGAAAAATCTAATAGGACTTCTTTGGACCACTTATTTTTCTTTGTGTTTTGGAGTTTTACTCTTTCTAAAAATAACTGGAAATGACTCCACAGTGAGATTATAAGGACCTGTACAAGTTCCTTCTTAAACCACATTGTTCCACTGCTGAAGCTCTTGTCCTCTACATAGTAAGATGCAGCTCAAGGTAAAGTTCCTATGGCACCTCCCACTTCACTCCTGATGTTATCCTGCTATCTAAAGAGTCAGTTCCACCTGGGAGATGTTGAGTGTTTCTCAAGTCTCCCTTTGTAAGTCCTGTGGCTGAATCCTGTTGGGTCTCACAGGCTTATCTATGAGTTTCCTGGCAAAGTGGCACATGCCAAGAGCCTGATAATTTCATTCATTTTTCTGTCTTTTCTATTTTCTTTTGTCTCTTCTTCCATGGGCTCCTGTTTTCAATAAAGTTTTTCTCCCATGAGATGTGAGAAAGTGTCCTTTTGTACTCTCTCTTGTTTGTAGTTTTTTTACCATCCCCATGGGGCCATTTCAAACTATCATTTTTAAAGGTCACTTGTTTTGTTCTTTATGCAGTTGAGCCCGACAATGGGTTAATGACACCCAAACAAGTGGTATTAAAATTACATCCTGTATGATCATAAACAACAACTGAGTAAAAGGAGAAGAACACAAATATGCTCCTTCCAAGAAACCAACACTGAAGATATTAGTTAAAATGTTAAAGTATATTAGCCAATTACGTAAAATCCTTTTATATTGCCTTGCTTCATTTCAAACATGGCATGGGCTATTTTGTCTGTGAACTCAAGTGGAACAAAAAGCTACAGAATGCAATTTGTGTCAGGAGCTGGACTACAGAAGGACAACTAATTCTAATTAGTACGAATTCCCCATAGGCCAGAGGGAG
Source organism: Sciurus carolinensis (assembly GCF_902686445.1). NCBI lineage: Eukaryota > Metazoa > Chordata > Mammalia > Rodentia > Sciuridae > Sciurus > Sciurus carolinensis. Next base: position 135,178,852 of record NC_062213.1, on the reverse strand, counting down.
GCCAAGTGCAGGAACCAACTGCCTAATGCTGTTTCTATCTTGCAACAGGTGGGCCAAGGCCTTCTAAAGGTTGTCATGGCAATAGCTAATGGTAGACCTTTAGCCGGACACCAGTAATTAATTGCAGGCATGTCCAGCCTTTGAATGTGATATCTTTTAATACATTTCTGAAATAAAAGAAGACTGGCTCTTCTAATTGGTTAAAATTAAAACAGCAAAAGTCTTTGCCAAGAACTACTGCAATATAATGCAAGTCTGATTTTGGCCTCTCAAACTTAGATTCTTTGCCTATCACTGTATAAAGGAGTAAAGAGAAAGGTATTTAGTTCTGATAACACTAATATTCTGTTGAATGTGGACTCAAGAGCCAAATATTCATGCAATGAACTCAGACCAAGCTTCAGGCCTGTACATACCTTCGAAATTCTAACAAATTATCAGAAATGCTTATCTGATTTCTCAGGCCTGAGTGTTTACAGCCTATCGGGCAACTGTCATTCGGTTAGCAGTCATCTTCTGTGACAGCCCTATGCTTGAGGGGTGGCCTTCTGAGTAATGCTTGGCTTGAGGAAGTGGCCAAAAACTGGGTTGTAGTGAAGGTGCTTAGAAAGTGAGGGGAGTGACTACCTGCTCCCTAGGAGTGTTCTGGATGCCCAGCTACTGACCCTGCGTGTCCATTCTGCCAGCAGCCCTGACATTACTTACAACCTGCAAAGGAGGGCTATTTGGAAAATAAGGCATAGTGTAAGAAGAGACACTCTTCTTGCCATTTGGATCTAACCCAGAGTGTCTCTATCACTGAGTTACATACCCAGCCCCCTTTTTATTTTGAGACAGGGTCCTTCTAAGTTGCCAAGTATCTTAAAAAATTGCTGAGACTAGCCTCAAACTTGGAATCCTCCTGCCTCAGCCTCTGGAGTTACTGAAATTACACCAACACACCCAACTTCCCTTTGAATTTAAATTTGTGCTATTGTATATTCTGAAATTAAAAGATAAAAGCAATAATCATGCCAGGAATAATAGTTAGCATGTATTGAGCCTTACCACGTGCTAGGTACTGTGCTAAGTACTTTGCATGCATTATTGTTATTATTTAAGTTTTAAGGCTTAGAGAATTGAGGCTTAGGGAAGTTGACTTGCCAGATAGTGAGAGAATGAATCAGTAAAACCGGGCCTGACCCCAAGTCATGAGTTGTTACAAAAATGAAGCCATTCAAACAGTGAGTTGAGTCGTGTTTATTCGGTGTAGAAAAGGCCAACCCTCCTTTTAAGTTACTCAATCCAAAGCACATTATGTAATCTTTGACTTAGTTTTGAACCCTGAACCTTGAGTTCTTGAACTATGGCCTCCTTTAGTGAAATGATTTTTACAAGTGACCTTTTATTAGATGCTTATATTTTTAATCACAGGTCCATTTTTCCATCTTCCCTTCCTGTTGAACACATGGGAAATATGATTATTCTTTTCCTTGTTCTGATGGTAAAAATAAAAAAAAGTACATAAATAAGGAAGGAGCTGTCCCTCTCCTCACTGTATCAGCCAAAAATTTGAAAATTTCCAGTCACTTCTTTTTTATGCCTGGTGTTTTTAAACAACAATGTTTTAGCAAAACCAAGTCAGATTCAATCCATCTTAAGAAATGGATGATTTTAAAATATGAGGTTCTAAGCAAAATGATGCAGAATTATATATTTTTGTGGATTAACTCATTTTCATGGACAGCACAGATTTCCTAAGGGAACAATTTCCTCCTGGCTTCATTGAATGAGAAAAATACACATAGGAATATTTTTTAAAGATATCTTAGTTCCTTTGGTAAGCACTCGAGCTGGAGACATTTGCTCTTGCTACTTTCCAAGTGCGAGTGAATAGGAAGTGGAAGAAGAAAAGAGAAGCTAGGGTGTCTTCAGGAATTCAGTTCCAGAGAAAGTGTCTTTGTGCCGTTCTTTGACCATCTTGTCATGGCATGTTGGGGGCTACAGCTCTGCACCCTGTATGACACATCCCCCCTGTAGGCAAGTGTTCACATACATCACCTTTCCCTTCATTTGTCCCAACTACTTCATGATGCTACTCTAAGAATCAAATAAGGCAATGTGTGAAAGAAAAAAAACAAAAACAGAGAGAGCAATTTTTTATTCACTGTAATAGGCAGAAATTCTGGACTGTGGTTCTCGAAAGAAGAAAGACTTCGGCCTCTTTTCTATGATGCTGTACCTTCACCAGTTTGTCCTGCGCGGTAAATAAGGCATTCGTTGGATTCTCAATGGATTTACTTTTACCAAACAATTGGACTGAAAGTACTCCAGAGAGCTGTGACCTCCCTTGCCTGGTTACTAGAGCCGTTTTATTAATGAAATGCTTCCAACATGACCTCCCAAGATTTTTTGACTTATTGCTTGGGTGGCACTAGAGGCTAAAACGGGGCTCCTTTTAATAACACATTTGCATAAGTTGATCTGAAAGATCCCCATGCGAGTTTGTGACTCCAGGGTTGGCCTGTCATCTCTGAGAAGCCTGAGGTACTCGTCCCAAAGAGACCAAAACTCAAGAATTAACTAGTCTTCATAAAACGAGAACATCTCTAGGAGCAGTAAAACAAATGATTATCATTTCTTTTTGGCGTTGGACTATGCCAAGCTAGAGAAAAACAGAGCTCTCAAACGTTGACAATCTGGTATATTGAAGTATGACCATTATTTTTTATTTTCCACATTTTTGGTCCAAAGACAGTTCTGAGTAATTGATTCCCATAATGAGCTATGGTTCGTTAGTCAATTTAATTTATAATTGAATTGGATGGATGTAACTCTGTGTAAAATTGTCTCTGAAGAATCTGTTTTGTTCGTCTGTTCAACTTCTGACAGGGATGGAAGAAAATCTAAATTACTCCCTCCTGCAAGGGGGAAAAATTCAGAGTCTCAGCCTCCCTGGTGAAATTAAGAGAAAAAATATTTTTAATAGTTGCCATGCAAAAATATTATGGCTTTACTAAAATTTATACAAGCATGTCAATTAACACATTCATGGCAAGGATGGTGGATTCAGGAATCTGAGAATATGCCTGAGGCAAAGACCTTTTCTGAGTACCAGGAAGCATTTCTCATTATTAGAATGAACACCAGGTCTCTCTGCTTTTATTTTTATCAGTTATTGACAAAGATTGTCTTATTGCTACATAAATATGCCTGGGAAAACAATAGCTCTAATTCTCCAGGTGTTTTGCAATCATCACAACTTGTATTTCCTATACATTTTCAATAATGGTATAATTTGGGGAACAATTATTAAAATAACCATGTAGAGGTGGGTTTTTTTTTTTTAAGTTTTGAAAGACTGTCAGGAAATTTTTAACTTTAATTGTTCACAACAGGCTTTCATTTTTGCTCAAAGATTTTCTCTTATTCCCCAAGCCCTTCCCATTTAAAACTTTTACAACCATCTTAGCACACACTCCAAACAAAGCCATAATTATGTAAAAAGAAATGTTTTACAGTTAATGCCATCTAAGACACTCACCAAGTGCCAAAATGCATAGGATTTTGGTAAAAGGCAATCTGTTCTTTGAGGATAATGCATGCAAACTACTCTTGTGCAAAACCTGAGGCAGGAATAGTATCCCGCCTTAGATCACACCTATGGAGCTGACTTTGATACTATGCCCAGAAGTGGGTTACAGGCTGTGATTTGAATGAAGTTTAATCATTTTTAGAAGCGAAGGGCCTTCAGGGTACTCTTGTTCCATAAGACTTATTATATCTAAGAAAGACGAAGGCTTAGGCTTTATCCTTCCTTGTTAACAATGGTAATAGAGTAATGATCTCTAATGATGGACTGTTGCATGAAATAGACCGACTGGGAAGAAAAGCTAGATGAAAACAGCTGTCATTTTACATCGTCAAACCCTGCTCTTATGTGGACAAAGAGATCATGAATTCATGTCCCAGAATCTGATGGAGAAGGCATTATATCACTGGATGTCCACTGCCATTTCTATGGGCTTTAATCTAATCCCTTGCAAATGTTAAAAATATATATTTAAGTTAGTTATAGTGATATGAATAAATGAGGTTGAATTAAGGTGGGTCAGGATATAAAGTTCAAATGTTACAGTTCTCAAGAGACAAATCTTTTGCAGTTTCTCTCTGCTCATATACACCTGGCTATTCTCTTTTCCTGATCTTCTCAGGGTTTTAAAACCAGATTTTTTTTCTTAACTTCTGACGTAGACTAAAAAGATATTTTGTTTGGAAAAATACTCTCCAAATGAGCCAGGCTTAACTTCAGTGCTATGATTCTAAACAAAGCAGGAATTAGCCTTATCGGGTAGACAAAATCACCAGAGATCACTTAAATTTGTAATTGTTACATTCCTCCTGAAGAATTTTTAGTAGAACTCATCTTTTATGTAAGTCAGCTACGTAAAATGGATTGAAAGGTGAATCTAACAAAATATTCAAACCCATATCAATCATTCATACATAATGCACAGTTCAATGAGGACCGACTCCAGAGCCCAGATAAGCCGTGTCACAGTAAGTTATGTTCTATGGAAGCAAAATCCATTGTGATCCATCACCTAGTAACCAGCCTAAGTTACATTTTTACTTCAATCCTTAAACTCTTTTGAGTGTACTTTGAAAAGTATTGTTTTTATCTAAAGTAGTAGATCAATACCTCTGATCAATAAGCATTCATTTTCAACTAACAAGGACAATAGTGAGTGAACTCCTTGAAATATTTTCATAGCAAAGAATGTTGTGTTGAACGGGAGATCATTAACATATCAAATTTTAGGAGAGGGGGATCTTAAAAATAACTTGAGGATAACTTTCAGAGACTGTCCCTGTTCTTCAAGATAATTGTTCCATTTCTAGGATTTCCAGTAAAGTCATCAAAACATCGTGTATGGATAGATCTTAAATTCTCAGTCCGGATTGAATAAAATGCAAAGCACTATTTGATAGCATTGGCCTTTATGAAATTTGTATATTTGTTATAAAAATGTGTTTAAAAGTATGTGAAAGTCTTGCAATGACAATAATAATAATATTACCATAGGACTACAGGGTCCTGTTCATAGACCTGTGCTCTATGAACCTCCAACCCCAAGATTATTTTAAGGATCATATTCCCTAGTCTTAATACCAGGAGAAAGAAGGAAGATTGGACACTAGTGAAATGGACACGAGTCAAACTTTTATAACTATTCATTAGTTTGCACACAACCTTTTTAAACCAATTCCTCCAGGGTAGGTACCATGGCATTAAGGGAATATCCATGGAGGTATTTCTCCACTGTCACGGTTTTGACTGAAAAATCCAATGTTCCATTGATTCAGTGGCTTCAGTCCTATATCAGCAGAGGGTTGGCCTGGATAAGAAATCCTTGAGAACTGGGCAGTATCACAGAAGGAGATGAACCAGAAACCAATATCAAGAAGAGTAGTAAGCTTCAGATCTTGGAAGTGTTGGGGGAGACAGGTGGAAAGTGGAAGGAAGGTGCTCATTCCTTCTGGACCAATGGACTTCAGCTCTTTGAACCGAGCACCCTTGATAAAAAGTCTTTTAGCATGTACTTATCCAGGGCTCTTTATGATGTATACAGATAGGTGCTACTCTCATCAGTTAACATTTCAAGGGCACAGCACCCAGAGCAAACGTGGGGGGGGTATTTTTAAGTGACTTATCACACAAAATTATGTTGTCCTTATTTAGTTAGTAGCATGACTATGGAAGAACTCATGATAGGAAGAGTAGGTGTGGAAATTGGCATTACCTCCCTCCCATCTCTATAGTGTTTATGATCCTTATTAATTTCAACCTGTAGATTTTGCAGCAATTTTAAAATATGAGGTGCATACTGGGTGAAGCTAGTATAACTGAAATTGTATGACAGAATCCACAAATCCATTTTGTTGGTGCAGGTAACCTGCAGTAATTTTGTGTTCTGTGACATCAGTCCCTGCCCTCAGGATCCAAATGTTACTGTCCCATTCAAGGCTGTCTGACATACACATTAGAGTGAGTATGTGTATAATCTCTAAAGAAAAGGGGGACGATAAAACACCAAGTCCTTGAATGTCCCTTTTCTGTTCCCCAAAACATAGCCACTCTAAGGGAACAATGAGAGCCAACTTGGGCCAGAAAGTAAAGATTCATATTATCCAGAAGAATGCTGACTTTCTCTTATGCACATCAGGAACTAGCACAGGTTAGTGTTACTCCTGGACAACTGCTTCTTGGGATGCTGGTCATATAAGCAAACTAAGCAAGCTAATGTTGCTGATGTCACTGCTTCTGTAGCCTAACATATATAACCTCTCTTTGAGTGGGGAATTGAGGGCACCATGGAAAGGATACTTGTCACTTGTCCAGCCAGTTGCCAGTGGACAAAGGGCCATGAGGGATGGAAGCACTGATTGACAAAGTACCATGAAGAACAGGGGTGCTAGCTGTCAGCCTGTTGCCAATAAACTCTACTTGGGGCTGTCACTGATCTTTTATAAGTGTTCCCCATTATATCATGTCCCCTATGCTGTCTTTGGGCGCTTTCTTTGGTCTCTCTCAAACCTGCTACACTGCCCTGGCATACCTGGGCTGCAGACTAGATAGCATGAGTATCGATCAAATACACATCGATCAAATACACATATATTTATGTTTTACATAAATACAATTATAAAAGAATATTCCAATACTTGTCCTGAATAATAGAGCATCATCTTGTGCATCCATTTTGAAGATCACTGTGCTGAATTACAGGGAAAACACCCAACCGTTCTCTGTGAAAATTTCAGCTGTCATGAATTCTATAGTCCTATGGGGGACTGTCTTCTGTTACAGACAAAGAACATTATTTCTGCTTCCTCACCCTTTAAGGAATTTTAAATCCATTCACTAATTCTATAAAGCATTTCCTGACAACAGTCTGTAAGCTTTAGCATTCAGGGTCTCTGTCCATATGGTCTAATGAAGAATATGTAGTCAGGAAATTATAACTCATAGGAATAAATAAACCAACAACAGCGAGCATGGGTGCTGTAGGCACAAGGGGGGACAGCTCACCAGGTTGTGTCAGGGAAGGAAAGCCCTTTAGAGGAAGTGATATGGGAGTTGAGACCCTCAAAATAAATAGGGTTGATCCTAAGATGAGAAAGAACAGAGTGTCCTAGAAGAACAGAAGGATGTCCCTGATGGCTGGGCTTGTGGAATGTAACACAGTGGGAAATGAGGCTGAAAAAGTTAAAAGAGAGGTTAGATTAAGCAAGGTTTTATATGTTCTGTCAAGGTCTGAACTTTATCCTGAGGGCAATGGGAAGCCATCAAAGACATTTCCACATGGGACAGACATGATTAGAGGAAGTCCAGGTCAGAAAGTATTTATGATAATGCCTGGCACATGCTAAGCAATCAATATGTGTAGTCTCTGATTAACATTATTATCAATATCAATGTCATTATCAGATTTGATTTGTGATTACTATTGCTATCAGATTGGATTTGTGGAGTAACTGTTCTTGATGACTCCAAGAAGGCAAGTCAAAGGAGTTGACCTTGTAATTATATAAAACTTACCAAACACACACACACACATACATACATACACACAAACACACACACACACACACACACACACACACACACACACACCCCTCAGAGGAGAGGGAAAAGACAGACATTTACTTTAATATAGGAAAAAAGTAATTCATCTATGCTAGAAAAGTAAGTAATTCCATAATGGGAATTACTTGTTAGTTGGAGAAGACATTGAGGAGGACTAGACATTTTATTTGAGTGCTTTGTTCTTAGTAATTTGTCCTCTTTACTTTCTGAAATTTGCCCAGCCTATTTAGTTCTATGCTTTCTCTCTTACAGATTTTTTATACACTTTTAAAAATTCTATATTTATTTATTTATTACAGAAGTGGACCATGTAAGAAAAAGCCAGAGGAGACCCCAGGAGAAACAGGAAAGGGTAAGAGTTGGAGAAGGGCTACCAAAGAGTTCTCATTGTAGAGAAACACATATTTTGTGTGGAAGGCATTTCACAAGGGGCTGCTGGGATAGTTAGTAACTGTTAACTGACATAGTTTTTCTTTCAACCTGAGGAACTTCCCATTATGGAATTACTTACTTTTCTAGCATAGATGAATTACTTTTTTCCTATATTAAAGTAAATGTCTGTCTTTTCCCTCTCCTCTGAGGGGTGTGTGTGTGTGTGTGTGTGTGTGTGTGTGTGTGTGTTTGTGTGTATGTATGTATGTGTGTGTGTGTGTTTGGTAAGTTTTATATAATTACAAGGTCAACTCCTTTGACTTGCCTTCTTGGAGTCATCAAGAACAGTTACTTCACCTTTTAAAATTTGTATTGAGCATTATTTGAGTATTGTTGCATTAACTTCACAAGTTATATCCCATGAGATCAATTCTTTATTGAGCAATAAGGATCAAGCATTTCCTTACATTATGTAAATATTAACAGAGGTATTGCTAAAGGTGTTGCTAATAATTTGGAGGATTATTTCCCTTTGTGTCATCAACACATCTGTGCAGAAAAATTTAGAGATTGTTTTTCTTTGATGTCCTCAGGCTATCATCTTGCTAAAGGGAAATAGCTCTAGGACCTTTCTGTTGTGTCAGTCTCAGTACAAAAAATGTCCAAATGGATACAGATGTGGAGTTTTACATTCCTAGTGGGGAAGATGAGCTACAGAAAATCATCTCAGAAATGGTCAAGAGAATAGACAAAAAGTACCATTTTTAAAGGAATAGGCACTGACTATTAAGGGCATAAAGGACTAGATGTAGTAAAAACCTAACTGTGTTCAGGCATTTCACCACGCAAGGAAACAGGCAGCTTATTCCCAGTTTTGGATACACTAATACCTGCTGTGCTGAAATTAAACATTGCATGAAACAGGTATTTAGAATGCCCATCAGAAAAAAGATTAAAAACAGTAAATCTCAGGCCCATGAGGCCTATATGAAATCTGGCAAGCAGCCTTTTCTGCAACAGACTTCCTACTTTTGAAGACAGAAAACTTCAGCCTGGCCAGGCAAAAACCAAGTACGAATACTGCAAGGAAACCTTCTGTATTTTTCTTTCTTGTGTGAAGGGAACTGACACCTCAATCCTTTTCTTCTTTAAGATTTATTCCCCAAGGAAACAGTAGATTTCCCAGAGTGTAGAAGATGTACCGAAGGAAACAATGTGCAGGTTGGAAGAGCACTTCTTTTGATGATGTAGGGGTAAGTCTACGTGGAGACAGCTGAGGAACTGCTGTCCATGGGTAGATCATCTGCTCCTGCCCAAATGTTTTGTTTGTGGGATGCTACACCTCAGTGATTTACCTACAATGAGAGATGATTTTCCTCCAAATAAATAGCAGAAAAACATTGGCTCCTGATTCCACTTAACAAGTCTGAAATGCACAGGAAAGGCAAACATAATTTAGAGTTGGTATTAGAAAGCTAAGGGTGTATAATTTGGAAGAGATGACTTTTTGTGCACATTGTCAAGTTATAGCTTATCTTTGACTTTTATGTGTGCTTTCCCTTTTGGGTGCGTTTTCATCCAATACTGTTCCAGATTTATATATGTAATATAACCTAGAGAATGATGTATAGTATGCAATACTGGTATTGTTGGTACTATCCATTTACAATAATAAAAAGTTAAAAAGACAAAATGTAATGATAATAGTAAACAAAAAAATCAATGCTTTTCTAGCTTTTCATTTCTAGCTTTTCATTTTGTAGCATTTTCTCTAGTGGGTATTAGTTGACTATTTTAAACTTTCTCTTTTAATCTTCACTTTCATTTCTTTTTCTCTCTTCTTCTTGTACCCTACTAGGTTCCTAATGCCTCGGACATTTCCTCTTAGTTTCATATTCATGATGAACTTTAACACTTTGCTTTTTCATTTTTAAGTACTCAAATTTCTACACTCTCTTTGCCACCCACCTTTAGTTTTTTTTGTTTTTTTGTTTTTCCTCTACATTTTTAGAATGTACTCAAAGCACCACTGAACCCCTGACCATTTCTCCCCTCCTCTGATATTCTTTTTTCTCCAGATTCTGGTACCTCACCTGATGTCTCTTCTCTTCATTTTCTGTACCTTATTCCTTCTTCTTTCTACTTCCTTCTCTTCCTCCTCTCTGTCCCCTTTTGCTTTTTTCCCTGTCAGTCTATCTCTACTCCTTCCTCATCTGTCTCTTTCTCCCACGTGTGCCTCATTGAAGAGGTTAACCTGAAAATGCTAAAGCTTAACTCGAAAATTTTCCTTGGAATACTGAGGACACAAGCAAAGTAGAGGTGGTAATAATTCATGAGAAAAATATTACGTCAGCAACAAGTGTGTTACCCAATATTGGTACAAGGTTTGGAATTGGACTGATCAGTTCCTTCTAGAAATGTATGGACTGGACCACAAAAAATGCACGTCTTCCAGGAACTCTTAGCTTGTAAACCTGTCATTTTATCCAAGAGAGCTATTAGAACCCACCAACTGTTGTGAAGTCATCAAATTCACCTGCTTTCACAGAATGTTGTGATTTTCAGGTTTTCTGCCTGGGTTACTAATGGCTTACTGGCCTTCAGACATTATATAGGCACGTGCAAGCATGGCCGTAAGTCAGAACTCTGATGTTAGTGCAAAGAGAATACTTGATTTTTAACTCTGGAGTCCCAGATCAGACCCCACCCAGAGCATGTGCAGAGGAGGTAAGCACATTGTTTGCTTTATCAGGGAGGTAGATATAAAGACAATCAAGAAGTCACTAATTCTATTTGCTGAATTTTAGAATTAACAAAAGATACAGGGGCACAGAGCTTGCTAAATCAAGGAAAGATTACTAAATTCTTTGTTTCTTTTTAACTTGGATTGGCAGATCTACTGTATTGACCTTTAAAAACTATCTTAGGGAGAAAGGAGTTGGGAAGTGTGTCTTCATTTTGTGCATTACATGAAGTGTGTATGTGTGTGTGTGTGTGTGTGTGTGTGTGTGTGGTGACCTTTACTTTAGTTCCTCAAGTTCATTGTGGCTTCTGACACCCTCTGTGTTTCTAACCTCCTTAGGCAAGAACCCAGGAGTGGTCCACTCTGAATGCCTGGAGGGCAGGGACCTTGGCTTCCCTTACTAGCTGGGGCTGGACTCTCAGGAGTTCCTTCCCTTGCAGCTTCCAGGGGTTAGGTTCTCACCACACAAGCCTGCACCTTGCTTGGCTGTGGATCTGCTCTGCTCCATGTGACCTTCTGACTCCAGAATCCAGAATTGGAAGTAGTAGCCCCAGTATGGTATATGCAATACTTTCAACAGAGAGAAAAGAACAATAGAGAGACGAAAGAGGCAGTTGTGCAGTCCCTTACAGCCCTTTATACCTGGCATTAACTCCCATTTGTTTGGCCAAAGCAGGTCACATGGCCAAGACTGAGCCCTAGGCAGAGTTCACTCCTCCAAAGGAAGGTACTGTAACAAGATCCTGGGGTAGCAGACGGATTGAGAATGTTCTTACAGGGAAAGGTAAAGGATTACCAGAAACAACATGTTTACCATACGTAATAAATGCTGTTGAATGATAATCAGAAGCAGCTCAACGACCAGTATATTCTATTGAGAATGTCCAAGTACAAGTTTTGTTTTAAGAACTATTTTTTCTTTGCTTACCTTCCTCAGCAAGGTCCTCCACTTACCAGAGGAGTGGTAGCACATGGCTTTTTTGAGTACTTAGCACTAATCCAAGGGACATATACAAAATAATGAATTATTTGAAGAACAAAGATAATACAACACAGGAAGAAATTATATACTTTTAAAAACAGAACAAGAGAAAGCTTTTTGGTATTTTTCAGACAGAAATTGCCCAACTCCAAACCAGAGGAATCTTCTGGAATTTCATTTATTATAACTACCTTGGAAAGCATGATGTTACAGAGTGTCTATCCAAGGAGCACACCCTTGCACAGGTAAGTGTGGCAATTGATGAAAACATCATGAGAGATAAATGTGGTTGAAAAAAGGTTTAGGAGCTGAACTTTGAACTTTCTCTGACTTCCCTGAGAAAGGGCACTTTATAGCACAAGAGCCTCTCTTTCCTTGCACCTAGTGTAGTTTGCTCATGTGTTTCCTGGGTTTATCTTTCTACTCCACCTGACTCAAGAGGGTTAGTGCCCTGACACAGGGCAGGTGCACAGTAAGTATTTGTTAAGTAAATCAATAAATGTTGAGCAGTTCCTGACACAGGTTGAAAATCCTCTACCATTAGCAGATCAGACTTTATAAAAGGAAATTACTGATCTGGTCTAAACTCATGTAGACTATGAACCAGAAAAGACCAGAAGTGAGATACCAGGCAAGCACAGATTTAACTCAGTTTCCAAGTGCAAATGAACTTTAGTTCATTTCAGATACATGTTATAATTAGATTTGTATATTTGTAATCTGTTGGCTACAACCATATCTATATTTAAATTATTTAGCTTACTCTGTGCATTTCATGACACAACATGCTATTAGCCATTCAGAATTATTTCTCTACTTATTTTTAAAAAATTATCAGTACTTAAAAAGTCATTTCCAGTCTGGCAGAGAAGTTCTAATATAAATGGAGTTGAAATGACATTTATCATGTGTTGAGGTGTTCAGAGAGGGAAGATCACAAGGTAAATAACATCCCTCCTGGAGTCTACCTGAGCAAGACCTGAGCCCCTTTTGGTGGTTCCCACCTACACAAACACCTTGCATACAATAAGCACTCAATAAATATTTGCTGGATTGAAGAGGAAAGGTAGAGATGTGGCATCAGGAAAGAAAGGTTAACTCACACCCAGCCCAGAAATCCAGACTGATCACCAGCTGAATATGTCTGAACAACTCATTAAAAACCAGGGGAAATGCAGGAGAGCATTTCTTCCCTACCCCATTACTCTGTGGGAAATATAAATGAAATAGATCATTTACATAACGGCATAATGTGCCCAGATATAACAGATTATTTGCATAACTGCATAATGCCACTAATCAGGGAAAAAGCCTTAAATATTTCTGGGATACGAACATACAGAATTATATAAGGTATGCATATCAACCAATAATCAGTGCCATCTCTTTTGGTAACTTGTATCCCAATAAGGAGAAACAAATCTTCCACAGAAATGAATGAACCACCCCAGCACCATGAACTGAAGTGAGGCGTGCTTGTCAGACACAGGACTGCATGATCTGGGTTCAATTTCACTGAACCACCGTTCTTTCCTGCATCATGAGCAGCTAATAGGGACCTGTACTCATTAGAATACAAGAAAAAGGCCTTTTGAAAGTAATTTTAAGGTGAGTAATGAGGGAGGAAAGACGAGACTGTTCTCTTAGGTATCAGTGCCTTACCATTCCTGTTAATAATGACAGCACTTTGAGGTGCTGGCAGGATAAGGGAAGGTAAAAAGAGGCAGCCCACTTTAGTGAGCTTTAATAGTCTCCCCCTCCATAATCAGAGTAGCTACACTCTGTTATATATTTACCTTTGTGCAAAAGTTCTTTAGCATGTACAACTCCACTGAGTTCATTATATTTTTTAATGTATCTCAGACTCATTTCAGATCCTGATTTCCCAGTACAAACTAGAGTAACAAATATATAATTATTCTCATAAATAACTCAGCACCTTATATTTCAAACAAGTTTCCCCACAAGGCACAAGTGCCCTATATTAAATTCTTTTAAGTGTAAGTTGATTAAGGTAAAAATTAGTTGTTATTACCTTATGGACATTTTAGTTTTAGCAGCAATTCAAAGCCAGGTCTATCACAAGTAGATTTGTTGCCGCCCACAGGTATAATCATCAGGAAAATTAATAATCATGTTCAGTATGACTATAAATCATTGTGGTTTAGGCAATTAATTTCCGTAGAAAAATGAAAGATCTATAAGTATTATTACAGTGCAAACTACATGTTGTGAAAACCCAGATCCAACACAGTCGAATTGCAAATGCAGGGTTTCTAATTTCAGAGTGTGATAATATGGGGTCATCAGAGGCAGGGAAGCTGACGATTCTGAATAAATAATGTGGTAATTTTTAGCAGTTTATGAATGTAGCTTTTAGTGCATACAGTATTCAGAATCTCTAAGCCACATGCAGTGGAAAGAGTTGCTAATTTCTAGTAAAGGCAGAGAAAGCCACTAGAAAAAAAGTGAACATGGGAAGGTTTAAATGAGTCCTCCCTCCTGGCTGGGCATATATCCCAAGAGCCATAGTGTGAGAAACACTGCTTGCAAAATTGTTTCCCCTAAGACTTCTTTATTCTGGTCTGTTCAGTGTGCAAAATCAAACTGGGGAAACAAAAGTTTCCTAATAGGAAAGATAGTGGCATCTACTCATTTGTGAATACTAATGGTGTAACAGGCAAGCTCCTCGTCACTTATGTTCTCATTTAATTCTTGCAACAAAAAGTATGTGATTGTCTATATTAGAAATAGGGAAATAAACTCAGAATGATTAGATCTTTGTTAAAGACCAAAAAGCTGGGAAATGGTAGAGTCATCCAATCCTAGTTGACCTCCAAACTTTATAGCTTTCTTCTCTATTCTCATCTGTTTATTTTTTACTCTTTCATTTTCCTTCCCTTTCTGTATCTGTCCCTTCATGATTCTGTAAAATGTTTTTTTTTTCACATTTTTTCTCAATCTTCTTGTTTATGTTTCAGGTCTCCTATGAGGTACCTGAGCATTTCAAAGCCAATTATAACTTGGGACAATGGCTCTTAGTCTTGAAATCCTTCATGCAATTATGACTTTGTTAAATGTGATGATTTAAAGAAAAACAATTTATTTCTCTTTTAGTTTAGGTTTCCTTTTTTTTTTTTTTCCCAGTCTCCCTCAGTTTATATATTCTTCATCCCACTGTATCCCACTTTGTTTCTACTCTAAGAAGACAATGTGTTGGTCAGATTTCTGTTTCTGTGACAAAATGCCCGAGAAAATCAACTTAAGGAAAAAAGATTTATTTTGGTTCATGATTTCAGAGGTATTAGTGTGTGGTGAGCTGGCTCTATTGCCATTCCTTCAACACACAAACCTCTGGGAGACATTCCAGATCCAAACTATACCAGGCTCTCACTGCATCCTTGCCTTATTTGTGTACTGCATTTCCTAAGGCAGGCTCTGACCTAACTTACGGTTTAAAGAAGCTATAAAGGTAAAAATAAAAAAAGGAAGAAAGAAGGGGAAAAATCACAGAGTGACTTCACATTAAAAAGCTGTGCCACTTTTCAAACATTCACCATAGGTTTATTTAAATAGCAAACTAATTTTAAATGCTGAGTACTATTTGATTTGTGCAATTTTTTAGGAAATCACTCATGGCATAAAGTGAGCCACCTCTATTATTCAGCAATACCCCATCCTACATAGAATATAATTTATGGTTAACAATGCATTGACATACCTAACTCATTTGTCTCTCAGAACAACAACATGGAGTGGGTACAGAAATGATCTTTTTTCCATTTTTCACTTGAGGGAAGAAACTTAGACCCTGAGAGATAAAGTGACTTGCTTATGCTACACAGAGAAGGATGTAGGACAGAACTTAAACCCAGTTCCTTTGACTGCATAGCTATGGCTCTTTCAGTTATAGGCATAAACTTCTTTAAGATTCTTGCTCCTTCAGGTTAAAAGTTAAGCCAACTTCTGTTCCCATATTTCTGTTGAATTTGCATTGACTAATTGAACAAAAATTCTCAATTATTTCATTCAATGGACATTGATCAATGCTTACCACAACTTTGGCACCCTGGAGTATACCCTCTTCCTGAAATTTCTTTTGTTTGAAGAGGATCTTATCTCTCCTCTTTCTCCTCCTACATCTCAGATCATTCTTTCTCACTTTCTTTGACTGGTTCATCCTTCTTCTTCAGATGTTTAAGTGTTAATTTGTTTTGGGCCCATTTTTATTTAAGCACACTCCCTGAACAATATTCTTTCCTTCCAAAGAGTCAACCATTGCTTATTTGCTGGTGATGAAGGTTTATATATTCATATTCCCAGTGGAGACTTCTCCCCTTAGCACCATGTATATAGTTTCAAGCACTAAATGGATGTGTTCATTGGAATATCAAACAGGCAAATCAAACTCAATTATATTCCAGAGTGAGCTTGTCATCTTGTCCACCAAATTCACTTTTCCATTTGCCTCCTGCCCTAGTTAACAGTGCCACCATCCCACAGTCCTCTGCTAGAAGAAACCAACTCTCAACAAAGATGGTTCATCAAGTTCTTTCAGATCTGCATTCCAAATTTATCTTGTGTCTTCCTCTTTGTTCTTACTGATACTCCTTTAGTCCAGGTTCTCGTGGCATGTACCTGGATTTTCACAATGGCCATTTACTCAGTTATCCTGCAATACAGGACTGTTCACATGATGTTATTGAAGCAAAAAAAGAAAGAGGCCACAGGTTATGCCTAGTCTCCAAGCACTAGCTACATTTTTATTTTCTATATTGAATCAAGAAAGCATATCAGGAATGTGAGGGAGTGTAACCTGAATAGGAGAAACAGCATCAACTCTGCTCAGGTCTCTAATCAGAGAGAACTTCCTGTCCAAAGTGCGAACAAGGCAGTCCCTACACCCAAACCCTGTGATTCACAACTGCTTACTCTTTTTACCTTTCTTTTCAGAAGAGGACACCTCTGAGGGCTATCTAATATCTGGTGTCTATTGCTATTGAATATTTCCTTTACATTAAACTTCAGGTTTCAAGGGACCTTGCAATATTCACTGCTGTATCTCAGGACCCAAAGAGTTCCTGGCTCATGGAAAGCATGAGAGAAATGTATGTCACCTGCATCCCTGCAGAAACAAAAGACACACTTAAACAAGACAATTTCAGGCTTCACGACATTGGTGTTCACTAAAGTGGCAACAGACTTTAGGAAAAGGAACAAAAGGGTCACGTGGCACTGTAGGAGATAGCTGGGAGTACTTGGCACCCCTTGGCTGAGGGATAAGGAAAGGAATACTGGAGAATGCTGGAAAAAGGCATTGGAATTTGGACAAAAAGCTGATGAGAGAAGAATCTGACAGGAGCTGTGCCCTGCAGCAAAGGGATGCTGCCAACCTACTTTGGGAGCCAACCTAGCAAGAAAAGTTCCTGACCTCATTGCTGTGTGGCCCTCCAATTTCCTGCATATCCCCTCATTGGCCTAACTCAGGTGGAAGTCAGACAGCAAGGGAGCACATGAGTGAGGTCTACAGCCCACAAAGATCAGCTTCACAAGGCACAAGACAAGGTGGAGAGGTTGGAAGCAGCTGTGGAAGAGGCACATGGAGGATCTCAGAGTTTGGGTGTTAAAAGTGACTGAATGACAATCAAGGAAGGAGTGACCATCTTTACTCTGATATATAAGAAAATAGTGTGTCACTCAAAACCATATTCACTGAGCTGCAATTAATACAATATAAAACATTTTCTTTTGATGCAAGTATGTCATGGTTGAGCCATTGCAATACACGGAGGCCAGCATGATCTTTCTGTTTTATGTTTTGTTGTGGTGCAAGGAATCAGACTCAGGACCTTGTGCATGCTAGGCGAGTATTGCTCTACCAACAGAACTACACTCCAGCCCCAGCATAATCTTTTTAAAGGGTTAATATGATCAAATCAGTGTCCTGCTTAAACTGGCAGCAGCTTCTTTTGGCCTAGGAGAGGAGGCTGATGGCCCGCCACACTCGGTCAAACTCTTTAGCCTGACATATTCAGTCCAACATGATCTGGCCCCTCTCTAGGCCAGGTCCAACCCCCTTCCAGGGTCTTGTGCACTTGCCAAGTGCTTTTGGAGAAAGGATCAGTCCTGTCTTTCATGCCACCATGCTTGGTTGATGTCCTTTCTTCCTCAAATTTTCTTGCACTAACCTTATTTCCATCTTACATATACCTTCTCTTGTATAAATCATGCTTTTCTTCAAGAATGACTTGAATATATTGCCTCTGAATCTTTCTATAACACCCTGTTCCTGTCTGCTTAATTGTCTTTATTTAAACCTTACTGCATTCCAAAGAGAGTTCTTACACAGTTAACACCTACTTTATTCAGACTCCCATAACACTTTGATATGACTATTTACACTGTCATCTCCTATTGTATTATTTAAACTTCTCTTACAAGATTGTCCTTGAGAGCAAGAACTATGGATTTATTTACTATGAACCCCCAATAACTAGACAATGTCCAGGGTGAAGATATAATTAATGAACAAAGGAGTAACAAAGAGAACCCTGAAGTACCTAATCATCTGGTCTGACTCCAACTTTTTGGATTCCAAGGAGTAAAGCAGAATTGATTTTTGTGATTGTAAAAGCTGAGTGACGATGATTCTTTTGATTTTAAGATATAACTATATGTATAATCAAATCATTCTTTAATGTTCACTCATGAGGTGAAAATAAAAGTAATCCAAAAAGGCTGGAGTAGGTAGAGAAGAAAATAAAAAAATAGTGTGAATTTTCACAGAACATCCAAGCATACCTTCTCTTAGGTATCAGAAACACTGCTAATCCTAAATCACTATACAGATATTAATGACATCATCACCATAGTCATCATCCATTGATAAGAGACACAGTTAACTCAATTCTGAAAATGTCAAATATTTGCAGTGACAGTGGATCAGTGTTAAATAAAACATTTTATTTATACTTATCTTGGTTTTTGTGACTTTTTCCCTGTAACCTTGATGTTTCATAGTCTGGTTTACCCTTTGAAAGCCACATAGACTCCTGAAATGGAGAGGTGCAGGTGAGGCAAAGAAGAAATACTCAGTTAGCCTAGAGAACATTTGAAGGGCAGACGTGGGATATTTTGCAAAGTTTGTAGAAATTCAGTTCTCTTCTAGTGTACTTCTTTATCACTAATTTTCTTTTTTACGTTTAAGATAAAATGTACAAGTTTTGGATCTTAAGTAAACAATTGTGTGAATTTTGAAAAAGATATACACACAAGCAACAAATATTCTTATCAAGATATAGAATATGTTCAACAGAAGTTTCTCCATGCTCTCTGCCAATCCATTCCATCCCCCATAAGAAACACTATTCCAATTTCCAATACCAGAGATTGATTTTGTCTGTTCTTGAACTTCATACAAATGGAAATATACACTATAAATTCATTTGTGTCTGACTTGTGACTCAACATCTATGAGATGGATCCATATTGTGTGTATCAGAAGTTTGTTCCTTTTAATTGCTGAGTAATATTATAGTGCATAAACATGTCACAATTTGTTTACCCATTCTCCTATTTGATGACATTTAAGTTTTTACAGTTTTTGGTGAGTATGAGTAAAGCAGCTATAAACATTCACGCACAAGTCCTCTTGCATACATCTGCTTTCATTCTGCTTTGGTAAATCTCTAGGAATGAGATCGCTAGATAGGTATATATTTTTTTATAGGAACTCCTGATCATTTCCCTAAAATGACTCTACCATTTTACATTCTCATCACCAATATATGAGAATTCCAGTTATACCACATTCTTGCCAACATTTAGTATTGCCCGTCTTTTTAATTTTAGTCATTGTGGTGGGTGTGAAGGAGGTTTAATTTGTATTTCCTTGATGACTAGTGATGTTGAACATGTTTTTATGTGCTTACTAAATTTATATAGTGTCTAATAAAGTCTTTTTCATCTATTGTTTCAAAATGACTGTTTATCTTATTATCAAATTGTAGGAATTCTTTACATATGCTGGTTACAAGTCCTTTGCCTAACATATACACACGCATGTGTGCACACACGCATGCACACACCCATGCTGTACTGAGAAAACTAGTTTGGTAATAGTGTTTTTTAATGGGCAGATGTCTTCATTTTTAATGAAGTTCAAATTATCATTTTTTTCTTTTTTGATCAGTGATTTTTGTGCCCTCTTTAAAAAATTATTTTCTGGGCATGGTGATCATGAAAATATTAATATTGTCTTACATTTTCTTCTAGCAAATTTATAATTTTAACTTTGATGTTTAGGTGTATCCTCAAATTACTGTTTGTGTATATTCACGGGACTGTTCGGGTGTCCCACCAGCAATTTTTTTTTTGTACCAGGGATTGAACTCAGGGATACTTGACAACTGAGCTACATTCCAGCATGCTTTTTATGTGTTTTTTTTTTTTTTTTTTTTTTTTTTTTTTTTAATTTTGAGATAGGGTCTTGCTATGTTGCTTTAGGGCCTTGCTAAGTTGATGAGGCAGGTTTTGAACTCACAATCCTCCTGCCTCAGCTTCCCAAGTTGTTGAAATTACAGGTGTGTGACACCTGCCTGCCCTACCACCAATTTTTGGAAGGACTTTCTTTTCCCCCATTGAATTTTTCTGGCATCTTTGTCACTGCTGTGTGGTCACGTTTGCAAGGGTCTTTTCTGGGCTCCCTATTCTGCTACATTGACATGTTTGTCTATTCTTTCATCATTACTATACAGTCATTGTAGCTTTAGAAAAAAGAACTTCAAATCAGTAGATAAGTAGAAATTCTTTATCTCCTTTTTAAAGACTATTTTGTTTCTTCTAGGTTCTCACATAAATTTTAACTAACTTGTTAGTTTCTAGAAAAAAGTCCTTTTCTTGCCAATAAAAGCATATTTGATTGTGGTTTCATGAATCTCTATATCAATTTGGGAAGAAATGACATTCTAATAATATTAATATTCATTATAATCCTATTACTACTGTTAATAAAAATATTGAATTTTTAAACCCAAGACTATATTATATCTCTTCATTCACTCAGTTTTCTTCAGCAATATTTTGTAATTTGCAATATTGTGAGTGGTCTTGCACATCTTTTGTTAAATTCATTCCTAAGTATGTCAGTTTTAATGTTATTTTAGATGCAATATTCAAATTGGATTTTCTATTGTTATGCTGCTAGTGTATAAAAATCCAGTTGATTTTTATATGTTCTTTTTCTTAAAGGGTAATTTTGAAGGTAGACTTGGTTGTGAAAATCTGACTTAGAAGAACTGGATGATGCTTAACACATGAGAGAAAAAAACTATTTGAGTTGCTAGGCATCTCTTTAGAATTGGGTTGGATTAACCACACAGTTCTTAATGTTACAAATCCAAGACACAGGGAATGGAGTTCATGGTCTTCTCTAACATCACTTTCAGGAGGCTCCTGTCCAAGATTGTGCCTCTGATAAACACTTAGGACAAAAAAGAGGGTTGATATTTTATCAGTCACACATAGCAGTCTATGTGGGCAGTCGTCCAGTCCAGTGGTCCAGCTCTTTAACCAAAGATACCATTGTGGTGCTACATGTTTTTGTGACAGACTCCATTTTTAAGCATCAGAAAGCACCCTGCATGCAGTAATTTAAAACTTTTCTAGTTCATGTCAATGGACATAAAGTTTCTGGGAAGTCAGTTTATGCAGTTATGCTTTTTAATTTTTTTAAATTGGCTAACTGCAGATTGGATAACCAATGAACCGCAATAAAGAGAAAATTCAAAAAAGCCCAAACAACTCTTTATGGAATATTTAACTCTGTGGTCATGGTATTGCTGATGTCTTTACCTTGGCAACTTAGGAACTCCCTTGTAGAAGAAAATATTTTTATAGGTTGTGTGTGCCTCAAAGACACTCAGGCCTTCAAAAGCTTTGTTTGTTTGTTTATTTGTTTCAAATATAAAACTCTGGGTGAGAAAGTAAAATTGTCTACTCCAAACAAGCTTGAATTTTTTTTTTTGTCACTTTCTTCTCTGAAATGTACTTGTACAGGTACTTATGATGCAAAAGAAGAGCAAGTTAGGAGCAATCAGAGCTTTCTTGGGAGATATCAAACTGAAGCACTGAAAATTTAGTCCTTGAGATTCTCATCCCTTTGACACAGAAACAACTTTTCAATTTAGGTAAACTCATATTATATCATCAAGTAAATTGTCCTTCTAAATACTAAAGACTCTAATTCTCCACAGTATATTTGTATGATGTGATTCTTATGGTCATAAAATAACTACATGAACACACCACAGAGGATTTATTACAATCTTCTGTGAAGTAATACCCAGTGATTCACTTTTTATTCTCAGAGTTTGTATTGTTACTGGATACCTCAGTAAACACAGAATTGCAATAGGCCATCCATTCAGTCTGGTGATGTTTATTTAGCTTCTTTTGGTTTATCCTCTGGAGAAGCTTTTGATTCCTAAGAGACAGGGGACATAAATCCATCAGCAGGGATTTGGGTGAATCAGGTTTAATAGCCATAGAGTTGAAATTTTGCCATTGTTGCTTTCTAAATATCCATTCTAATTTGTCGATGCAGCATAGATTAGTTTGAGGATAATTTCAGACCCTTCCTTGGAGACTTTTACATATGTATCATCTCTTTAAGGTCAGAAGTTAAGTATGCATAGTCCAAAAGGCCTCTGACCTCATAGGATAATAATATAACTTTATGGTCTAGGTTAAGAATCCCCTCAGTTATTAAGACTGAACAATGTACCTTGAACCCAAAGAAAACCTGCACTAAGAGTGAGAAATGTGGCTACTGTTCATATCCCAACAGCAGAGCCGTTACAGGGAAGGCAGAAGATAAAAGTAAGAACAAGAAAACAAAAAAGCTTCCAACAGACAATTCACACATGTCACAAAATCCACCCTCCTGTGTCTGAAGTCACACATATGTCTCTGTATTTCTATATTTAGGCTTATCTTTGCAATATCTTTGATTGTAGAAACTATAGAGCTGTTTATTCAGATGGGCATTTGAAAATGATATGTTTTCATTTGCAATACGCATCATTTCAAATCATCCAAATAGCACAAACCCTCACTTAGTCCAATAATTTATGTGATTTTGGAATTGTCAGATTAAAGCCTAATTTGATGACCAAATTTTCTTGTAAATGTAATTAGAAATACAAAGCATGAGGCAACCATACGGCAGCTCTGAGTTAAAACTATCTACACATCCTAAAACTTTTACTCCTTTTTATTTGAATCATCCATGTCTTAATTTAAATATGTATTTAATTGCCATCAACAATAAAATTATTTTCATGTTGTGCTGAGCTCCCCTTAAAGACAATGTTACAAGCATATGGCTTTTATCAAGGTTTTATAAAGAATGTCACATGTCCACTACAGATGGAAGAAAGACACACAAGCATTCACAAAATACAAGGATTTGCAAAAATATGTATATTGTGCTTGAATTTATACTTTAGCAAGGGTACCATTAACTGAACTAACACACAGACTTCCTGTATCTCAGTAGCTTATCATAAAGGGAACTTATTTCTCTCATTTGAGAAATCCAAACTGGCTGGGCACAGTGGCATACACCTGTAATCCCAGAGGCTCAGGAGGCTGAGGCAGGAGGATTGCGAGTTCAAAGCCAGCCTCAGTAACAGTGAGGTTCTAAGCAACTCAGTGAGAACCTGTCTCTAAATAAAACACAAAATAGGACTGGAGATGTGACTCAGTGGTTGAGTGCCCCTGAGTTCAATTCCCGGTACTCACAAAAATAAAATATATTAAAAAGAAATAAAGAAATCTAAACTGAGTGTTCATGTTGACTGAGATGGCTTTCTTCCATGGTGCAGTTAGGGGTCCTGACCCTTTCCATTTTGAGGCTCTAACATCCTCAGGTTATAATTGTTAAGGTCACTGTTCTCATTTGCCCCAAGCTACGGAATATGGAAAAAATATGGCTGCTAGCAAATGGGAGGTTTTTCTAGGTCTGGTTGTGAACTGGCAGTCCTTACTTTTGCTCACATTTCATTGATTGGAATAAATAATATGGGCATATGTAACCACAAGGAGTAATGAGAAAACTCCTCTAGCTTTGTGCTCAGAGAACATAATTATTATTAAAGATAGCTACATTAATTTCTAGTTGTGTCAACCTAAATAACTTAACTGGAACCATTTAATGAAAAAACTGTAATAGAAAAAAAAACTAAGGATGAACATTAAAAAAAAACAAAACTGAGGATGGTTGCTATGGTTTGAATCTGAAATACTTGGTCCCCAATTTAGCAATGTTCAGAGGTGGACTTTAAAGAAGTGATTGGATCATGAGGGCTATAACCTCGTCAGTGGATTAATTCACTGATGGATTCATAATTTGATGGCATCCTTGGGAGGTGGTGGAAATTTTAGAAGATGGGACCTAGTCGAGGGGAATGGGTCTTTAGGAGTGTGTCCTTGGGGACTATATCTTGTCCTTGCTCTCTTCTGCTCTTTTTCTCTTTCTCTCTTTCTGCTTCCAAGCTGCTATGAGGTTAGCAGCTTTGCTCTGCTATGCTCTTCCTCCATGATGTTTCTGTCTCTGCACAGATCTTAAAGCAATGGAGTCAGCTGACCACGGAACCTCTGAAACCATGAAACAAAATAAATCTTTCATTCATTATGTTGTTTATCTCGGGCATTTTGTTATAGTCCAAAAGCTGACTAACACAGTGGTCATACACAAATTTCAGAGCTAAGCTTATTTCTTTGTTTTTTCTGACTTTTAGAAGGAATACTCCTTAAAGTGATGGTCAAAAAAGCAATAGATTCAGATTCATAAAATCTGAATTGTTTATCCCTTTCTATTAATTATTTGAGAGACCTTGGGGATGTCACTCTCTGGGCTTCATTTTTTTTTTCTAACCAGCAAAATTAGATATTAAATAAGATAATTGCTAGTTTTCCATCCAAGTAACATTCTGTGACTCATCAACTTTGTTTTGTCTCCCTGTTTTTATGATATGTGTATATATATTACATATATATTAATACATACATGAATTATAAATAAAAATTTAAAATGTTATTTATACTCTGCAATTGTTATTTTTTTCTTTCAACTTATAGTTTTTTGATCAATGTGTTCTCCCTTTCCTCCCTCTATATACCTATGATTTTAAGTATTTACTCTTTCCAGAGTTTCTCACTACCTATTTTGTGTGTGTGTGTGTGTGTGTGTGTGTGTGTAAAAAAAATGTTACTTTTACCAATATCTACTCATTAAATCATTGTAATCTTAGGTTTACAAGATAAACTGCTTCATGGGGTTTACTGGCCATCATCAGTGAGGACAGTGAGTGAGGAATTGAACTTGGGTCTTTTCAATTCCCAACTGCCAAATTGCAGTTAGACAATCAACACAACGTTGTTTAACATTAAAATGCTTCCCAAAGGTCCTAACTTTCCATCCCCAAACTTCATAGGAAACAGATTTTCATAGATCTTTCCTCTTTCTTAATTTCTTTTTTCCCTCTATCTCTGTGGGAATAAATATGCATGTGTGTATATGTATTTAAAATAGCCTACTTGCATTCCAATTTTCGTTTCCCTTGAGCATATTTTTTCAGCCCCAATATTCAGTCCCAATATTCTCAACAGGGAAATGTTGAGATTCTCTTTTGTCAATTAATTTCTCCAGACCTTCTTTATCCAGCTAATTCTTTCCAAGAGTCTATGTTCCCATGTTAATAAATTTACATAAGAGAAGATCTGGAAAATTTCCCATGGAGTATCAGAAGATGATGTGCTGTTGTGCTTCATCTTAAGCAGGGTATAAAATCTTCACTTATTAACCTCAGCATTTTTGTTTTTGCAAGAGGGGAAAAAACAAAAACAACAGCACACAAAGTCTTAAGTGCCTTTTTCTTTTTATAGGATAAGTAGTATAATAAGAGGCCAGGGCTTCATCCTTTAAGATTCTCCAAGAGTAGATATTTCTTTAATTCCCGCTGGGTTCAAGGGAATGTAGATCTGACCAATACCTGGTTCCATATTACCTGTTTTCATCTGAGGATTTGAAAATATTTTACCAACACAGATTCATTTCCATCACACTTAGAAGGAATAATACTGTACTCATTTGCTGATGAGAAAACTGCAGCACTGAGGATGGAAGTGACAAATTCAAAGCATGTGGAGCACAAGAGATCGTCCCAGGGCTCTGGAGAGTCAGGCTCCTGCCCCAGTGACTACATGAGATCCCTCTGAGCTTGTGGACAGCATAGGTTTTATTTTAATTTTTTTTAATTTCAAGGTACAGAGAGACTGCTGAAGAGACAGAAGGATGAAAAAAAAAATTTAATAAGTCT
Source organism: Sciurus carolinensis (assembly GCF_902686445.1). NCBI lineage: Eukaryota > Metazoa > Chordata > Mammalia > Rodentia > Sciuridae > Sciurus > Sciurus carolinensis. Next base: position 135,152,744 of record NC_062213.1, on the reverse strand, counting down.
TACTTAGAAGGTTGAATCATGCATATTGTTGAAACTTGGAAATATCTCTCGCCTGGAACAATCCAAGATGCTGAAAAGCTTTGAAACTATTAACAAACAACAAAATAGGAAATGAAAAATATTCATAGGGATTTTTAAAAATAGAAATATCTTGGTCTAAATGATAAATTTGAAAATGAAACCATCCCAGGCTCTTTTAAATACATGTCTTCATTACTGATTCTTGCCAATGAAAACATATTTGGATGCTTTCAACTAGACACATTCTCTGTGCATCTATCTCTCCATCAGTATATTCCCAGTGTGATCTTTGTCATTTGATACTTTCATTTGGACAAGATAGGCTTGTATATTAAACAAAACCCAAAATATGCCAAATGTGATGAACTGTTTCGGTTTTGAAAACATCAGCTTAGGTAAGCTTTTCAACAATAAGACATTAATAATCTTCTGTGCATGATATGAAGCAACTTTTAATGATTGATTAATAGCTCTTTGATGCAAACAGTGATAACAATAAATGTACATGTTCCTTGTTGTGTAGGAAGATAGAGAGATCGTGATCCAAATAAAAATTACCCTATAATTAATAAACAAGCACATGCAAAAGTCAAATACAATTCTAGTCCTTTAAACCAGTGAAAGTATAAAGTTTCTTAATTATTTTTAATTTTACTGAAAGAGAAATAACTCATGAGAGAAGAAAGACAAAAGGGTAGCTTTGTCAGGAAAGGATATACTTTTTAAAACTCATTCAATAAAACCATGAAAATAAAGAAATTTCATGACAGACTGAAAAAAGTTATTCAGGGCTAAAAGTGAATTAGGCAATATACCCAGAAGACATGTTACATCTTGCTTCTCTTATCTGTCTTTTCATTCAGAGCTCTATGTTGATGGAGAAGTTCTGAGTTAGTCTTCTGAAAGGCTATTTGTACTCTTTTATTGTAGGAAGAGTTAAAGGAAGTAATATTTTAGGCCTGGGTGACCATGAGAAACGTGGGGTGGTGAAGGCTGTACAAATATTGGGAGCCAGTTAGACTTTAAGAATGTTTATGGGTTTTTTCAAATCCACTGAGAAGGAAGAGAATATAGAACACAGCTGTTGAAATGGTGTGTAGAACTGTAAACCTTTTAGTAATTGTGCCATTGCCAAATTATATTTTCTCTTTGATTTACTCTGTAAAGTTCTACACAGTCCAGAGGAACTTAATATGTAACGATGATAAAAATGATGGGAAGTTCATATGGACAATGAGTTGTACTATGGCTTTTATAAAGCAGTGTTTCTCAAAGTGTGGTCCCTGGACCAACAATATTAGCGTGGGGGAACTTATCAGAAACACCAATTCCTTGAACCCTACCCTGGATCTACTGAATCAGCAATTTTCATTTTTACAAACCTTCCAGGTAGTTCTGACCCTCTTTGAAATTTGAAAACCACTGCTATAAGAACCAGGCAGGACTCATGTGGTAAATGGTAAACTGACCTACAGGAGAGCTCAGCTAAATGGAATCTTCTTCTGTGAGCATGTCTTGGGTCTGGGGAAAGTTTCTGTACTTGTGAACATAGGCAGGGTCTACGGATCAGGTAAAATTCTAAATGGTCCTCTACTCAAATACAAGTTTGCACTGAGTCACCATGAAAGTTCTCAATGCACCCTCTGGGATTAAGTGGTGGTGGGACCAGGAATAGCCCTAGCCAACTTCCCAGAGTGTACTATGAAAAGACAACAACAGCATCCCTGTCAAGTTTTTCTTGTCAAGGTGTCTCCTCTATGCTGGACATTAGTCTGTGGAGGGAAGGCCTGATGATGCCTCAGGAAGGGGACGGCATGGCCAGGGCACTGGGGTTATCAGAGAGAGGATTTACCAATGGTATGACCATTTGGTGCATATGTGCTTTGTTACAGTCCTAACCAAAGAGCAAGAAAATAGGCACTACTTTTTAAAATGTACTGAAGGGAACAGGGGCTGGGGAAAGGGAGGGGGAAGGAGAGGTACTGGGGTCTGAACTAGAACATCATATATTCCATATTTTTATTATTATAGCAAATGGATTCTACTGTCATGCATAACTTAAAAGAACCAAAAAAAAAAAAAAAAAAAACCAAAAAAAACAAAAAACAGTACCCTGGGATAAAGAGACCCTATTTAACATTGACATTTCAACCCCATAGGCCTCTCTTGAGTGGGGTCTGAGTGTATGGCTTGGATGGTCTTCGTCTTTGTTTGGCAGGTTGTGTTTTTGATTATCATAGTACTAATTACCTGATATGACAATCATCTGTTTATTTATCTTTGTTCACTACTGGATTATAGAATCCCAGAGCATAGGGCTGGCTTTTCCTTTCCTTCCTTTTCATCTGTCCTTTACTGTCCTAGCATCTACAGTGTCTGAGACAGGTAAGTAAGTGGTTTTATATGAATGAATGCGTGGATAAACAATGGCAAGCTGACCAACTCTGGCTGCTAAGAGCTGGTAGGCAAGAGTCAGATAAGAGATGCCTCTGGTTCCATCATAAGACAGGCGGCTCTAGGTTCTAGATAAAAACATAAAGAAAAGGAAATAGCTCAGGGTCTCTGGGAGTCAGAGGCTAGTTACAGAAACCTATAAGAGAGTTCCACAGGAGCTAAGACTAGAAATGACAGCTTGTTTGGGATATAAGTTCATTTAAGAAAGGTGGGGTTCAGTTGAGACAGAACATGAGACTTAGTGAGAGGCAGCAGAGTGGTGGGCAAGAGAGAAGCCCACCTCTGTTTTCCTCAGGTGCCTTGTAGAGTTTGGGAGAAGCTGGCTTTGGATAAGGAGTGGTATCACAAAGAAACCTGGGGAGAGACATCCTTGGACCAGGGACAGACTAGGCTTGGGGACAGTCAGATAGAATCTATAACAGAGAGTCTCTCTGCAAGGATATTTTAGTTGTAACTGTGCACTATTGACCTGTTAGTCCTTTACGTGTCTGAAACTGGTTGTCTTGGAAATCATCCTTTTTGTGATTTTGTTGATATTGTTTGTGATTTTGTTTTATAAACAGCAGACCCAAGGGAGAAGTATTCATCAACTTTGAGTAGGAGTGACCCAAATTATTGGGTATTTGTTCAAAGAATATTTAAATCATGGCTAAGGTCATACATTTACTGGGAAGAGTCCAAGAATCTTGGAGTGGGAGTCTGTTTGATCACCTATCAGAGTCCCTCAATGCCCCAGGTGACTTAGCCAGAGAAAACAACTCTAAAGCAAGGGACTTTTTGAAGACAGGAAGCCTTTAGTTTGATAAAACATTGAGCCTGGCTACTGAGAAGGCTGGTGCCCACCATCTAAGTACATTTTAAAGACAAGACCTCGCTGATTCTGAGTTTTTTTTAATTGTTGCAGCCTGGAGGCAGGACGTGGGTGTGCTCCACCTAGAGTCTAGACACTTGCTCAAGACCTCTTGGATCACTCTGATTCATTCTATGGTTTCTTGTTCCTTGCCTCCTTGCTGACTTGCCTTCATTTCTGGCTCTTTTTCTTCCTTCTTTCCTTCTCAATATTGGTTATGTCTCTTAACTTCAGGTTTCTTTCTCACTGCCACCCTACATAAGGAAGGGTTCCCAGGATTCTTCTCTGGAGGCTATTTTGGAGAATACGACACTGGACTAGTTGTGCCCCTATGCCAGCCAGCACTGATGGAGCTCATGACATACACTTCAAAGAGCTTGCTCAGTTTGGGGCCGGAGGGCAACACTGGCTTTGGCTTTGGCAGGTGCAGCCCAGAGTCGACTGGCAGCACAGGAGGCAAGCTGCACTAACCAGTTAGGGAGCGACTGGGGCCACACCTAAAGGGGCAGCCTCCCCAGAAGAGGACTCCTACTAACTCAGACAATCAAGTCTAGGTCTGCAGAGGCAAAACAGACTGCTTCCATTGTTTGCAAGCACAGCTGAGCACCAAGAATGAAGCAAGGTCTTGGGCAACAGGAGATGTTGGTTTTCAGTGTTCATTCATTTTCCACTGGTGCCACTGGGCCCCTGCTGGCACTCTCCACTCTTAAAAATACAAGGCAGCCCTGCATCGGGGTGCAAATGGGGTCCACATCCCTCAGCATCACTTTGACCTTTCTTCTTGGAGAGCACTGTGTCCTGACCACTTCCAGTGGTTACTCCTCTCCTTCCCACCCTCACCAGCTCCTGTCTTCTTTCCATAGTGTCTGACTTTTGGTTAAATTACTTTGAGGGTTGGGGTTCTGAATCTCTCATCTTTGTATTCCTTACAGTATCTGGAAACTGGGATGCTGAAAATGCCCAGTATGTGTGCTTATTAAATTTGAGATTGTTGGCATTACATGGCTGTCCTATCCCCAGCTTTCATCTCCTTACTTTTTCTCTCTGCGATACACTACAGAGATAACTGGTCACACCCTCAGAACCCTGTAGCCCTCATGGTTCCATCGATACTACTTGGGAGTCTTTGAGAAAGTGACTTAACCTCTCTGAATCTGGTTTCTGACTGCAGCATGAGAAATTCTAGCAATTTTCTGTTTTATGCTTTCATACTATTGTTAGGATTAAATGAGAAAATGTGGGTGAAAGCATTCTAAGTATTCAAAGTGTTATATGTTTAGAGTGCTTCTCACAGTGAAGTCAGTTTGATTCAATGACTGAAGATAACTTAAATTAATGCTATTCTCCAATAACTTGCATGTTTGCATTATGAGAGAGGACATCATTTTAAAAGCCTAATTCTGTTCAGTAAGGAATTACTACAATGCCTATTATTTGTTTAGCAATTTCACAGACATCATGGAGGTTTAGAAAGAGGTATCAGAAATGAGTACTCTCTGAGAAATTGTGATATGATTGAAGAAGTGCCACTAAACTCAGATGAGTTACCTACATGAGGTTTAAGACATGACTCCATGATTTTGGAACTAGATTTCTCAGACCAGTATAATTAAAAAGTAAAATAAATTGAGAAATCAACATGGAGCTGTCTCACTTCTTTACTTTCCTATTTACTAGTTTTAAAAATATATTTGGAAGTTGTACATAATAGCATAGAAAATTGAACACCAATAAAATTCCATGAAAGTTACAGCCTGACTCATTCAAGCTTTATGAAAAATACAAGAAGCTTCTGTGATTTTTCTCAATTTATTTTGCATCCCTCTGTACTTCACTGGGGAGCAAGAACTGGGTGTCACTGCTTGAGTATGATCTCACGCTCTTATACTATTTATTTTTCATTGAATGACTGTGAGACTTTGCATAAGACTCTGAAACTCTCTGAGTTCCTTTTCCCCTTTTGCAAAGTAGGAGTTGGACTAGACTCCATGCATTCCACTACAGTAGATTATTTAAATTAAAATAAAATAAAATTCAAAATTTAATTCCTTAGCTGCACTAGCCATATTCTAAATGCCTACTAGCTACAAGTGACTAACAGTAATCATATTGGACAACACAGATTTAGACTAGTATTGCAGAAAGTTCAATGGGATATCTGGACTAGATAATTTTTAAAGCTTTTTTTTTTTTTGGTGTAGATTTTTGTGGTTACATATGGACTTGCATAGGTTCTGAGTCACAGTGTGACCCAACTCACAGTAAAATTATTAAACGGCCTTTCAGTTATCTCTTAAATCGTAATGGTGATGATAGTGATGATTCTTAGCTAACTCTGACAAATGACATGAATACCAGTTGCTGCCCCAAAATAGTGATTTTACTTAAATGTAATTTGGTTAAACCAAAGTCTTATATTTGAACTTCTGTATGTATCTATAAGGTTTCCATCCAAATATCCACTTTTTCTAAAACATATCAGATCTTTCTTTCTTTCACCCTTTTTTTTTTTTTCTTTTGGTCTGAGATTAATCTCCCTTAACATTTTCACAATCTTATGGGAAAAACTAATCTAAATGATAAGTAGTTTCTTTTTTCTTCTTCAATCTACCATAAAATTGCCAATGTGTTTTTTAAACCACTATTTTTATAGAACTTAAGTAAACACTGCTTTGGACTCCATCTGTTGAATCGGTCCCACTGCTAACAAGTATTGTCGTGAGATGCGCCATCGTCGGTGATGTGGATGGGGTACGAACTGAGATGGCTTGGCAACAAGCAGGGCCACATAAATAAAGCCATTGTCATTGCTGCTAAAGAAAAGCACCAATGCCATTTCACCTCCATGCCACGTCAAAGGTGGGAATTACCCAGCACTCTGTTTCTGAAGAGCAAAATCGTTAAAAAAAATATGTAAGCGGTTCCAAATTTCCAAGATAAAAAGTAGGAGATAAATGAACGGGGGAAATTTGAGAGAGAGAGAGGAAAAAAACCAGTGGCCCCTAAAAATGTTGCCACAAACTCTACCACCAAGGTAGTGGGAACTTCTGTACATCAAAGCCTATCTGCTCAGCATCCTTTTGGAGAAAGCAGGGGTTACAGAGCACAACACTATTCTCTTTCTCACCTTGAAGTAAATATAATAAAACAAGTACAATCTGCATCAACTGGCCAACAGAATTGGCAGGAACATTCAGTGAAGTCCAATGACATAATCCATCCCAGCCCCACAAACTCTCAAACTCTGACCTCCAAGCCTGCTCAGGGACTCTGCTTCTTGTCAGTTTCAGGTTGCTGCCCTTATTACCATATTGCTCATGTGCTACGCTAAGAGCAGAAAAGCTCTGCCCCTGGAGTGGGCTTGTGTCAACATTTTTATTGCAAATTCCCATTTTCTGATCATTAAAAAGCTTTCGGCACAGAAGTAACTTTGCAAAAGTTCAAACTTTGAAAGGATTCATTTAATGGCTTAAAAATAACACTTGGGCCACACCCATAATTTAAAATGTTCTAGCTGGCTTTGTGGCCTGGGTTTTTTCAAAATGCATAAACTTAAAATATGAAGGGACTCAGGACTTGGAGCAGTTCCAAAGGTTGGTTTTTAGTGTTTGGTGAACTGGAATGAAGCTCTTTACTGGTAAGCTTTACTTGCAGAAATGAAATTGTAGGATCATTTTAGTTGGAATGTTGTCGAACTTTAACTGGAAGTTCTCAATAATTTTCTTACAGGGTTATAAGGGAAGAAGGGTTTGGACTAGGATGGGCTACATAATTTCAGAGGCCCTATGCAAAGTGAAAATGCAGGTTCCCTTGTTCAAAAATGACTAGCCATTTCAAAATGGTGACAAGAGAAGACTGAACCAAACATAGCCCATCTAAGTATGGGGCCCGCAAAGAGCTGGCCCCAGCTGGGACATTCCACACCCCCCACCCACCATTTTGGAATTCTCAAGGTATACTAAAGATTTAGCTGTCTCTAAAGCACTACTAATGAGCATTATATATTCAAGTGTAATTTATACCCGAATGCTGTTATTTTAACAGGTTCTGTCTTAATTCTTTTAGAAAATACTAATATCCCCAAATTTCTTTCCAACTGTTGTCTAATAACAAATAAAATATTTAAGATAGTTTTTTTTAAGCATATGAAAAGTTTTCACATCTATTTTTAAATGAGATTGTCAAAATAATCCCATGACATTATTAGGCTAAAATAAACCCATTTTTCAGGTTAGGGAATTGAGGCTCCACTTTAGGAGTAAGTGACTTTCATAAAGTACTATAAATAGGTATTTATTGGTAGAACCAGAATCAGAACATCAGCATCTTGACATTTAATCCTGTTTTAGGTGAAAGGATGCCAGATAACACAAAGCTTGAATACCAAATGGGAGGAAACCCTGGACCAAGTAATAAAGGAAATATTGTGAAAGAAATTTTTTTCATAATGCTGGGATTGGACCAAACTAAGAGTCCCTACGAAAACGCGTGTTTTTCTGAAATGTATGCTGCTTCAAAGAGACCATTCCTGTAGTTGGGTTGAATTCCTGTGATATGAGCTTGTGCTATACTTGGGGTTGTTTATGACTTGGTAAACAAGGGGTGGAAGAGGCTAGCCACGGACTGCGATTGAAACAAAGAAAAACTTCAGGAAAGACTAGATGATAGAGACTGGAGGCTGAGACTCTTATTTGTTTATTGAAATTTGGTGGATCCTGTATTTCCCAGTGCATTCCATGGATTGTTAATAATGTGTTACTTAAAAAAAAGAAAAAGCAGCTCTTTTTGGTCAATTAAGTTTGGAAAAACAATGACTTTGACAAAGTTAAACAGCTTCCTAACTACAGGTCATCTCAAACCTTTAATGAGCCACTGTGATTCGTGACTCCCCAAAGAGGAGTACAGTTTTTCCAAGCTCATTTGGCTATAGAACATCTTGCCTTTCTCTTGTTTTTTTTGGTCCGAGGAATCTCCATGGGCTAGTGAGTGACAGAACATACTTAGTGAAATGATACCTTGGATTAAAGAACCAATGTTATTGATTATAGTCCTGTAATGGGCTGCATTCTGACTCTCAAAAGATGTATCTTTCAAGAACTTTAGAGGGTGACTTTATTTGGAAAAAGAATTCAAACTTAGATGTCATCAAGGTAAGGATTCAGGATGAGATCATTCTGGAGTTAAAACACTTAGGGTGACTTTAAATTCAATGACTGCTACCCTTAAAGAAGCTGGGAAAGGCAAGGAAAGATTCTCCACCAGACTCCCTGGACATCTAGTCTCCAGAATTGTTTCCTGAATTCAAAGCATTATTCAGGTTTTGAACTTTCAGGACTGTGTGACAATAGATTTCTGTTCTTTGAAGCCATCAGGTTTGTGGTAATTTGTTACAGACGCCTCCAGGAAACCAACACAACCCAATAAGTAAGCCAGAACAGAGTAGTACACTCCATCTTAGGAATATGGAAATGCCGCCATATTTTCTTGGATTGCTCCGGGGGAATGGGATCTGCTCACAGGAGCTTAAGACCTAGAAGTCAATGAACTCCATAGAAAAGGCCAAAGACATCAGCAGTCTAGCAGCTGTATAAAGGCAAGTGGCAAGATGGGACAAAGAGTCATTGGTGGGGCCCCTAACAATGCCACTCCTGTCCTAAGGGGATTCTCCCACGGATTGCCAAGTTGCCTGTGGGGTGAGAACCCCAAAGGCTCTCAACTGTCTCGCCCCTGCCGCCTGGCTCTCAAATAAGACTGGGAAAATTTCCAAGCTTGCTTTGTATTCTGACCCCTGTAAGCATGTTCATGGTTTATTCTCTTTGCTCTTAGTTGAAGAGGGCATTTCTTTTCTTTGTCTCTCTGCAGCCTTTACCCCACATTGTTGCCTCCGTCATTTATTTCTGACCTATAATTGGGCAGCATCATAAGGGCTTTCTTTGGCTCAGAGCAAGGAGGACTTGTGTTAAATAAACTAAACTAGTTCTCTAATTACTTGTGTGCTTATTGTGTATTAGCAGAAGTGGCTGAAATGTCAAAGAAACTTTCACTCAATGGCTTTTTCTCTGGAGGTTTAGAGGTTATGGCGGCCTGGGAGGCCCCTTGAGTTACACTGGGTTTTGTAACTGTTGTTAACACAACATAATGCAAGTGGAAGGCTACAGCTCATACGCCCTTGGCCCTCCCCTTCTGGAGATGCTGAGTAGTGAATCTAGTCGGTCCCGTCCTTCTCCAAAGGTAAGTAGAAGTTGTGGCCTGGACCTCAGAGACCACTCACCCAACTGCCTTTAGCAATTGCTTGCACTATGCTATCTGAAGAGTCTGTCCTCTTCCTTTTGTCACACTGGTAGGGGGCTCTCTGGCAAGGACAAAAATGTTGAGTGAGGGCTTTAGGAGCAGTTAGGGACCCCTGTTTGCTTGGTCTGTCCCCTGCCTCATTGACAAGAGAGAAACTTGAAAGAGGCTGGAACCCAAACAACTTCCTGATGCCACTGCAAAAGAGCAACTTGGTGGCAGTAGGGAAGTGATTAAGAGGTGGTGAAAGGGGGGACTAGTAGAAATTTTCCCCCTGTGACTGACCCATAAATTTTGGAAACCCTGGTGATCACCCCTATTAAAAAAGCAAAAATATGGGCCACAGAGAGGTTATTCCAAGTTCATCCTGAGACACTGGGGCAGAACTGGAAAATAAACCTCTGCCTCCTGATTCCTGTACTTTGCCACCACTCCCAGAGAACCACATCACCCCCAGCCTGTCACCCCCCTCATAAATATAAGCAGACAAATCCACTTCCAGAATTCCTTTGCCTACTCCTCCCACTTGATCTAAACGTCCATCCCCAACTAGAGTGCAGAAGCAGATACATCAGACGGTGAAAGCTTTCAGGGCCTTTGTGTAAGAAAGCAAGAAAGCCAAAACACATAGGTAGAAAAAGACCAGAGAAACATCTGGAAAAAATAACAGGGTGCATAATTGTGATAGCAGCTCCCAGAAAGCTGAAGATTGCTAAGGATTCTCTTTCCCTATCTGCTGTGCACCCACTAGCAAAGCAGACCTCCTTGCCCGGGAGCCTCCCCACACCCGCACTCCCAACCCTCTGTGGCTTTAAAGAAGACAACTGCCCTATAAATCTTTCTAGAGTTACCTTCCTATTTTTAATATTTATCTGCCTCCAACATGCAGGCACCATAGACTGTCTTTTAATGATTTAAGATTGAATAATTAGGAAACAGACATATCTGAAAACAGATACCCTTTAAGGTGCAGTTTTTTTCTTTGCAAATGGCCAAGAGAATCTTCTCTGGCTGTTTTTAAACAAGACAACCCCTTTCAAGGGGGTTCCTAGCACCACTTTTGCTCCTCTTCAGCCAGCATTTGCTAAAACCCTGCCGCAGTGAAACTGCCCATACTTGGATCAAACATCCAAGTTAAAATCTGAAGGAATGGAAGCTAACCAGGGAATGTAAGATCCATTAAACTATGCAAGTATGCATGAACTGGAAAAAGTGGATCCCATACATAGCGCTATAGCCCTTAGCTGTTAGCAGGTGTGAGTCAGTCAGTTGTACAATTCATTTGTCTACCTAATTGCACTGAAGATAGGCTTTTACTTTGCCTATAACATCTCTAATGAGTAGGTTTTCAGTTCGATCTAACTAATTAATTCTTGTTAACTTCCTTTGCATTGCTGTTCTTTTAATTTAACCAGAGACAGCCCAGAGTTGCGACTAGTGTTTAGTCTCAACTAGATTACTCCAATTCATTAAGGGCTGTAATTGTTGGTCATACCCTTCCAAGCGGTCATTACAACCTCTGGCTTGCATATTGAATAACAGCAATTTCCTGACTCCAACAGACTCTTGTGTGAGGGAGGGGAAAATGCTAATAAAGAAAGAATAAATGATTCTCGACTCCATTCAGGGCTGTGTAGATTTCTTTTGCAGCAGAAATTGTACCGAGGTGGTGAAACGGGCCCCCTACCTCCACCCTGAGCGAAAACAATAAGAACCAAGTGAAGCATTCCCTGCTACTGTGATTACAGCATCCGTAAAAGTGATTATATGGCTGCTGTAATCAACTTCAATGAAAGCTGCCTGTTAGAGCTTCAATAATTACTCATTTCTGTTAACAACTTGCTTTCAGTTTAGCACTTTGAGGCCAAGAGGAAAAAAACAAAAAAAACAAAACAAAACAAAACAAAACAAAAAAAACTTAGGGCATTTTAATAAAGGATCCCACTCTCATGGTATTTTTGGGGGGTAAGTGCTTGTGTGTGGGCAAAAAAAAAAATTGCACATGTAAGTTTTTGTCCCTTTCTCAATAGCAGCCCCCTTTCATTTTAAGCTTACATTCTATTTAACCAGCAAAAGCACAAGTTCATACAGGGTTCAATCATGTACTGAATGTTTACTGAAGGAGGCACAATAGTTTAAATAAAGTGGTGGTTTTAAATATTTTACCCATTTCTTTAAACAAATTGCCTATCCTTAAAGTCTGTGCTAAACACGTTTCAAAAGCAAAATACCACAAGGATCTTTCAATAAAACCTCCACACTGAGTGTTTTATTTGCTTTCATACATTCCCTCTGTCTCCCTTGCTTTGGATGGACGGATGGAAAGGCTTATTTATTTATTTATTTATTGTAGAAGAGGGCAAGTTTGAGAGAATAAAATTTGTTCAAAAGTGTTGTAAATAGTTGTTCTAAATGCTTTTGTTGAGTAAAGTAAAGTAAAAGAAGAGATTATTCTAAGCTCAGCAACACCAGTGATTCAGGTGGTCAAGTTTTGGTGTTTTTGAGCAGGATGGGATTAGATAGACAAAGAAATAAATCACGGCACTGGAACATGACCCAGATGCTTCTCACAGGTCTCATTTTCAGCATTTCCAAAAGGCAAACAAGTCATATAAACACAATATTTAAAAACCAACAACAATAAAGATCTTGTTTACTTCAAAGACAGAAAGCAAGACTACTAATGTTTAAAAGTTTTTTGAGCTCAGTTCCCATGGAGTAAACCTGCCCCCCAACCCCACCCCACTTCCCAAAACCAACAATCCAAACAGAAAATACCATAAACCTTATATGAAAGTTGGATCCTGTTAATTTTCCATGACTTCAAAGTTCAGATAACTTGGAAAATTCTCAAAATTTGGATACTGTTTCATACCAAAGCTAAATTTATTTTTGTTTCTCCACAACACAAAAAATCCAAAGCATACTGAATCCAAATTCTGATACCTTTCAAATTGCTTAGGGAAAAAACAAAACTCATTCAGCTTTATTTTTTAATTTTATTTTTCTCAAATGATTAAATGATGGGTAAGGAAAGTCAATTTTCTGAAAACTGTGCTCTGAAAACATAATTATTATATAATTTTAAAATTATTTAGAAACATAATTGTTTTATAAATATTAGTAATTATCCTATTGACCATGATCAAATATCACATATTTCAAAATTGCACTGCACTGACACAGGGAACATGATTCAAAAGGGTAGGTTGTCTAGGATATAAACATTCTTCATGGGTACCTATTGCAGTATTTAGTAGATGAACAACAGGGTCCACATTTCTGGGGCGTACTGATGTACTGAAGTGAGAAAAGACCTTTTCTTTCATAGCTGTTTCACTGGCACATTTCAATTGAACTTTCACCTAAATTATGTTTTCCTGGATGACATATCTCCCTCTCTTCCCTCCTATTACCACCACCTCTGTTTTTGTCTCATGGTGAAGCCTTCTGGACAACGTATCTTCATCAATGCTCAGAGTTCAATCGTGCTCCCCATTGAAGTCTGGCTTTGTGTGGACAATAAAGGTAGGGAGCAGAGCGATTGGGCTGAATAGAGATATTCACATTTGTGGTTTAAGATTATTCTTAGAATAACCCTCGCAGGTTTCTGCATTGGAAAGCTCAAGACTCCCAAATCAAGTTTTTCATGCAGATCCTTTCTCTTTAAATTTCCTTCCTTATTTCCAAGATATGATCATCTCATTCCAATTTGAAATGTTCTATCACATTGGACATTTGTCTGTCCTTTTGTGAAGAGGGAAAGAAATCGATATATTTGGGATTCAATGAAAATGGAAGAGTCCCCTTTTTAGGTACTTCAAGTTTCCGAGAAGTAAGAATATATTTCTAGAGCTTTAAGAGTATTTTAATTTGTATTTATCTATGTAAAATTACAACTAACATGAAATAGAGAACTTAGATTTTTGATTAGTATGCCTACAAAATGCACTGTGTGAAATATGATCAGGATCACTGAGGAGGATTTAAGTGGTTTTGTTTTTGACTTTCCATTTAAACCACCCAGTTTCTACCAGAAATCATAAAGAGTTGCTACCAGTGTATTCAAACCAGGTACAGAACAGAGAGGCTAAGAATCTTAGCATGCATTCTGCAAACTTTTGTGTTCTCTTAGAATAAGAGTAAGAAATAAGGGCCATGATTGTGGCTCAGTGGTAGAACGCTTACTTAGCAATGTGTGAGGCACTGGTTTGATTCTCAGCACTGCATGCAAATAAATAAAATAAAATCCATTGACAACTAAAAAAATACTAAAAAAAAAAAAAAAAAAAAAAAAAAAAAGGGCTGGAGAGATAGCTCAGTTGGTAGAGTGCTTGCCTCTCAAGCACAAGGCCCTGAGTTCGATCCCCAGCACCGCAAAAAAAAAAAAAAAAAAAAAAAAAAAAAAAAAAAGTATGAAATAAGATGAACCCTTGAAGTCAAAAGGAAGAAGAGAATAGACAGAGTGGTTCTTCCAGTAGAAATTTCTAGTTTTGTGTTTCTTTTGGTTTCTAAACCCCAGTGCATCTGAAGTCTTTTATTTGTGTGAACCAGTACCACCTAGCTGTCTACCATAAATGACCAAATTTAATTGGATTCAGATCTTTCAAGCTTGAACATCAAGGAAAACAACTATTAAATGGGTAATATTTTGACCTTTATAGTTTTAAGACATGAAGATTGGCTTAAGTCTTTGGCAAAAAGAGATGATTAAGAAACACAAGCTGGGTAGGTACTAAGAAGAAGTGATGTGTAAATGCATAACTCTGGCTACCTTATTGAATTACAACAGCAGATAAACTTGGGCCTCCCATTTGCCCACTCCACCAAATACCAAGACTCCACACTTGTTGAGAGGTAGGAATGGGGAAGAAATACCTCAAAAGCTTTCAAGAATGTGTTCACAATTAATCATTTCATTTGCAAATGGAAGGTACTGGAGTTCAATAGCATAATCCTTGCTTAGAGGCAAAATGTCTTTTAAATATCTTTCTGATTCTCATTTCTGCCCTGAGAATTAGTGGACTATAGGGTGCTCCCAGTTTGGATTACCTATCAGTGCTTTCTGCTTCTAAAGCACTTTCAATAAATATTTGCATCATTGAGATATGACTGATTTTTAAATCAGAATAGAACTTTTGAATGAATTATTTTATAATGCAATTTTTTTCCTACAGGAAACCCCCCTATATAATTTTATTTGGTCTAATATTATTTATTTTTTTACTTATTTTTAACCAATAAAAAAGTATACATACTTATGGTATCCAGCGTGGTGTTTTGAGTATGGGCAGACTGTGGAATGGCATAATTAGCAAATCAACACATCCATTATCTTAAATACCTGTCACTTTTTTGTGATGAGAGCACTTGGGATCTCTCAACAATTTTCAGTATAACACTATATATAATGCTATAAATTATGATCACCCTATTGTGCTATTGCTCTGAAATGTATTCCTCCATCCAACTGAAACTGTGTCTTTTGTTGAACATCTCTCTATTCCCACCCCTACTCTCTTATTCCAGTGAGCTCTCAACCATTCCACTCTCAGCTTCAGTGAGATCAACTCTTAGATTCTTCCTATAAGTGAGGTCATGTCATATTTGCCTTTTGTGCCTGGTTTATTTAATTTAATATAGTTTCCTCCATATTTAGCTATGTTGTTGCGAATAACATGATTTCTTCCTTTTTAAGGGTGAATAGCATTCCATTGTGTATATGCATATTAGACCACATTTTCTTTATTTATTCACTGATGGACAGGTTGATTTCATATCTTGACTATTATGAATAATGCTGCTATAAACATGGAAGTGTAGATATGTCTTCAATATACTGATTTCATTTTCTTTGGATATATATCAAGTAGTGGGATTGTTGGATTATATAGTAATTCTACTTTTGTAACTTTATTTTTCTATTGCTAATGGACAATATACAGTTCCATATATTTATGGAATACAAAGTGATCTTATGACTCATGAATACAATGAGCAATAATTTAATCAAGTTAGTAAACATATCCACCACCTTAAATACTTAACATTTTTTTGTGGTGAGAAAATTTGAAATTTATTTTCTTCACAATTTTGAAATGTACAATACTCTATTTACTATATTTACCATGCTCTGCAATAAAGTAAAAAAAAATTTCTCCTAATTTTTTGAAAAAACTCCACACTGTTTATTTTCCACAAGGGCTGTACTAATCTACATTGTCACCAACTGTGTGCAAGTATTTCCTTTTCTCCACATCCTCAATGGCATTATCTTTTGTCATTTTGGTAGTAGCCATTCCAACAGGTCTGAGGAGACACTTCACTGTGGTTTTAAGAAGCATTTCTCTGATGCATTTTGTATCATATACCTATTGACCATTTGTATGCCTTTCTTTGAGAACTATCTATTCGGGCCCTTTCCTCTTTTTCTTTTTCTTTCTTTTTTTTTTTTAATTGAGTTATTTGTTTTCTTGCTATTGAGTTGAGTTATTTACATATTTTGGATGGTAACCCTTTATCAGATGTATAGTTAGCAGGTATTTTCTCCCATTCTGTGGCTTATCTCTACCCCACTGATTCTCTCCTTTGCTGTGAAGATTTTTAGTTTGATATAACCCCATTTGTCTACTTTTGTTTTTATTACACGTGTTCTTTAGATCTTACTTTTGGTTTTGGGTGGCTTCAAAGAAGAGCCATTTATTTTCTCATAGTTGTAGATATTACTTGTGCTTTTGAGGCCATAGTATTTTCATAGTTATAGGTAGTATGCTTAAGACTTTAATCTATATTGAGTTGACTTTTGTATATGGTGTAAGATAAGGAGCTAATGATATTCTTCTGCATGTGGATGTATAATTTTCCCCACATCAGTTACTAAAGAGAGTATCCTTTCCCCATTATGCATTCTTGGCAGCCTTTTTGGTCAGCTTGGGTCACTGTTTTAGTCTGGTGAACATGACAGTGTGGGTGGAACCACACCATTGCTCAAATGAAAACTGAGGTTGCTGAGGGCAGAACTGATGCAGGACAGGCAACCTAGCTGTGTTCACTGTGATCTCCTAAGCATCCCTGCTTGTTCTTGCTCATCTGCTCCATTCTTCTGTATCCATTGGCCTGATTCTCCTGTTTGCCCTAACTTACATTCCTTCACAAACTTCAATTTATACTTGGCAATACAACCTCTCTCTGATTACTCCCTGTTTCCACTTATCCTACTATGACTTTTCAGTTTCTGTTTCCATAGGGCTGGAAAATTATTTTTATCTCTTAATTTTGTCTCAAAACCGGGATTTTAAATGGTTCAGCTCAACCTTGGAAACCGGCTATATACACTGGCCAGCTTGCAGACTGGCTGTCTGGAATTAGGCATCTACCCTGGTCCAGTGATCTGTAAATGAGAGGTGAAGTTTGGGGGAGTCCAGTCACATGATCCAAAATATGGCAGCCTGGGTAAGACGGAATGCTTAGTTCATTAGTGCTGCTATAACAAAATACCTGATGCGTAATAAATTATAAAGAAGAGCAATGTATTTCTCGTGGTTCTGGAGGTTAGAAGTTGATGTGTACTTCAAAGGGGTTGAATAGTGTGCCTTCACATGACGATAGGCAGAAGAGCAAAAGGACCTCCTTGATTCCCTCAGGTCTTTTATAAAAGCACCGATCCATTCATGAGAGCAGGGTCCTTTGACATAATCACCTCCAAAAAGTTCCACCTCTTAATACTACTGCACTGGGATTCAATTTCAGCATAAATTTTGGAAGGACACAAACACTTAAAGCATAGCAAGTGGCTGTGGGCAGGCTGCTTCCTGTGGACAGGAATGTGGGAGAGGCACCACAGCTTAAAGGTTGGGCAAGAAAAGATGAAGTTTTTTTTTTTTTTTTTTCTTATGAAACTTCTGCTATATCTGCAGTTTTTTAAAAAAATCAACCCAATTCACATGAAAAATTGAGACTTCATTCTTTTTGTCCCCATAGTTTGTATCATATTTGTTTGCATATATTTAATTAGGACAAATCTTTGCCTTTTAAAAGTAGACTTGATTTTTGAAAATAGCCAGAAGTTATTTAGAGTTATTTCTGATTAAGGATAATGAAGGTAGACATTATAAATTTGTCAAAAATAAGGTGTGACTATAAAAAAGAAAGACAAATTATCTTTTGTAGTTCATAAATTGACCCTGAAGGCAATTCCAAGAGAATTTTTAAAAGTGTTTTGGGCAATGACAGCACATTAAATAAATGTATTATCCTCCTAAGGTGATTGCTTCATTTGAAGGACAAAAATTTAAGTTTTTAATTCAAGCTGGTGAGTGTGCATGTGTATGTGCATGCATGTGCATGCATGCATATGTCTTATTACATCATGATTAAACTTCATTCTATAGAAATTAGAAGCACTAATCTGAATCCGAGTTCAGGAAATGCTAATATTCAGTAGGTAGATTCTGTACAGTTCTTCCAGATGCTCATACCTGAGGTTCATTCTAACTGCATCTGATGCATATTGGTTGATGAATATTTTGAATATCACTCCATTGGGGCTTTTACCATCAACCACTCATACCCACTGGTAATGGGGGGAACTGGTGAACTAGGTCTATCTGTGGAATACAAATACCACAGGACACTCAAAGGCAAGGATAGAATCATGATGAACCAGAAAAGGTATGCCAAGGATGAATGCAGCTCACTACTGTGTCTGTTCTCTAACCTCAGTATTGTTACTTTTGACTTGCTTCCAGGAAACCTGGGATTTCTTAGGAATCCCATTAAGAATTAAAGACAGTTGCCAGGTGTGGTGGCGCACACCTGTATTCCCAGCAACTCAGGAAGCTGAGACAGGAGGATTACAAGTTTGAGGACAGCCTCAGCAACTTAGTGAGGCTCTGAGCAACTTTCTAAGACTCTGTCTCGAAATAAAAACTTACAAGTGCTGGAGATGTGGCTCAGTGTTCGAGTGCCCCTGGCACCAAGGGAAAAAAAGAATTAAAGAATGTTGAGAACAGTGATTTAAACAATGTATCTTTCACTAATGGGCAACTAGTGTTCACTCTGCTGAGTTCTTTCTACAGGAATACAGGGAGGAGGAAAGTGCAGTATTATCCTCAAAGAGCTCACCATCTGGGAAAGGAAGGGTTTTATTTCTTGTGAGCCATGTTATTTGCTACAATTATCTAGAACGATGACTTCATTTTCTTCCTTACATTCTCTTCCTTCCATTCTCTCCTAATTCTCTTTCATTGTCAATGCATTAACATCAGGCAGAAAGAGTATTCAGACACTAGGTCATTTTATCTACAGGACATATGTAGGTGGTGAGGTGTTGGCATGATTAACATAAATATCAGGAAAAAAACAATCCATCCACACCTGAATTTGAATTCTGGCTCAGTTCTCAGTTGCATGGCCTGAGAAAAGCCCTTGGACAGTTTTAAGCTTCTTTTCAACCTTGTTCCTCTCATTTGTACAAAATTGACACCATTAAGTGAGATATTGCTCCAAAGTTCTCTTACACTTTACCTTTTAGAGTCCCAGTAAAACATAAGCAATGCAGAAGATAAATAAATAAACAAAGAGCAAAGCAACTCTTCCCACTCATCCTCAGCCTTGTCCGTGTTTGCCATCTTCACTCATTCAATATTTGTTTAGGTTCTTCTGTGTGCCAGGGGTTCTGTTATTCTTGTCAGGGTAATGACAGATAATATGCTTTTACAACCTTCATCAATTCCACCCACATCAATATTTACACTTCAACAGTATCCCTAATTTTTTCATTTACCTATATAAAAACATTGTGCTGATTTTCTTCAGAAGTCCACCTTTCCATAGGAATGCACTTAAGTCTAACAGAAGCAGTTAGCATTGGAGATTGTGCATGTTGGCAGGTTGGGAGAGTGAGGCAGCTACAGGACATGGAGACCAAAGAACTGGGCATCCCTAGTTGATAACTTATAATTGATCCAGGAGTCTCATTCTATACTTATCCTGAAGTCATCCTCTCTGATCTATTGCTTAATGAAAGAAGAAATTAATTAATTAAGAATATGTGCAAGGAAGCCCAGGGGTTCAATTTCAATGTAAAATAAGTAGCTTACATAGAGTGAGTGATTTTACAATATAGTTCAACCACAGACAAGACAACCTTGAAAGGTAAGGCCTGGGCCAAAGGGCCATGTCTAGAGACCTTTCTTTTACTGGATAGCTCATTTTCTCTGTGTCTTTCTATGTATTACACCTGTGACATCATGGTCTTTAGTTCAATCACTTTGGGGGTCTACAGCATCACTCAGTTTCAAGGTTATAGTTTGAATTCTGAACTCCCATATTGCAAATTCCGTCACTGGTCAGGAGGCTACTACTTCTGTCCTACAGCCCTTGTCTCATTAGATTTCATGTTCATGGCTACTTTATTTCCTGACCTATGAACTCCTTGGGAATGTGTAGCACTCATTTTTCTTCCCCTAGAACCTAGTAAAGTGTTTAGATGGTCAATATTTATTTATTGAATAAGGGAATTAATAAAAAACAAAAGAGAAGAGACAAAAGAATGACGACAATACCAAAAAGCAGTACCTGGCTCAAGCTGTAATTGTTACCCAAAGCAGCTGTGCTAAGATCAGCCAATTCTCCTTTCCACCATTGTGGGTACCAGCCTCACCTCCAGTGATGAAAGGCAACCTCCTTGAGGAGGTGGTTCTGGCTTCCTGTTCGTTCTTCTGTTTCCAGATGAAGCTTCTGGAAACCCCTTTAAGGCTGCCTGTAGCTCACAGGGCCCCCAGGTCATTCTCCTGCATAGTGACACCATCTCATTAGTTCTACAGAAAGGTGAGATTTACAACTTCTGTAGGAGTTTCCTGTACAGAGTAACAGGGAAGGAAGCTGTAACTGCTTGAATTAGCACAACATATTTGCTTTCCTTCCGGCTGCCATAAATTCTTAGGATGACACAGAATCAACATTTCAGATGATTATGTCTGGCTTGTAAATTGTCCTCCAAATTGTCACCTTTTCCCTCAGCCCTACACCTGGAGTACAAAGCTCTAGGAACAGCCCTGACCTCTGGCCTTAGAGTCAAGGTTAATTGGCAGCAAGATCATGTGACTTGCCACTCCTTTAAAGTCAAGCTTAGGAATTCCACCAGGTTCTTTTTTCAGAAGTACTTGATTTTTTTTTTTTTTTTTTTAAGCCAGAAAGCTTTATATTGGCTGAACCTCTGTCATAAGATTCTACCTAAGATTCTTCAAAAGATGTCAAAGCCACATTTGATTCCTTGGAAATGAGACTACCTAACAAAGGATTTGCTAGTGATAATTAACAAAAGGTATGTCACACCTGGTCTTGCAACTCTAAAAATTCAAGTACCGCACTCTGAATAATATATATAGTATATTCAGAACAAGTATTTATTTATTAGCTAACTCATAGTTTCCAACCAAGAAAAAAAAAATACACTTTATTTTTAGTACCAAGACAGAAAAGTAAATGGATTCCTAAATATTACTTTTCTCTGGACATTCAGAATTTCAGAGCAGCAAGCTTTTTGACTAGTATCATTTTTGAAACATGATGGGAAGCCAAAGGAAAAATTTTCAATATTAGTGTATGTATTAATGGAAGAAACTAGGAGAATGGAATCTGTCTATTAAAATTGACATCAGCAAGTGATCTTGAATTATTTTAAATGCACAAAAGAAAATGCAGGTAACTTCTCAAAACCATTAGTTACTTCTGTTTTATTCTAACCTCCAATAAGAACCCTTCATAATAAGCTTTTGGGGAAAGGTAAAGTGTTGGCAATAATGCTTCCAGTGAGTGATTTTTGGAGAGGTCACAAAACCAAAGAGAATTTCCCAGTTCCTTCTTGGGTGCTGGGCAAACACGCACAGCTTCTTGTCAATTTTATATTGCTTGTGTACCAAACTGCATCCTGAACATTATTTATTATTATTATCATTTTTTTTTTTTTTTTTTTTT
Source organism: Sciurus carolinensis (assembly GCF_902686445.1). Taxonomy (NCBI): domain Eukaryota; kingdom Metazoa; phylum Chordata; class Mammalia; order Rodentia; family Sciuridae; genus Sciurus; species Sciurus carolinensis. The sequence continues at coordinate 135,131,152 of NC_062213.1, read as the reverse complement.
TTGGTCACCGGTCTCTTCAATTTCAACAAGAATTGTGACGTCAATGGGAGTTCAGAGGTATTGCTCCTGGAACAGTCTGAAGTCACGAGTTTAGACTTGGTCTTACTTGAGGACCCCACCAAGTCCTTCACTTTTCTGAACCTTGGTTGATCCTGGAGTGTCTCCAAGGCCCAGTCTAGCTCAGTCTGGAACCCGAACTGTCATACTCTTACTGGATTCCAAATAGCTGAGGTAAGACAGAGTAATGTTGAAAAGAAAGGGATAATTGAATTCTTGGCCAGCTAAATGGGGGGCGGGGAGAGGGAAGGAAGGAGGTATGAAAGGAAGGAAGGGGTATGTGTTGGGTTGGAGAAAAGGAGAGGAAGAGTTGCTAATTTATAGACTCCCTGGGGCTACACTTTATATCTGTGTTCCCAGCAATGATCCTGCTGGTGAGAAGTGACTCAAGGGACCTGATCCCACCTTCTCACCCAAGCTCTTTTTTTCTTCTTTGGCAGGGATCCCTGAGGAACCAACTCCTGAAATTGGACTTCAAAAAACTAACAATCCAAGGCAAAGACAAACAGGTCAGGTCTTGCTTCTTAACTCCTTGAATGAAGTGCATTTCAATGTTTGTTATCTCAAAGAGGTATGTTAGCTCAATGTAGCGGCAAAACTTTTGTCTCCATCCTCATGCATAGATACTTTGTATTCTGACCAAAATATTTAGGAATTTTTTTCTCTTTGTTGACATGGAAGCTAGTTTTTGAAAAATCTAACTAAATAGAGCCCACAATCGAACAACTTTTAGTATCTACTGGATATGTCCCTAAAACAATGTTCGATCTTGAAGAAATAAAAACAGAGAGACTAAATTACCTGCCCGAGCACCCAAGTTCCCTCTTAATGGAAGGCAAGAGGTCTCTCTCTCTCTCTCTCTTTTTCTTTCTTTCTCTCTTTCTGTGTGTGTGTGTGTGTACATGTGTGTGTATGTGTGGGTGCATGCGGGTTCTTTTAAAGGTGAGAGCAGCCAGTCAGGAAGGGCCAAAATTGCAACAGTGTGGCCATGTAGATGGAGTAAACTCAGAGTGCTTAGGACCAGGAGTTTTATAGTTCACCTATTTGTGTTGTTTTCAGAATGTGTCTTCCTCTTGTCCCTTGCTAAGAGCTATACATTTCCATTTTGTGAAACACGTGCTTCTCAGGAAGCAGATTGACTCCTTTCCAGATATTGACCCAGGCCAAACCCATGAATAGGTCCCTCCACCAGCCTCAGTGGTTCTGGAGGGACCATGTGACCAAAGCTGGTCTAGTTGGAAGAACATCCAGATGTGCCAGCAGAGCTAAAATAAGGTTTTCTTCCTTCTTGGATGGGAGAAGCTCCAGGTGGTGGGTAACATCCCTTGAGCACATAGTGAGAGTCATCTTTGGGATGAGTAAGCATCGTGGAAGGCAGAGCAAAGAAAAAGAGGTACTTGGTGACAGTGTTAGGTAACTGGATTAAGCCTCCCTTCCTATGTGCCATATTTCCAAGTTTTTCCACTCACAGAAGGCCATCAGTTCTTTTCCACTATTTAAACCAGTTGAAGTTAGGTTTTCTTTAATGACAGTTGAATGCATTAAACTGGATAAAGTAATAACCAAAGAGCAGAGCAGATACAGGATAAGGGTGGGGACTGGGAGCCAACCATGGATTTATCAGGAGCCAGGATTGACTGGGTATATCTCCTTCACCCAAGGGCAGACATCTTAAGCCCTAACCCTCAGAGATAAACATGGAGTCTCTGAACTCTTTACCCTCATAAAATATAGCATAAATATTTCTTTAATGTTGTACTGAGATGATTAAAGCCACTGCTCTTATGGGAAAGAAGAGGTCCCTTTTCCTGTGGGGGATGTATGTGAGCGGGTGTGTGGCCGTGTGCATGCATGCAGGTACCTGTGGCCCGGTCACCTGAGGTAAATACATTCCATTGGCCTGGGCACCTTCCACACCATGTGAAATCCCAGCCTGCAGCAGAGAGAAAGCGCAGAATGTGACAAGCATTGGCCAAGGTTTAAGACCAACTAATTGGGCATCCAAATTGAGTAAAAAATGGTGTAAACAGGTAAAAAGCCATTTTTAAAGGTACATAGTTATTTTTGAAAATTTTAGGGTAAAAAGTGGCAGGCTGTCTGGGATATCTGAAACAATGCTTTCCCCTTCTGAGAGGGAAGGGTCTGCTATGGTGATTTCGGTAGGAGGCAAGCAAAGCTCCAGGCCTGAGAGGAGCCTGAGAAGGAGGAGAGCAATCCCAGGGAGGCAGACACGCAGAAAGCCTCTCCTGCTCGGCATTTCCCAAACCTGGTGGGATCCAGTTCATAACCGGAATGCGAGCAGTTCTATCAGGGCATTAGAATTCAAGAGAGCTAATTTGGGGGAATTAAAAAAAGAATAGCAAGGATAGTATTGAAGGAGGGAATACTAAAACCCAAGAGAAGAGCAGGCTGCTGGAGTATCCACCATAATTAAAGCAGATTACAATTGCTCTGAGAAAAGAAGAACTCGAAGAGTAAGAATATCCAGCGCGCCCGATCAAGACTGATGGGACAGGGGCTCTGTGATGGCAGTGAGGAAATTGGGAGGGAGCCCTAGAGAAATTTCTCATAATACCTATTCTTTTTTTTTTTTTTTTTTAAAGAGGAAATGATAATTATGACAAAAACCAGAATGAATAAGCGGAATAAAGTGGCTACACTGAAGAAGAGGCATTCACCACACACGGGAAACAAAGCAAGCAAGACCACTAATGTGGATCGGAAAAGATGAAGAAATACTGTGCTTTTAAACTTTTTGAAAATGAGGGGCATGGAAAAGACAAAGAAAACAAACAAAATGACTGACACCTCCGTTGAAGTCACAAAGCAGGAAGAGATTATTTTGAACTGGTACACTGACATATTTGGAAATCAACAGATCTGGAGGACAGACATGGTATCGCTCTTAAAGAAGACTGATGACAAATTTAGACCGGTTGAGTCTTTTTCTTTCCCTATGGGTGACAGAGGGAGTGTGAAGAAAGCTTTGAATCTATTTGATACTTTTCCTTTCTTTTAAATCTTTTTATTTTTTATTTTTTTATGAAGTTGCTTCAAAAAGTTCTCATCATTTTCAATAGTAATGATAAAATAAAACCCATTGATTAGGCCATTAAGGAACACTGAGAAATGTGAACAAATAAGCACACATTTGAAATGTGAAAAGAAGGTACTGACTATTTATAAATGCTGGAGATAATCCCGGAAAGTGCCTCCCCCCAAAGCCTGACAATACTACTTTAATAAATTTTAAAACTGTCCCCTACAACCCGACATGGTTGTCAGCAGACTGTGGCGTCACTCAGAAGTGACCTTGGCAGACAGACCTTGGCATGTCCATTTGGGTCTATGAAGGAAGTGTACATGTCGATCTGTGAGCACGTGGGATTTGTGGATGAGCCATGATGAGCAGAGTGCCGGCTAAGCTTTGTGGGGAATTCCAACCTTCAGGTGTGAGAGGAGGTGGAAACAAGGTAACACACATGAAAAATAGCTGGCACTCTAGAGCAATATATACTTAGTACACTCCAGACTCAGGAGACACATCATAGGTGGGACCCTAGTTGAGGACTCGGGTAGGGGAAACCACAGAATTTTAGGTAGGAGTAAAGAGGTGGAAGTGGAGTTGTCTAGTATCCTTTTTTCTTTTTTTTTCAATAAGAGTTAGTCATTAGCAACGAGTTTAATAATCTACCTACACTAGAATTCAAAAGGGGGACACTGAGTTCTCACTTAAATGAAATTAATTTAAGATGGATTATAAATCTGAAAGTGAAATATAAAACTTTCTATAATGAGAATCTAGGAAAAAATATAAACAACTGAAGTCATACTGAAAATCCTGAGGAAAGGGAAAGATTTCTTAAACGAGACACACAAAAAAAGCACTAATTTAAAATAAAAGTTATAGAAATTGAACTACATTACAATTAAGAACTTCTCTTAATCAAAATACACCATTTAGAGAATTAAAAGGCAAGCCACAGATTGAGAGAAGGCATTTGGAATATATATGTTTATATATGCATATATTTGTAAATATATGTAAAATGTGTGGCAAAAACTTGTATTGAGAATGTACAAAGAGATTCTACAAATCAATAAGAAAAAGAAAGTTTACCAATAAAATACATGCAGGAAGATTTGAATAGGTGTTTCAGAAAAATAATATTAAGAGGGTTAATAAACATGAAAAAGTATACAATATGGTTAGTCATCAGGGAACTGAAAATAAAAATTATAATGAGATACTGCTACACACCTATTGGACTAGCTAAAACTAAAAGGACTTACAATACCAAGTGTTGGCAAAGATGCAGAACAAATAGAATTTTAATGTATTTGTTGCTGGTTGGAGTAAAAATTGCTTCAACTACTTTGGAAAACTGGGTGGTAGCTTCTATTCACACACCTATAACCCAGATATTCTACTTCTAGGAATATACCTAATAGAAATGAATGCTTATGTTCACAAAAAGACATATAAGAATATACATTGTGTTTGTATACCACAGTTTCTTTATCCATTCATCTGTTGAAGGCTATCTAGGTTGCTTCCACAATCTAGCTATTGTGAACAGAGCTGCTATAAACATTGATGTGGCTGCTTTACTGTAGTATGCTAATTTTAAGTCCTTTGGGTATAAACCGAGGAGTGGGATAACTGGGTCAAAAGGTGGGTCCATTCCAAGCTTTCTGAGGATTCTCCACACTGCTTTCCAGAGTGGCTGCATCAATTTGCAACTCCACCAGCAATGTGAAAGTGTGCCTTTTTCCCCACATCCATGCCGACATCTATTACTGTTTGTGTTCTTGATAATAGCCATTCTAATTGGAGTAAGATAAAAATCTTAGAGTTGTTTTAATTTGCATTTCAGTCATAAAGAAGAATAATATTATGGCATTTGCAAATAAATGGATGGAATTGGAGAATAGTATGCTAAGTGGAATATGTCAATCCCAAGAAAGCAAAGGCGGGATGTTTTCCCTGATAAGTGGATAATGATATATAATGGGGGGGTGTTGGGAGTGAGAGAAGAATGGAGGAACTTTAGATTATGTAGAAGGAAATGAGAGGGAGGGGGTATGAAAAATCGTGGAATGAGACAGACATCATTACCCTATATGTACATGTATGGCTACACGAATGGTATGAATCTACATCGTGTTCAACATAGAAATGAAATGATGTATCCCATTTGTGTACAATGAATCAAAATGCAGTCTATAAAAAATAAAAAAATAAATAAATAATTAAAAAAAGAATATTCAGAGTGGTTTTATTTGCATTAATACAAAAAAAGAGAAAACCATTAGACCACCAATAGAAGAATACATAAATCATGGTATATTCACAAGATAGAATGCATGAAAAGGAACAAACAACTCTATAATGATGTCTCATTATGTTGGGGGAAAGAATATTGAGTGAAGGACCCCAGCACAAACAAGTTAGCATAGTACAGTTGCATTTATCTTCAGTTCAGAACAGGCAAAACCAAACTAATGATAATGGTTACCTTTGGAGGAATAATCTGGAAGGGGGGTGAGGCAGCTCTCTGGTGGACTGATCAATAATGTTCTGTAACTCGACATCAAGAACTGTTCCTTGAGTGGGTAACATACAGAAAAATTTACTGGGTAGTGCTTTTTAGATGTGTGCAACTTACAGTATGTAATTTAAGTCTGGATTAAAATAGGGATAATAGGAAACAAAATTGAAGAGGAAATTAAAGGAGAGAAACATATACATATACTAATTTCTTTCTATCCCATTAGGACTTAGGTGTCAGATTGCAGAGTATGTCAAATGATAGAATGAAGAGTGTTTTGGAGACAATTATAAGTCATGGCAGACATTTTGGACAAAGTTGATATTTTAGGAAGATTAATTTGGTAGATATATGCATAAAAAATTGGAAAAGAAGGGAAACTCATTAAGAAACAGTTATGAAAATCCAGCAAAAGAACAATTTGGGTGCATGAAACAATCTGTTTTCCCAGTTTAGGGTACAATAAAATATCAATAAAATTGAAAATAGTTTCTATTTTTCAATTTATTGCTTGAGTTTCCATTTTCATTTATTTTCAAGAAGTTCTGTACTTTGCTTTTGAGGTTCACCCAATTCTGAACTGTCCAAGAATGCTCCGGGATTGTATAGTCCAAAGGACAACAGAACAATTCCACACTTCAGCCACCAGATGTCGCTGTTGAAGATGGTCCTGCACTTGCAGGGATGCAGTGGAATGAGTTCAAATGCTGCCTTTGCTACTTATTAGCTTTGTGACCTTGTGTAGTTTAGAAATCTCTCTGAGCTTCAATATTCATACAGGAATACCAATATATCTTCAAAGAATTTCTGTGAGGATTTGATAAGACAATGTATATAAAAGCATTTAGCTGACAGTTTGTCCTATAGCAAAATGTGTGGTTGTAAACTAAAATATAACTCAGGGTGGAAGAAACTTGTTTTATAAATGGTTTCAAAACCAATAGTAAGCCCTCATTTGTTTTCTCATTTACTTTCATTAGTGATTTGGAGAATGCAGTAAACCCGAAAAAGGTTAAAGTAAATTTTAAGGTGGAAATTGTGGAATAAATTGTATGGCATAATTTTAAAAAGAACAAATTGCTTCCAATAGGCGATTATTTGCTAATGCCTATTACAGGTAAATTTGATGTGTTGGCAGACAAATACCTCAAAGAGAATTAGAAGCAGACCTGTGGTCTTGGAGCTCATTGCAGGAAGCAGAGATCTCTGTCTTTAAAAGGCTGGGTGACAGTATTTGCATTCACCTCAACTTCATAAGGAAAAGGAAAATATGGGCATGATTCTGAGCAGGACAGTTCCTTATGGTGACTGTAAAGAATTCATCAAGAAGAGATTGAAAAAGAATCTGTGCTTCTGTGTTCAGTGATGGCAGGAGTCTGGGAGGAGCCAATGATAAAGTGGGATGGGGATCAGGAAATTAACCAGAACAGGAAGAACAATCAAATCAACCTGGCTTCAAAGAGCATTATTTAGGGCAAAGAACCAAACTTGAATAAGGTGTCACCTGAAAGCTGAGACTCTGGGGAGTGGGGTGTGGAGCATTTGTTTCACCTTGACTCTAAGAAAGAAAATTACAAGCAGCATCCTCTCCCTTTCCCGGTGGTGTGCTCTTCTTTCATTCACGGTTCGTACATGTCAATGACAAGAAAGAAGATTCTCTTTTTCTTGTTTTAATTCTTGAAGATTTCAACATACATAGAGATGACCTTAATAACATGCTGGCCTCACGAGCCCCTGATCTGTCCCTCTCCAATACCATTAACCTCTAACCTCCCTCATCACTCACTCCCACAGGAAGTGTGGATCTCATCATTACCAGTGACCAGATTCCCTGGAGACCTCATTTGCATGCCTTTTGTATTCGTCACTTCTTACCTGTGCAGCTGACTGTCTCCTGTACTCTTATCTCCAACATGCTTTTAAACCTAGAGGATCCCAGCCCATTGATCCCACCCTCTTTTCAGTGTCCCTCTACATTTGATATCCCCTCTTGCCTCACTTCTTAGCTCAAATTCCTTATTCATTTACCATAACAACTCCATGGCGAGGCCTTCACCTCTGCTGCCCCTTTCTAGCAGTTCCCTTGTAGTCTATTTTCACTGTGAAGTTAGAGTGACCTTTTTAAATCTTAGGTGAGGTAAGCCAATTCCTTGCTCAAATACTGTAGTGTTCCCCATTTTTTTTCTGATCAAAAAGTCAATAGCTACAGTGGGAACGCTTAACTTGGTATTTTCCCATTAATCTAGCACCCTCATATAGGAATGAATGGTCTCTGCCTGGTATTTTTCCAGCAGAAGTAAATGAAAGCCTTCTTCGGAGGAAAGCATCCCCAGTTTAGAGCTTTGTGATTCCCATAAATGAGAATTTAAATATGGCTCACGATTAAAACAAAAAATGAACAAACTCACTCTAAATATACTTGGAAATAACCATCATGAATGCACATCGCCTGAAACAACAAAGATCTAGACTCCCCAAAACTTCTGGTATTAAGCTGATAGATAAACAATATAAAATAAATATGCATATAATGTTTGAGAAAATAAAAAGGAGTAAAAATGAACAACTTTCCAAGAGAACTTAAAAATCCTTGAAGGAGTTGGGGGTGGAGAAAAAAAACCCAAACTGAATATTTAAGAATAAAAATATTTGTGCAATTAGAGATATACTAATGGAAAAGGAAGTGAACTGAAAGGCATATCTGAATAAATTATTGAAAATGCCACACCTAAAAAGATAGAAAGTATGAAAGAGAATTTCAGAAATACGGAAAGCAGAATGAGAAGTTCTAGTAGACATCTAGGAAGAGTCATAGAGAGAAAAGAGAATGAAGGAGTTGTAGGAATCAAGGCGTTTATAATTAGAAGTTTCCTGGAACTGGTAAAGGAGATTAATCCAGAGACAAAGGAAAACACCACTGAACCAAACACTGCAACTAAGAAGAAAGCACAACTAAATATATTCAAATGAATCTGCAGATCACTGGGGACAAAGAGAGGAATCTTAGTAGCAGTCAGAGAGAAAAGATCATCTGCAAATGAATGACAATTTTACTGGTAGCAGATTTCACAATAATAGGTACCACAAAAAATGCAAAAAACAGAACAAAACAACAACAAAGAAAAAAAAAATCTTGCGACAGTGGAAAGAAAACAACTATATACCTACATTGTGTACCTAACAAAATATCTTTAAAAATGAGGAGGAAATAAAGGATTTTTAGTACAAACAGGAACTTGTTAATCATCATGTTTGTCATTAATAAATCTGTAAAGGAACTTCTAAAGAATATATTTAATAAAAATGAGCTCAGGAGGAATAGCTACAATTTGAGATAAAAAGGTATAGAAATAATTTATTAAACTCATAAATAATTTAATACTATATTGTCTATAAGTTAATTTAAAAATAAATTTTAATTAATGAAGTTTAAAGGAGATGGAATTAAAATACTGGGCAACACTGGCATGTAAGGCAGGAGGGAGGTGGGTTAGAGTAAGTGCTGTGGGTCCTTCATACCGTTCAGGATAAGACATCAAATTTATACTTCAGTAAGTTAGCATATGCCAGAGAAATTTCAAGAGTGACTTCTAAATTATAGAAATAGAATGCACAACTTCAAACCAGTAAAAAGTAGACTAAAAGTAAAATAAGTTCTCAATTAACTATAAGAAAAAGGAATAAAAAAGCAGAATGGTAGAAATAAATCTAAAAATATCATTACTTATAATAAACGCAAACAAACTAAATGTGCTAATTAAATCACAGAATTTGTCATATTGGATTAAAAATAAAATTTAGTGGTATGCTGTTACAGGTCATGACCAAAGTTTTAAGATATAGAAAATTTGAAATTAAAGACATGAAAAAATAATAAGCAAATGTTATCCTCAATAAATGTGAAGTAACTATATTGACAGCAAACAAAATGCATGTCTAAGACACAAAGCATTACGTGGAAGGATTACTTATGTAATTATAATAATTTCAATTGGCCGGGAATATATCACTAGTCTAAGCTTGGGTTGACCTAGTTAAAACAGCATAAAATATGATAAGGAATAATTCTAGAGGAGAAATAGACATAATCCCTATTTTAGTAGGTTTTAACATCCTCCTTTATTGAGAAATCAATAGATAATACATTAATAATGATATAGATGAATTGAGCTTTATTATCAGCAAGTATGATTAAACTAATGTCTATAAAATCCATTCTCAAAAATAAACAATTCATGTTATATTTCAACAGATACGTAATCTTCACAGCTCTCATCACATTTCAGAGAACTGATATCATGCAGATCATATTCTCTTACTAGAGTGCAATTAAATTAAAGGTTGATAACAAAGATAAATTAAAATTCTTACATTTTTGGAAATTAGTAATATACACTTCTCATTTCTCATGAATCAAAGCAAACATCATAATTAAAATAGAATACTCACTTGTAACTGAGTGATAATGATAATATAATATGTCAAAACTTTTGGGATATGATTGAAAACAGACATTTATAACCTAAAACAATTGTATTAGAAAGGAAGAAAGGCTAAAAATGTAGTGAGATGAGTATCCAATTTAATAATCTATGCCAGTTGTTCTCACATATTTAAGTCTCAGGACTATGTGATACTCTTAAAAATTATCAGGGTCCCTCAAAAGCTTTTACTTATGTGAGCTATAACTATTAATATTCATAGAATTGGAAATTACAATCTTAAGACATTTATTAACTCATTTAAAAATAATAACCTTATTATATATTAACTGTATGTTTTAATGAAGACTATTTTCCCAAACAGAATTTAGAGAGAAACATGGAGTTATTTCACATTATCATAAATCTCTTTAATGTCTGACTTAATACGAGAGGACTGGATTCTCAATATCTGCTTCTGCATTCAATCTACTGTGATATGTTAGTTGATTGAAGTGTATGAGGACTGTACTGGGAAAAACAGAATGTTTTAAATAGACTTTTCATATTATTGAGAATTCTCTTCTTTGATACTATGCCAAATCTCCACTAGTGGTAATCTCTTAAAGGTTGGTTGCAATGTGGAATCTGAAACCACATCAATGAATCTTTCATGGTCTGTTACATTAAGAGCCTTTGGTATGTTGTGCACTTTGCATGAATCTTTTACTCATGCAGAATTTTGTAATATCATTTATTGATCATCTGGAAAATACTGGTGGACTGAGTTACACGGATCCTGAATGTTGACATATTTCATTATACCACTTGGAAAAAAAATACACTTGTTAATGTCACCACTGATTTCATGAAATGGCCTTTATATATTGGGAAACTGTCAAGCTCATAGTGACAGATACAATACAAATTCTAATTTTTACTTGAAAGCTCAAATTTTAACATTGGTAATAAATATTTTCAGTTGTTTGCCTTGAAGTGACAATCTTGTTTTGTTCAATCTTGAGAAAATGTCTAACATATACACAAAACTGAGTATCTAGTTTGTCTGCCTAGTTCTTTCAAGTAAAAATGGCCTCTCATGAAAACAGCTAGTTCAGCTTGCAACTCTAATAGTCACATAAATGCTTTTCTTTGAAATAATATCTCACTTTAAAATATAGCAGACATGCTTTCTATCTAAATTTCAACTCATCAGAAAACATTAAAAAGACATGTTTTAATAAAAGTTTTAATAACATAAAACTAAGTTTTAATAAAATAATAATTAAGGACTAAGTTTTAATAAAATAATAATTTTTACTGTTTCATTAGGACATTAAGGGAAGGTATAGTGGTGAGAAATAACAACCCCTGCCTCGATTTGTTCTAGGGTGCCTTTGGTTTTATCCATTCTTATTTTGGCGCTATCAGTTTCATGGAACGTAATGAAAAAAATCAAATAATATCCCAGCATTGTAATAGAAACAGTTTTGCTCTCATCTCTTTAAAAGTCCTCAGGGACGAATCCCAGCAGCTCAGGAAACTGAGACAAGAGGATTGCGAGTTCAAAGCCATCCTTAGCAATGGTGAGGTGCTAAGCAATCAGTGAGACCGTCTCTAAATAAAATACAAAATAGGGCTCAGGATGTGGCTCAGTGGTAAAGTGCCTCTGAGTTCAATCCCCAGTACCAAAGAAAAAGTCCCCATGGACTCCACCGAACTGTAGCAACTACATATTGAAAACTCAAGTTAGGTCAAGAGTCAGTGAACTATGATCCCAGGGTTGAACCTTGTCCCTGTGGTTGTAAATAAAGTTTTAATGGAACATGACTACGACTTTCATGTATGTACATGTTATCTATGACAACTTAGTGACATGTATTGAGAAGTTACAAAAGATGTTGTGTGGCCCACAAAGTCTCAGGTGCCCCTCCTGAAGTTTGCCAATGCCTGAATTAAACTGTAACAACAGAGTAAGTCAATGAACGTATTTGTAGGAGATAGTGAAAATAAAAAGTTAATGTAAAAAGTGATAATTAATATAAAGTGTGCATAAAGACAAATGTTAATTTTGTAAGATGACTAACAAAATATAAAACCTCTGGCAAGATAGACTAAAGAAAAGTGAAAGAATGCTTATAAACAATATTAATAATGATAAAAGGTAGTTAAAGCTGTGGTAGAAATTTAAAACAAAAGAAAAATATGAACAATTTTATGTTAAACTTTAAACAATGAATAGATTATAAAAAATCTGAATTACAAAATCTGACAAAAGAACAAATAGACAATCATCCTTCTTAACACATTTAGTGTTAAAAATCTCACTGAGAAAAGACTAGGAACAGGTGGTTTTACAGACAAATTCTGCAAAATATCCAAAGGAAAAGTTATTCCAACCATATACATTTTTCTAGAAAAGAGAAAAAAATTAGTCTTCAATCACTATTATATGGTGCTAGTATTACCTAATTTAAAAAACAAGGACAGAATAAAGAAGGTAAATTGAAGTATAATTTCATTTACAAATGAGTTTGATTACACTAAACAAATTATTAGAAAACTGCATATAGTAGTGTGTGAGAAAGAATAATTCAGCATGGTCAAGTTTAGTTTATACAAGGAATGCAAAGAAAGTTTAGGTTTAGACACTTGAGCAATATAATTACTCCAGGGGAGATGAAACAGTATTTTTTTTTTTTTTCTGTAAAGGCAGAAGAGCATTTAATAAAATTAGGGAGAAGAAAATGTTGCTAACTGTTACTGATACTAGTTCTATTTAACATTCTTCTGAAGGATTTAGTGCAATAATCTCCCCTCTCCTCAAAGAAATTAATGAAATGGAATTAAGATTTGAAAAGAGATCTAGAACTTCCATTATTCTCAAAAACTATTACTTTCTACATAAGACAACAAAATACAGAAGAGTCTAAAGAGATATTTGAAATAAATATTAGACTTTAGCAGGATGGCTGAGTATACAACCATATATAAAAATAAACTAAATTTCTACATATGGACAGCAAAACAGAAAACATTTAAACATATCATTTACAATTTCAACATAAAATATAAGATGACTATTAATAAGTGTAACAAAAATGTTAACACTTTCTTGGGAAAAACTTAAAACTTCATTGACAGATCTATATGATCTGCCTTTGTGTGTGTGTCTGGGGGATATTGGGATTAAACCCGGACCTCGCACAGGCTAGGTAAGCACTATACCACTGAGTTACCTCCCTAGCTCTTTCAGTCAGCTCTTTCGCTGCTGTGACTAAATGACCTTACCAGAACAATTGTAGAGGAGGAAAAGTTTATTTGAGGGCTCATGGTTTCAGAGGTCTCAGTCCATAGACAGAAGGCTCCATTCCTCAGGGCTCAAGGTGAGGCTGAACATCATGGTGGAAGAGTATGGCAGAGGGAAGTGGCTCACATGGTGATCAAACAGCAGAGAGAGACTCCACTCACCAGATAACAAATATATACCCCAAGGCAAATATGTACTCCAGGGACCCACCTCTTCTAGCCACACTCTACCTGCCTTCGGTTACCACTCAATTAATCCCATCAGGGGATTAATTCACTAATTGGGTTAAGGCTTTCATAACTCAATGATTTTTCCTATAAACCTTCTGGCATTGGCTTTTGGGGGATACATCCCATCCAACCATAACTCTAGCCTTTGAAAGATATATAGGAAATCTGGAGAATGAGAGGTTGACTAGATATTGGATAGGAAATTTCAGTATTGTAAGAATTTCAGTTGTTCCCAATTTTAACTATAGATTTATTGCATTTTCAAACAAAATTCCAAGAACTTGATAAGGCATTTCTAAAATTTACACGTAACAACAAAGGTCTAAGAATTGTAAAGACTCTTCTGAAGAAGCATAACAAGCTAGAAGATTTTGTCCTTTCATATACTCTACAGTATCTCACACAGTACACTAGCACAGGGACAATCAACCTGGCTGAGAGACAGAGTCATATTTACCTGGAAGTCTGACAGAGTCTACCATGAATGATCTCTATGACACAATTCCCCAGCAGCTCCCCTGGGAAGTACGGACCATATAGTCAATGCTACTTGCACTATTAATTATCCATATGGACAAAAATGAAATTGAATCTCTGTTTTACTCACATAAAGAAATTCCAGATGGATTAAAACTAAACCAGTGGAGACAAAACTTTAAAACTCTTAGAAGAATCTATAATAAAACACTCTTGTTGCTATAAAAACAAGTATGTGAGCTTAACATTGTTCACAAAATGCACTATAACAAAAATGAAATTATAAAAAAGAAATTAGAAGATATTTGTAATACATAATGCTATGGACTGAATTGTGCCCCCTCCCCAAATCATACATTGAAGCCTAATCCTTAATAGAACAGCATTTAGAGGTGGGGACTTAGGAGCATGAGGACATGAGGGGGGGCCTTTTGATGGGCTCAAGTGCCTCTATAAGAAGACACCAGAGAGCTTTTACTATGTAAAAATGGCTGAACGGACACCGGTGGCCCATCCATTTAGGAGCCAAAGTATTTTAAATAAATGTTATATATTTGTTTGCTAAACACATATAGGTAAACTATGAAAATTAACTGCATTTATGTGATTCATTTGTGATTTATTGTTACAAGAATAGACAAGACAGAGTTCTAATCTATCAAACTTATAATTTTAGCTTTATATGTTACTGTTTATTGGTTGCCTGGATCTTTCTTTGGAGTATGAAATGTTAGAGCCAGAAGGGACTCTAAATACAAGGTACTTGCTAAAAGTGTTTGCTGAGGGGAGAAAATGATTAAGATGGAATCAGAGATACCATCAAGTTCAGTGGCTTTTGAATGTTTTTGACTTGAACTCACAGAAATACATTTCATATTGTGTCCCACTAAACACAGAGACATACACACATATGTACCTACACAGTTGAAACAAATGTTTTATGAAACGGTACTACCCTCACTACTTGCAAGTACCCCTTACTGTTTCCATTAGATTCTATTTCATTTTAGTTGTTACCTACTAGATTGATCTCTTGACCCTCAGAGAGGACTTGGCATGCAGTTTAAAAAGCACCCATATTGTCCATGTATTATGGAGGCCACTGAGCCTCCAAGGGGGCTAGAGAGAGAATGATTTCAAAAAGTAGTATGTGTTCATGGTCTAGAATAAACTCCTATGAAGCCAGCTTTAATAGACCCTGGTCATTGACATATTCTTATACATTTTATCTTTTCTGCCTCTTCTCATATACCTGCAACCTATCATTTGTCAGGTCTGTCACTCTGTCTAACATGATCAGATTAATCCAGTGGAATTTGTTCTGAATAAACCATGCTGAGCATTACCTGGTGTCTTTTCCTTGTTTGCAAATCAATCTCTTGATGACTCTCTAAATTTCTTTCCAGTTATTAAAGTTAAATCTACAGATATATTTTAAAAAATAATGTGGTACCAAGCACTGTGGTGCACTCTGTAATTCTGGGAGGCTGAGGCAGGAGGAGTGCAAGTTCAAAACCAGCCCTAGCAACTTAGCGAGGCCCTACGCAACTTAAGGAGACCCTGTCTCAAACTAAAACTTTTGAAAAAAAGGGGTGGGGATGTGGTTCAGTGGTTAAGCACCCCTGGGTTCAATCCCTGCAACAACAACAACAACAATAATAATGTTGTGATAAAACAGCCAGTTACACAAAGCAGTCCCTGGATCTGTGACTTTACACATTTATTTCATTACCTAAGTTGAAGTTGAAAAATGCTTTGATGTTCAAACAAAAGTTTGTATTTGCCTTCTCTGATGAAGCCCATAATATACTGGCAAAACATCAGTTAGAAGAATAAAAGACTGAAGCTTCATTTTTATATATTTATTTCTTCCCACATCATCTTCCCATATCTGTGTCTAGATGGTTAGATTAACAGGTCACCATTCTTTCTAAAGAATATCTAAAACACATTTCTCTGTGCTTAGTTTCTGAGATGATTTTTAGTTTAAATTCATGTGCAAATTGAAATAACTCACAGGTGGATTCCTTTTTTTGTTACTGTTCTCATTATCATGATTATTATCAGCAATTATACTGTTATTTTTAATCAAATATAGATTAATTCTTTGCTTTCCAACTGCTTAGAGCAGTCCAGAGCAAATTTGTGATTTGTCACCGAGAAGGGAAGGGAGTGCTCTCTCTGAAGACCTGAATGGACACCGGTGGCCCAGTCATCCAGGGAAATGGGGTGTCACTGCTTCTCAATGTGCCTGCATCAGATGGAATGGCCACTTGTGAAGGAAACAGTTTATGACTTAGAAACCTAAGTTTCATTCACTGGCTCCCAACTTAACATTTCTGTATCCTGTAAGACAGCATGATGCTTTCCCCATAGTAGTTTTTCAATAAATGTGTATTTAATTTTGTAAGATATTCTCAGAGTATTGTTCTAGAGAAGACCCTGGGAACCCAACTCATTCCACAGGATAGTGAGGGGAATGAGGTCAGATTTCTCAGCTGCAAAACAGCAGAATCCAAAACTCGGCTCTGTATCCTAAGTCTTTCAAATATTTCCATATTCTCAAAGGATTTCCCAGAAACAATGAACTCTTTCCTCTGATCATTGTCTTTCATTAATTTTAACAACAAACTTCGAAAACTCTTTGTATGTAGCAAAATCCTACCCTCCTGCCCAGGAGTGATTCTACCTGAGAATAAACCTTAATTAACAATCACCTCTCTCTTCTAGCATACCATGTCTATTTCCCCCATAAAATACAGCACAAAAAATTACCAATATTAGTGATGACCTTTTTAAAAGTTAGAATATTCTTAGAGCAGTCTCTAATACTTTTTCCATGTCTCTCTCTCCGGTATTTATAATTGTTCAGCATGATGGCCAGATACACGAAACAGTCCTTTTTCATTGTATAAGCACTAATACAACTACATATCCTTAATTAAGATGAGAAATTTTGTAGTAATACATTTCTAAAGTCTTTAATAGAAAGCTTTGAAACAGTTTTTCCCATCTAATCTGAAATTCAATTTATCAAAATTCTATGTTCTGTACACCTTATAATTAACCATATTTTCAACTAGGGTTTCTTTTGCCACATTTGAATGTCTTTTACTTTGATTTTAGAGTTAATTACATAAAAAACATATATTAAGCATTATAATTTTTTTGTGCTAGGAATTGAACCCAGGGGTGCTCAACCACTGAGTCACATTCCTCGGGCTTTTTTTTATATTTATATATTTAAAGACAGGGTCTCCATAATGTGCTTAGGGCCTCACTAAGTTGCTGAGGCTGGCTTTGAACTGGTGATCCTCCTGTCCTACCAAGCTGCAGGCACCCTTCAGCACGCCTGACCTTAAGCATTACTATTTAATCTAAAAGGGTCACACAAGCTGAATGTCATAACAAGACTTCATACTGCACGTGAAAAAAAAAAATGTAGTTTTCAGGATTAGACACACTAGTCAGGGAAAGTAAGACAGGGGGCACTCATTCAGATGAGAGTTGTTTAGGGAGACTCCAGGATTGGCAGATGGTTTGGACAAGGTGTCTTAAGGATTGCAGGCATGAAAGATATACAGACCTATAGGTGTGGTCTATGCTGTCATCAAGAGGGACGGTAGCCTGGGTGATGGCAATCATAATGATGATGATGATCAACAGCAATATCTGTTTAGCACTTAATTCACAGGCATTATCACACAGCTTAGAGAGGACAAGAATTTGTCCAAATCCCAGAGCAAGTAAGGGACAGAACCTGTGGATCAATTAAGCTCTGGGAACAAAAATATTCCAGTGGTTTGAATCTTATAGAAAGATTTCTGGTTTTCTTTCCTTCTGGCTTCTCTCCTTTATTATTATCTATTTTAGTCTGAGAATTTCAAGTGTTTAAGTCTTAACCTGGCCAACAGAATTTGATGTTATACATTGCGTTCTAAATGAATTCCCCAATACCCAGTGCCTATACTATCAGGGTTGGTTATCTTTTTCTCAGAGATTCAGTATTTCTGACAACTTCTTGATGGAAGAAGCACCTTCCACTGCTTGAGTCCTGCCCATGAAGGTTCTACACCTCCCTGCCCAGGAAAGCTTGGGAGCATGAGTGGAGACTGGAACGAAAGGTATCCCATCCAGCTACACTTAAAGACCTGTCCTGAAGAATGCGAGAAAAACAAGCTTCTGTGCAAATCAAAAAGTATCAAAACGAAGCCCAAAGGATGAAATAATTCCTCAATCAAAAATCACTTTGGTTGAAATATGTACTGACTCCTATATTTGCAAGAAAGAAATATGAGACTGAAAAAGAATGAGAGTCCCCTTTCAACAAATAAATCTTGGCTACCGTTAGTAGAAATCAGTTTTGTTTTCCAAATGAGGTTTAAAACTATATTTTGTAAACATGGAAAATGACAGATATTTAAACTCGTCCAACTCCTTCCAGCCCTTTCCCTAGGATCTGTTTTCACCTGGTCTTTTTAACCGCATGCATGCCATATGTACATTCCACCCAGGACCACTGGCCAGGGGCAATCCCACAGTGATCAATCGAGCCGCATGCTGTTTACCTCATGTCCTTCAGGCTGAAAAAGTACCCTTTTGCTACAGTAGACTCCCTCTGGACAGCCCATTGATTAGGCTGAAAAAATAAATAAGACAAATAAAACTCCCAAATACCTCACAATGCCTGAAAGTGAGAAACAACCAGAGTAAAAAGAAACTTTAGTGGGGAGAAAAATATTGTGGCTTTTCTTCTTGCAAATTTTGAGAAATCTTTTCTGACGACACACGTCTAGAAAGATCTTACTGTTTGCCATGGTTAGAGCATACAGAACTTTAAATGCGAGTTTCAGAGTGGGTATTTGAGATTGTTAGGGCTCCTGAAATGATTATCTGTTTGAGCAGGTGGTGCCCATGAACTGGTCCCCAGGACATGTTCCCTGGTCTTTTAAGTCTGAGGTCAAACCTTTTGCAGACTAAGTGATTAACAAAACTAAGTTGTAGCTGGTAGACAGCTGGGTGCTTATTGCCTTGTAAGCCCTAGTGGTTTAGGCTTGTCTTTGATTGTAGGAGCTGACCTTGGTCTCTACAATAGTTGGGAAATCTGTGGGACTGGACAAACTGCAAATAGATTGCTCTGAGTTTCCTGTTTTCATTCAGATGTGTACAAATTACCTCAACATGCCCTTTTTTTTCCCCCAGAAAACACTAAGGTCTGAAAGAAACTCTTGTTATATTGTTGCCACTTAGGTTTCACTGAGCCTGCATTATCTACTCACAGCTTTAATGACTTCCTGCTGAGAGAGGTTCTGTAGCAGTCTTGGCAGCAGGGCTAAGAATAGCATTAAATGCAAGGTTATCTAGGCATTACACTCACTGTAACATGCAATTAACTCTCCTCTTCCATTTTCATTACACAATTATTCATTAATGTCAATTTAATTTTATGCATTGTTCTACATGACCGAAGGCTGATTACGGGCCTTTTCACTCCAATATCCCAAGTTAACTGGTGCCAGCCGCACTCAGGGCTGCCTAATTGCAATTTAGCCCAGACAATTCCTCCCATTTTTGCCCTCCAGTAATGGAACAACAGATCATGGCCAGGTAAAGATTTTAAGGTGGAAATAAAGCCCAAGCTACAAAACGCTGAAGTTCAGAAAAGCCTTTTCTCCTTTTATTTAATGGAATAAAGACTTGCTGGAAAAAATTAAATGAAGCAAGTTTTACGCCCCCCCCCCCTTTTTTTGAACGTGACACTTTGTGAGCTGTAGTTTTTAGTAATTTTAACATAACTTCCCAAATCATGGTATACCCCCAGTCTAGGGACCCCTCTGGGCTTCTTTATTTCAGCAACATCATTATAACACAGAGCTGCGCTGTCCACACCTAAGAATTTTGAAAGATAATGTGGAATCCATGAGAATATTGGCCAGTAGTTTGCACAGATTTCATGGGTTTACTTCACATTGATGAATAATTATTTTTGTTGTTGCTGTTTTAGATCATGAGCAGGGTGTAGTATTCTGAAGTTCAGCCTTTTTCCTTATCTGAAAGCTTTTTGAACAGCATCCCTCAGGAGGTAGAAATGAAAAGGATCTTGCTTCTCTCAAAAGCTTCCCACTGCAGTCTTTCTACTTTAAATCCAAGCAAGTTCATGAGATGTCCACCTTAAAACTCTCGTGGTGATGCAGACTCAAAGTCTGATTCAGGTCCTCATACATCCTTGTGTCCAAGTAATTTACATTATCATTTAATCTGCACAAACAGCTCATCATTAGCTTTTCTAGTTTTACCAGCAGACAATTGTCGAAAATGAAGATTTAAAGAACTATTAAAGGGGAAGGTTGGCTGTTCCCTGCTTTCTGTTGGTAGTTACTGCTCTAATGTCCAAGGGAAAGTGAGTCTCTGGGATAATGAAATCTATTAAAAGTCAGGAAATAAGTCTGTCCTCTTTCAGAGTGGGTTACTGTGTTCATTTCAAAGAAAGGTTTGGTGCTAACCCATTGGCAAGCCCCAGATAGCCCGGATGTATGAATAGACCAATGCATTGAGCAGAGGATAATGCCCAGGGAGAGCCCACCAGACTCCTCAGGCAACAATAAAGCAAACAGGGTACAAGCAGGCATTATAGCACCTTCCTTCTTACCACCGTGGGCAAAGCTGTGTCAGCATTTCCATTTGAAACCTCCCTTTTTCAGGGGCTTTTTAACTCAGCCATAAAAATTAGTTCCAAGCAAAAACTTGGCATGCAAAGTTTCAGCCTTGGAGTGAACTTTTTTTTTTTTTTTTCACAAATTGTCAAAGGGGAAAAAAAATCAGTCCTTTGGCTATTTTTACTTTTTTTTTTTAATGCACAAAAATAGAAAACAGAAATGTACTGTACTGGTTGTGCACTTTTTTGGAACACTTACAAAAACATTTATAGGCCATTATGAGGCATGAGTGTTCTTGGAGTACTCCAGGTTTTCTCGACAGATGATTTTATAAGACTAACATCATCAGTGCTTGTGAGGTGACTTTTCAAAAGTATTCTATGTTATATCTCTTTCTCTTCAGTCACACAGAACAGATGGGCCTTATAAATGGGTGTGACCTCAGGTAGACAATAGTGAGTTGTTGTGGTCTATTACTTCAATAATCCATGCTCTAAAGTATCTGTCAATATGAATTTGGTCAACAGACTACAGAAACTGGGAGAAAAAAAACAGAAAAAAAACAAAAAACCAAACTCCCACATTTGGTAGAGCCCAGGCTCTGGTCTTCTCTAAACATATAGGAAAACAGTAGCGCCTGCATGTGAAGTGTTCAAACTCTTTTCAAAGCAGTGTTCCAGGATCCCAATTTTTGTGACTCTACGGGAGAATTAAATAACTTTAAATAGCAACACTCAAAACTTAATTAACATGATTCAGGCAGAGTTGTGCAAGTTTGGTGACACAATACTGCCAGTGGTAATAGAATCACACTTGGGGCTAACTGTGACTCACCCCATTGTTCAAAAATATAGCTGAGGTCTGGGAGAAGCCTGTGATGCTTTGACACTCTTTGGGCTGTAACTATGCTCGGACAAGTCAAGGACAGTGACAGTGAATTAAAAAATGGGGCTCATGCTAACTTTCTAAGTTTGCAATTTGTCAAAAACATAATGAGGGAGCTTACATTGTTATTGTATTATTATTATTACCGCGACTGTTTGTACTCGGGTTGCTGTGTTACATAACCACTGAACTCAGTACCCCCATCTTTGATTTTACACTTAATTTATATGTTACTAATAGCTAGCTGCTGTCTAAAGCCTTTTTGATTCATGCTCTGTTTGCTTTCCTTCTGTGAGGTTTATGGTCAAGGGACCTAATTTGCTGGCTTCATTATAAACTGCATTTTGGACAAAATATGAACTAATGGAGTTGAATTTAGGCCCTCAACTTTGCCTCAAAAGTCAGACCATGGCTTTATAACAAAGAGGTATTTAGCAGTGTCATTGGAGCATTTAGCTTCCTGAAGTTCACATATGATTAGAAGTTAAATATCTAAAAATCCATTTATTTGCTTAATAACACTGCCAAATTGAACCCGTCTGTGGTTTCTGCATTATAAAGCCACTAAAGGACTCTTTTGAGGTGCTGTGTGTGTGATTCCTAGCTCAATAGATCTCAACCAGCTGCACTCAGATCAAATTGTCAATCCTCGTAGACTGTGTGCCTAGGAGAGCCACGCCTGGCGTCAGCACTGGGGGATGCACAGTTCCTCCGGCTTTCCTCTATCATTGCGTGGGTCACTGAGCACTTTAGTTATTTGAGTCCAGGTCCATGCACACCCTCGAGCCCCATTCTTCGACGGCACAAGCTAGTTAGGGTGGATGTGTGGTTTAGTCAGCTTTACATCCCTGTGACCAAAAGATCCCACAAGAACAATTATCAGAGGAAAAGTTTATTTTGGCTCACAGTTTCAGAGATTCAGTCCATGGTGGACCAGGCCAACTCCATAGCTCTGGGCCTGAGTGTGGCAGAACACCATGGCAGAGGAAAGGAGCTCAAGACATGGCAGCAGGAGGTAGAGAGAACTCTGCTCACCAGGGACAAAATACAAACCCCAAAGTCATGCCCCCAGTGACCTACTTCCTCTAACCACACCCTACCTCCCTATAGTCACTGCACAGTTAATCCATATCGGTGGGTTAATCCACTGATGTGGTCACACCCCTAATAATCTAACCACTTCTCTTCTTGCATTGTCTCATGCATGAGCTTTTTGGGATACCTCATACCCAAACCATAGCAATGCGCATTCCACAGTCACAGCACAGAGCATGCAGTAGCCTGAACCTTCCTAGATACAGTGGCTAACCAGATTGGTGCTTTAAGACATGCCTGTTCTGAGTATGTCACCTGAAAAACTCCTAGATCCTTCCCAGCAACCTTATGAGGCAGGTATAGTCACATTCCTCTTTCTACAGAGGAGAAAACAGAGGTACAACAGAGATACTAGGCCTCTGACCAAAGTGACACACTAGTAAGGAATATGAGTGGAAGTCACACCAAGGCATCTCAACCAGCCAAGACTCTCAACCCAACACTTTTCTGTCTCTCTAACTGAACTGAGTGACTGTAACAGAGTTCCAGTTCTTAAGGAAATTATAAGCTGGTTGAACTGATGAGCTCTATGTGTAATGAAACATAGCATGTGAATAAGAACTAAAGCTATAGTAAGAACAGTAAGTGCTGGAAGCACCTAAGATGGCAGGTATCAATGTAAGTCAGTACGCTAACTGATTGGAGGAGGTGTGGCGGATTTGGGGTTTGAAGAATGTCTAAAGGCTTTGAATAGGTGGTGAGGAGCTGGAAGTTATTTCTGTGGTGGGGATGGTGAAGAAGGCAAACAGAATTCAACCTGGTTGGACAGGAAATCCTGGGCAGGGGAATGATAGGAGAGGTTATCTAGGGGCAGGTGGGCTTGAAAACCAGGCAGAGAAATATAAACACCTCTCAAAGAAAAACACAATTGTTCTGTTAAGTCCAAGGCTTAGAAAATCATCTTAAAGTTTATTGAACAATCTAGGAATGCCTGTGTTCAGAAGGGCCTTGTGTTTTCACCTGGGAAAGAGCTGTAGCATCCCATTGTCTTGCTGGGGCTTCCTGCAAGGATACTGTTGACTGAGGTCTGCAAAGTCTAAAGATCCCGAGGACGTGAGCTTCAGTTCATCTGTATTTCACAGGGGCTGGTGCCTGAGTCAACTTGGCTGACAGTCTTGGATCCTGGCGACGACAGCACACGACTTTCTTGGATTAAGAATTCAGTCTCCCATATTAAGGTCCAGAGGATCCAGCTAAGTTCAGTGATTCTTCCCCCTTTACCCTTTAAAGACTCTTTAGCCAATCAATTAGTATCACTCAAAAAACCTGGTCCAAAAGGTAAATGTGTTCTGAAAATCCAAATCGACATCCAGCTAGTAATGAGGTATTACCTCATAAAACAGTCATCAGAATCTGACTGCCTAAGCAGCACACTCTTGGAAAAAAGATACCCACATTCGGAATCCACGTGAGATACTCACACTTGACTGTGTTCTCTCTGCAAAAGCACCATGGATTCTCAAAAGGTGGTCTAAGCCCAGACCAGATAGGATGTCTTTGACATTATAGGTGAAAGGTGTCTCACTATAGTTTTTCTGAGTTTTAGAGGATATTTTCTTAAATCATAATATCAAAAATGTTTCCACAAGTTAGAAAGAAGTAACTTTTTCATGTGTCTTAGAATGATGGAATTTGGAATTAGCAGGGATGCCCCTTTCCCCTGCAGGCCACCTCCTCTCCTTCAGCAAATGCGGAATCCTTAAGTGCAGAAGAGGGTAAGTGACTTGCCAGCACCCTACACAGGTCTGCGACCTTGATCTCCTGACAACATTTCTGTGCTTTCACAAACTCAAAGTGCTCCTTCCCCAGATAACTTTTAGGCTGTGCAGATTATTAAGGCTAGTTAGAGAGAGTTCTCCTTGCTAAGAATAATTAGCAAAGGGGTACCAGCCTCAAATCAGAAATTCCATGCTACAATCCAAACTCTCACTACCAAAAAGACCTAGCATAAAACATTTCACTTTGCTGATCCTCAATTTCCTCATCTGTAAAATGTGTATGATAATAGTACCTAGTGCCTTAGGCTGTCAAGAGCACCAAAAAGATATTACATAGGAACTTTTTAAATGGACCATAAAGCACTCTACAAATCTAGTTGTAAAAAGAATGAAAATATGATTTTAAAATGTGATAATGTTTGTATTGATATAGTTTATATCTATGTGTAATTTCTCTCCTCCCACTACCCCCTAAAATACAAAACAAACAAGAAATTGGTTTTAGAACAGACTGCATCCCTGCCAATTTTTTGTTCTAAATTGAGTGCTATTGGAAGGTTACAAAGCACAAGAAATGTCACGTTCTAAATCATTCCTGTTGAAATACATCAGCATGTTCACAGTGGTTGTTTCAGGTTGTAGGAATATGGGAAATCCTTTAAATTTTTTTTCCTTTATATTTTCTCAATTATTGAAATATATTACTCTAATAATTAAGCATTTTAAAATAAATCTCATGGTACATTCGTAAAGGTCTCCCTCCATTTGACAGCCAATTATGATTGCTACAATATATCCATTGCTCACTTGTGGCATATACTTCACGTATATTACTTTATTACATTTAAAAAAAAATCCTGCATGATAAGTATTATTGTTCCATTTACAGATGATAATCTGAGGCTCTGTGAGATTAAATCACTTGCCCAAGATTGTACCACAGAATCCATGGAGTCTGGTTCCAGAGCCCACAGTCTTTGCACTGTGCTAGATTGAGGTTGGGACTTGGTTTTTAATTGCTGTGCTGCCTCTCAGTATCAGGGTTATAGTAGATTACTTAACCATATTCTTGCATGGAGGTTGGAAGCCTGGCCTCTCCTGGGCCAGGAGCTGGGTTCCAGGTCTGACTCTGATCATCAAGAGCTAGGGTATGACCTCAGGTCTCTTCACCTTTCTGGAGCCTATATTTTTAAATCAATAAAATGAAGTCTTCAGATTAAATAAATGACTTTCAAACTGGCTTTAGCTAGAGTCCTAACATACTTTTTTTTTTTAGATGAATTTGAGTTGAGTGCTCCATGTGTTAGGACTCCTCTGCCTTGGAGATCTAGCAAAAATTTGGGCAGCCTCAGCCCACAATTTGTGGAAGTCCAATTCCAGGGCCCTACTCTGTGGGACCCTATTTCGCCTAGCTATGGATATGCATTGCCTGTTCTGTTCTTAGGATTTAAGCATAACGTTTAGCCATGTGCCTTAATTTCCCCCCAAACAATAACAATAAAACGATGATACTCAGGGGAGTCTTTGTGTGTACGTAAGTATTGCATATTTCCAAACTGAATTTAGGGAAGATGGTGAGAGTCACAAGCAAACTATTTAAAATTCCTATTAGATGCTGCCAAAAGTTCCTGTCCTTTTTAAAACTTGGGTTCCAGCTTCTCTTCTTGTTTTCGTCTTTCTAACCACCTCTACCCTTGTCCCTTCTTTCCCTTTCTGACCATCACTGATTCCTATTTTTAATTCTTTTCCTAAACAAAATATTCCTCTTGAGAATTTGTTTGCCAGGTGTTGACAGTAATTTTTTTTTCTTTTTTTAGCAATACATCCTTTGGCACTTCATTGTATGGAGTTGATAAAGAGTGATGCTTCCTGGGAGAAGTTGCAGAGGGTGGAGCATCACCTTGCTTTATGAGGCACCTGAACCCTCAGAAAAACCCAGCTGGAACACCACTGGAGTGGAATCTTCTATGAACTTTCCCTTCTCTACCTGTGCCCAAAGATGATTGCCACTTTCTTTTTTAAAACCCCACCGCATGTCATTTAGATGTCAAGTATAGCATCAAAATGTATTTGTGTGTCTCTATGTAAATATCTATCTCACCAACCATACTGTTGAAGGAGAGGATAAGGTATATAATTAATTATTTCTGTATACAAGGTACTGGTTAAACAGGTGCATAATGAATGCTTGTGGATGATAATATATGATTGTGCACACTCAATTAAATAGATTCTTCACTAGAAGGAAGTGAACTAAAAATGACCCTATAGGCAAGAAAGAAAAGCCACTGTATTATGTTTGGGGAAAAACTAGAAGGCCATCTTACTATCTGTCCTGCTCTGTATGTGTGATATCTGTAGCATATAGTTTTATATGGGGGTGGGAAGAAGTTCTGCTCCAAAGCTTCATTTGTAAACTTTTTTGTTCTCAGCCCAGTTGGCCGTTTTATTTAGATCATTTTGTGAAAGACCATGTTTGGATTAGTGTTGGGCATAAGTAAATGGCAGTTCTTTATCTGTTCTGAATGCTCAAATGGCTCACCGAGGTATCTGTGCAGCTGTTGTAGGACGTGTAATGGCATTAGGCGCTGAGTGGGAGAGGAATCTGGTGCCAGCCGTTTCTGGCAGCGGTTGTAGTTGTAGCGATTCTCTCGGTGAGGCAGCTATCATTAGTGAGAGTGCCAGGGGCAAGGCCCTTCAGGAGGCGACTTGCTGGAGTTGAAGCCTGGATTTCTGTACAAGGAAGGAGGGAAAGGAGTTTCACTCTAGAGTCATGATCAGTAATGATCACCCCTGAAAATCCATTTCAATGACTGGTCATGGAGTGTTCAGAACCCTAAGTGATTTTACATGTAACCTGTATGCTTCAGGTAGTTCCCCTCCCTCCCGTCCTTCCCCTACAGGTCAGATAATGTAAACTAAAGAGACTGTATTACAGTGGTCTGCTCTTACTGGCTTCTTAGGGGTATTAATGCCCTTTTGCTCTCATATCTGGAAGTTATTTTTGTGGGGAGTCTGGCCACCTCATGTTGGTCACTGTACTATTACTCATTGTAATGGAACTGACAGATAAGGAGAATTACTGTGATTGTACCCCAGGGTGAATTACCAAGCTCTCTCCAGTGATTAACAGGAAACCCTCGCATTTTTAAATTGCATGCCTATAATACTCTCTTTCTCTCTTTTTCTCTACCCTCCCTGCACATAAACATACATACGGGAAAATTGGGTTACTAAGTCACAGTGTAGTCCTGAATAAGTGTGGAAAGTTTTTCATTCTGACCATTCTGAAGAAAATTCTATGATTGAATAATAGACTAAGATTAGCTACCAGTCGAATGTTGAAGCTTACCAAAATGCAAAGACAGGGGTGCATATGGAAGAGCCCATAATGCTTACCCATTTAAGATCAGAGCCTGCTTTAATTATTCATGCTGCTAAGGGTTTTCAGCAGAGCTGCATTGCACATATACATTTGTGAGCTTCAACCATCTTCTCTGTGAAGGATATAACATTACAAAAGATATTGGTCAGACATTCTGTTATACATTCGTTAATTTCTTCTATCCACCAACATTACTTAAGCACTTTTATTAGGAATTTGGAGTCTCAATAAATAACACAATCCTTTCCTCCTCATGTTTAGAACCATTTCAAAGATAGATTCATGGTTAGATACATGCAGATCAAAAAACCAACTTTATTACTGATAAAACTGATTGGAGAAATGACCATATAAATTTACTAACATAATCAACTTGATGAGTTAAACTTATGGATCAACTTGTCCACTAAGCTTTCAGCACAGTGGACAGAATGGAAATTCCTGAAGGCAGGTGCCTCCTTTAATGTGTTTCCTGTTTATTCTGCCAAACGTGCCAACTAGTGAAGATTGTCTTCTTCCATGAAGCCATGAGAGAGGAAGAACAGTGAACAAGGAGCCCAGAGAATTGGATTCATGAACACGTGGGAACAAGAGAAGAGAGGGAATGAGGGCTCTTCCCAATATCGGCAGGTGCGTTAGACACCCCCAAAACAAGAATGAATATAACAGAGCAGGATGGAGCCTTACAGCATTTGTTTTAATGTAATGTAGTGAAGTTAACAGATATCAAGTGTGGGGTGGGGTGAGATGCACAGGTGGTGCACACTGAGTGAGTAATTTGCCAAATAGGAAGGGCAACATTTCTTGCAGGGATGTCATCTGACCTACTAAGCACCACAGTTTATCTTCTGCTATGCCGTGTTCCAGCCGGCTTTTATACATATCCTCGAACATGCCTGGGCAGTGCCAGTCCTATGAGAGTTCACGTGCAGTGACTAGTATGAGATTAAAGAAGTTATCCAAATGGTGGCTTCTCACACTGGTGGAGATGCCAGTGTATTAGCATGTAAGACAGTAAGGGAAAATTCTTTGGTTGTCATCGCCATTATAACTCAATTATTGTCCTATTAGCTCTGCATTCCTCAGACATTGTTTATTGTTTATGTTTTAAACTTGGGAATGATCTGAATCTTTTTGCTGTTCTTCCTGTTGGCCTGCTTTTTGATCATTTTGCTACCAGGAGACTAAGGGGGAAAAGCCAACAGTGAAATGCCAGTCAGTTGATTACTGTAAATCTGAGACAGTAGAATTATGGAAAGAGTCGAGGACTGAAGGTCAGAGGCTCTGGATTCAGATCCTCTGCTAGTAAACTGGCTCTGTGACCTTGGGCATGTTTTTAAATTGCTCTCAGAGTCTATAAAGTAGAGATGTTAATTAGAATCAATATGCTTTATAAACTTACACTGAGAATAAAATTAGGTAATGCATGTGGTAATACTCCAAAAGATAATGTCATTATCGGATGGGACATTTGGTGGAATTGCTTGGTGAAACAAGTAACTAGAGCACTACACAAATCTGCTGTTCCTTTCCCCTGCTGCCTGCCTCTCGGCTACTGAGTTCTGTCTTTCATTACATGCCCACACCCACCTGAGAGAGGCATGTGTCTCATGTGCTGAGGAAGGTAGTATGATATTGCATTTACATGTGCCTCTCAGCCCAAGACACTTTACCCAGCCGATCTGCACACTGGCAATGTTGAAACAAGTAGATCCCATTTAAAGGGCACATTTAGTGTGTGACTTTGTCTCAGCCAGGATAATGCTGCTCGCTGAGTCTGGCTCCTGGGAACATTGCATCTACACCCTGAGTTTCTGTTTCCATTATGGATCGTTTAAAAAAAGGGGGAAAAAATCAAAAAGAAAAGAAGAGAAAAGAAAGCCCCAAATTGATATAGGAAAGGTTAAGAACAAACAATAGCTCATCACTTAGGTGATGTTAAATTTTCTAGAAACCTCAAGTATTTGGACTATGAGACAGTACCCAGGTGATAGCGTTCCTTTTTAGGCCTACTTCCACTGCTCTTTCCAGTAAAAAAACGTATTAGATGGCAAAACAATTCCCAAGATTATGAATGTGGATAAAGAGAAATTTAAAAATCAAAGGAATTGATAAAAAGAATTATAAAAGTTCAACAGAATAAGTACATTTCAAACAGACATGTATGCCTTCCAGACACATACCTAAAACGGATAGGATTTTAGACTGGAAAGGATTTCAGGGATCATCTGGTTAATTCAATTTATGATGACACACGTCTTGAGCATGTTGTGTGTGTCAGCCTTGGGGACACAAGAATGAAAAGACACAGGATCTACTCTTAGGGGGAACATATACACAAATACACACACAGAGCTTTCTGGAAATGGGACTGTGTAGTACTTATATCCAAGGTAAAGAATGAAGGGCCCAGGAAGCATTTAGAGGAGAGTGCTCAGACATGTCAGGGGTTCGGAAGTCTGGGAAGGCCATAGGGGAGAGGGACTTGGTTAGGATCCTAGAGGTGAGTGGGAGTCTCGATGAGGTGGAGAAGGACTTTAGGGAAAGGAAAGTGCCTGAGCTAAGGGAAAGAAGTGACAACCTCAAGAAATAATCAGAGAGTGACTAGTGATCCATTTCGATGAAGGAAATCATTAGTGCACAGGGTTTTTAAACTGTAGGAAATTGGAAGCAACATCAAATGGTGGTTAAGAAAATGAACACCTGGGTTCAAATTCTGGCATCGCCACTTACTAGCTATGGGATTTGGGGAAGTTACATGACTTAGTTCTGCTTCCTTATCTGGAAAATAGAATAAGGTAAACCACCCACTGCACAAAATTGTGAGAGAATTCATGTGAAGTGCAATGTGGTACATGGTAGGTACTGAAAAACAGTAATTGTTACACTTATTGTTAGGGTGTACAATATGTCCCCTCCCAAATTAATATTTGGAATGTGACTGTAGAGGAGATAAAGCTTTTGGAAGGTAATTAAAGTTAGAAGTGGTCATAAGGGCAGGTCCTAATCAGATAGGATTGGTAGATTTATAAGAAGAGGAAGAGAGAGAGCTCTCTCCTTGTCCATGTGCTAAGGAAAGAGAATGGGAGGACACAGTGAGAAGCCAGGACAAAAGCCCTCACCATACCTGATCATGCGGGCACTCTGATCTCAGGTTTTCCAGTCTCCAAACACGTGATAAAATAAATGTCTGTTGTTTAAGCCACTTAATTTATATTGTATTATGTAAATGTCACAGACAGACTTACTGTCTGGGCATTGCAAACTCAAACAACCATGGGGTAATGCAAATAATATAAATGAATGAAGCAACTTATTCTAGGACATGTAATAGTATAAGCTTAGTGGCAAATCAGAGTTGACCCTGGGTGTATTGACAGATGCCTGGGAGTGATGGAGCCTCATGAACTGTCAGGGGACTATCAGTTCCAGTGGGAGCAGCCATCCCTTGGTTGAGTCCACTATCGTGGCTGTGTGAGAAACTCGGCCAAGCATTCCAGGGTACTCTGATTTCTTCTAGAAAAGTTAGACTGTGCTTCTTTAAGGGGGAGGGAAGAACATCTAAAATTTACAAAGTTGGCCAATCCTGTGAAAGCATAAAGTAAAACCTTGTCCACAGCCCACTCAGCTGCCCCATCAAATACACTGCAGGACCAGTGACAGCGTGATGGTTCAGGATGGAGGGGACATGTCAGGATGGGAGGTGGGGAGAAACTGGCACTTCTAGCCTGAACTCCAGCCAATATTTAAACCTTCCTGATACTTGATTTGCATTTTTTGAAGACTAAAGTTTGTTCTGGTTTATTTTTACTTATTTATATATTTTTATTGACATAATAATTGTCAGGATCTATGAGGTACAGTGTGATAGCTTAATAGTTGTATACAATGTGAATGATCAAATCAGAGTAATTAGCATGTCTGTCTCCTTAACCATTTATCATTTCTTTATGTTGGGAACTTTTGAACTCTTGAAATTCATCTTTTTCAGCAGATTATGGTGAAGAAAATAATACTGGGGTCCTTGAAGGAATGGATGAATATGTATATAAAGCCTCTAATGAGCACTAGAAAGTATTAGTTCCTTTTCTCCGACAATGGATAAAAACCTGAACAAAGGGATGGTGGCATGCAGAGGATGCTATGAAGACATTATAGGGGTGGAATTTGATTGGACGAGGACTTCGAAGTTGATGACCCTGGGGAAGGAGGGGATAATGAAGCTGTTAACTGAGGAAGGAATCACAGGAGGAGAGAGATTAATTAATTGTGTTTTAGATAAATTGAACTTGGGGAGTCTATGGAACATTTGGGTTGAAATGTCCTACTGGCATCCAAGTGAGCATGTGAGGAGACCAATTACGGACAGAGAAGTAGTTTAGAGTGTCATCATCTTATGTGGAACAGTAAAGTCGTGAAGAGTGATGAGGGTTTTTTTGGAGAAACCAACCAGAGCGAGAGAGGATGGGACCCAGGATGGCTAAAGTCAGGATGAGGTGAGAAGGAGAGATGGAAGAAGAGCCAGCTGGGAAGAGTGGGGAGGAAGAACCAGAGGAGGACACATCAACCACAGGCACATGGAAGGATGAACCGGGGGAAGGAGAATTTCCAGAAGGAAGAGGTTGTGGTAGCCATGCTAAGCAGAATGAGAATGAAGAAAAACCTTGGTTTTCACAATTTGAAGTTTATCAGTGAACTTTAGGAGAGAAAACTAACCCCATGACTTAGAAGAATCATCTCAGGTGACACCTCATTCACCTTTTATCTATTCCTGCTAACTTTGAGTGATAACACCAACTCACCAAGAAAACATGAAATGATGTTCATAACAAAGAAGATTTGTTTGCATTTGGGATGAAGCATTTCTGGAAAATATGCTCTGAGCTAAACCTGATTTTCTTGTAGTGAGAATGATAAAGGAGAGGATTACACTCTTAACACAGGGCCTTGTGCCCAATTTTTTATAGGCATGAACACAAACTCCATATTGAATTAATTAATTATGAATGATAACCATGTATAATATAAATCCTCTTCAAGTATACATAATTAAACAGGGTAATACAAAAACCAGTTGCATAAATTATATTTAATATGAGGGAATAGCATAAATATTAAACAAAGTTATTGTTTTATTTCCTGACATTCTTTCTCATTGGCAGATGATAGGAATTTCAGTATCATGAAATCAGAAGAAATGTTTTGGAAAAGTTTTTACAGATATCTCTGAGAAGACCCTCTGAGGAGGGTCTACTGATTGGTGCTGCTTATGTTACCTTCCTAAGGAAGGGATGGACCATTTTTGCTCTCTTATAATGGTTTTCACCATTTTTGGTCTCTTATAATGGTTTTCACAGAAAGAGTTGGAGTCCAAGATATTGTCTTTTCTGCTAGTATCAAGAACACTCTTCTTTCCTAATCTGCCATCTTGCCAGATTAGCACCTTCTTCTCATGATCATTCATGGAATATGAACTTTGAACCATACATAAAACACACATTTTAAATGCTGATTTTCTCATTTTGCTGCTTTACACAATGTCAAAAAAAGTCTTAAATCTTTGGAGTGGAAAATTCTATCAAAAATTTGATCCAAATCTGTAGCAAGTTTTAGTGACTCACCATTGATTGTTTATTCTTTTGATAGAAACTTTGGAGAATCTATGTCCTATGTTGTTATAGAGACATGATACTGGTGTTTTAATAAGCGTTGATAATTTCCCATTTATAATAGTAAATATTTATCTGTATTGTACTTTAAAAGTTAAATATCTCTCCTTGTGCAACACAGTTAATGAAGGTTAGAAAGAGGGGAGGAACTCAGGTCTTTCAACTACCAAGGTGATGATCTTCCCAAGAAGCTGTCCTTTCTGATGAACAATTCCCATTTCCTTTGGGATGCCATGTACTTATTTCAATGCTGATGTACTTGCTCAAAATATTTTTAGAAGACCTTCTTTTTGGTATGTTTCCTCAGTCATACTAGAGACTTGATCTCAGTACCATCCTCCACCTTCTCTCACTTCTCAGAGCTCCATCATCTTCCTTGTGGATCTGAGGGATCAATACTATGATTTCTGTTGCCAATATTTGAGAGAGGGCTGTGCATGGTGGGGGTGAGCCAGAGCACCACACTAAGACAAATGGTCTGGGATCTCCTGCAAAGCCTGTTAGGCTGCTGCCAGAACCACCTGGGGACACTTGTTTTTCATTCTCATGCTCTGTTAATAGTTAATCACAGGGGTACAGGCAATCTTGCTCTATTATTAGGGATTACTGAACACCAAATTTTCAGAAGTCAAGTACCATCTATCTTTTCCTTCTGAAAGCAAAGCAATGCCCTCCAGATATTTTGATGACAATGATTATAATTTTATTTCCATATTTTACTTTTTGTAAAAGTTTATTTCTTTGAAAATTTTACTGACTTGGAATTTCTCAGTTCTTTATAATACCAATAAAGAGTTTGGAGACTACCCTAAAATGGTATTCAGACTATGAAGGGATGTCATCTATATTGATGTACAACAGAAATGGAAGGAGAAGAATGTTTATGACAAACCTGAGTGAATCACCAAATAAGATAGTTTGATCTCCATCTGAATATCTCCATAAACAATATATTACCTTATCCAAAGGGAAATGATGCTATTAGATTTCTCAATCTTTCCAAAATAGTGCATGTTTTTTTGAGCAATTCTGTGCTGGTTGATGTGATGAATTTGCCCTCCTCATCCACATTCTCCTTGACCAAGGTTAGGCATCTTCACAATGACTGGCCCTAGAAAAGTATGTTAGAATACTCACTAGGGATTAAAAGTGAAAAAAAAAAATTTAAATAACATTTCAGGGTTTGTATAAAAGAAGGTGAGGGTGAGTATGTTTGTGTTTATGTGAGAACACATAAGGAGACCCTCACTTCAAGGGTTCTGAAGGTAGCTTATCCCCAAGGGGTGTGTGTGTGTGTTCATGAATATGCATGTGTACCTAGTTGTGTGTGGGGGGAGGGAGGGAGAAACTGGGAATCATGAGATCTATTTTGGGAAGGAAAGAAAGGCTACACAACAACCAAAAGGAGAAAATGGTGGTGACAGTGGTGGTTTCGGGGGGAGGGGGAATGATGGTGTACAACATGATCAGAACCTGACATTCTCTGGGTTTGCACATCCATTACCTGATTAGGAGCTTGGAAGAGGCTTTTCACATGGACAGGGGAGATCTTCCCTGTGGGCTTTGTGCAGAGTTAGAGGCAATGACCACATTGGTTGTTCAGGACACCAACCAGGCAGGCTGGAGGCCCCCTTGCTGTTGGAGTCCCCTCTCACCATTGCAGCAGGAGATATTGCTAATCAATGACTGGGACTCCACCCTGGTACTCAGGGGAGACAGAGATCCAAGCAATTCGGGTACAATGTTACCTGGAGATAAAGAAATGAAGGGGTTACTCTGAATGCCTTGGTTCCCTCTACCCCATAATGTCCATATCAATGTCAGAAAAATAATTTCTTCCATCTCAGAGGGATTCCTAAATGTGTTGTTTCCATAACTTCCTGAAGGTTCCTGCTGTACTCTGGGGTAATTTCTAGCTTTCATCTTCCTATAGGTTTAGGACCCCTTATCTAAACTCTTGGAGTCAAATATATTTCAGAATTCAGATATTTTCAGATTTTAAAACAACAACAACAACAACAACATAATGTATCTAGTTCTATACCCAGCAAGTCAAATAATTATTTCCATGTTCACACTAAAGAGATAAATAAGAATCATAGAAAACTTTAGGTCAAATTGCGTCAGGTTTTGCTGCCAGTGAATTCATATCACATTTGTAGAAACACATGTCAGTTTTCAGTGGACAAGGGAGTGTGAATCTATGTAACTATACCACTGTTCTTAAACATCATAAGGCCAGAAGAAAGTGAAGGATACACTTAGAAGGTTCAAATATGTCAAGGAGGATGACCTTCCCCGTTATAGTAGGCTGAATGATAGTATCATGTTCTCATCTCTGGACTCTGTGAATATTACCTTATGTGGCAAAATGTGTGGTTAAATTAATGATCTTGAGATAGGGATATTATCTTGGATTATCCAGGTTACTGAAAAATGCAATAGTGTATGTTTTTGAGGAGGAGGCAAAAGGAGACTTGACACAGAGAAGTCAAGTGCAGGTGGAATAGAGAGAGATTTGAAGATGCTAGCCTTGGAGAACAGAGTGATGCAACCCAAGCCAGAGAATGCTGGAGCCACCAGATACTGGAAGAGGCCAGGACGAGACTTCACCTTGGCCTTTGAAAAGAGAGCATGCATCTCTGGCAACAACTTGATTTCCATTCATGGACTCTAATTTTGGATTTCTGGCCTCCAGAATAGTGAGATATTTAATTTCTGTTGCTTTGAGTCACCAAGTTTGTGGTTATTTGTTATAGCAGCAACTAAAATGAGGGGCATCTTTATGACCCTTCATCGACAATCTCTAATGTTAGACACTCTTTCTTGAGGATCTGTCTTTTGTCAGTGATTCTTTGGGTGTTACTTAATTTCTCTAACT
Organism: Sciurus carolinensis; assembly: GCF_902686445.1. Classification (NCBI taxonomy): domain Eukaryota; kingdom Metazoa; phylum Chordata; class Mammalia; order Rodentia; family Sciuridae; genus Sciurus; species Sciurus carolinensis. The sequence goes on along the minus strand of NC_062213.1, from coordinate 135,094,816 downwards.
CTCCTTGTCTTCATTTGTCTTATGTGGATAATAATACATACCTCACAAGAGTTGTTGCAAGAATTCACTTAAACATATATATAAAATGCTTCACACATGAGCATACAGTTGATGCTCAATAAATGTTATTTTATTTCTGATATTCCTATTCTCTGAGATTCCCTTTATAACTTTCTAGGTGATAGAGATTTACATTTATATTAGAGTCCATCTATATTGCAGAAAAGGTTGATCAATCAAATCTCAATTTTACCTCATCTAGAAGATTTTGCTAGCCCATTTATATTCACCAATGTCACAATGATGATGCATTTGATGTCTAAGAGTGTGAGAAGTCTAAAGACATACCAATCAGTCCTGAGCGGCTTAGTTTCTATATTTATCACAAACAATTTTACTTTCTCAAAGACTGGAGTCTTTGAACCTGGCATCTTCAATCGAACCGATGATAATTTGCTTGACAAATGCTTAGAAATATGTCCATTTGTAGATGGGTATGCTTAATGATACTAGGTAAGAAGTCTTTTTTTCAAAAGTGGGCAACCATATGAAAGCATGAAACACAACACCATAATAATGACAAAACTGCACAAAAATCTAAGAGAATAGAATGTTTTCAAGGCAGGCAATTAGTAATTATAAAATTGCCAAGCTCCTGAAAAAAGGAATAGATAGAACAACAAATTCTATCTATCGTATGGTCATGAAGATCACTTCACCTGCATTCACTGAAAGTTTTCCCACTGGGGAAATGTTTCTCAAGGCTGCCTGTTCTTTTCTTTCACAGCATTTACTGTAATTGTTATCATCTAATGTCTTATTCCTATTCTGGGGTGTGGTGGTTAAGAGCATAGCTAGATTGTGCAGCTGTAGTACCTGGTTGAATCCTGCCTCCAACATGTAAGAACTGTGTGGACAAATTATTCAGTTTCTCTGTGCCTCAGTTTCTTCATCTGCAAAATGGGATTAATGACAGAAGGCATAAGATAAATGAGTTAATAAATGTGGAACACTTAGAATGATTCCTGGAACATATTAAGCACAATCTTTGTACTCGTTCCTTCTCCATCTCCTACTCAATCCCAAAGTCAGATTATCTGCTTGATTGAGTCCTTGCCTTTTACCCCCCCCCCCCCCATTATATCTCTTGCTCCTTTCTCACTGTCACTAAACTATTTGCATTTTCTCACAAAGATTCCTGAAGTGTCCCTGGCCTTACACGGAATTCCCCTACCTAGAAAAACCTTTCCTTCACCATTGCCAAACAACAATGTAATAAGAAAAAGACCAAACATGAAAAGCGGCTTGGAAAAGGAAACATCTTCTTGATTTCCATTAGTGAAAGAGGTGACCGGATGCAAGAGGTAGTGAATTGGCTGTTCGGTGTAAATGGTGAGGCTCCCATTCATGATACTTTGAGGGCATTTGCTTACCTGGTCCATTCAAGCACACCAGTGGTCTTCCTGGGGTTAATCACTACCAGAAAAATTGAGTGCTACCGTGACCATTAACCGATCATCCCAGAGCACCCTATGATGCTCCGTGGGGTTCACATGTTTCCTAACACCTAGCAGAGTCGAGATCTTTCCATTTGATGTTCCCACTTGCTGCCTCTGTCCTTTCTTCTGTGGTGAGGGGTGTGGATCAATGTTTAATGGTTTAAATGTTTTGTAGTGGTTTTATTTTTCCTCTGACAAGTTTTTGAGCTTTGTGGGTGTAGCACCATGTGTTGGTCATCTGTAATAACTGATATCTAGCATCCTGTTTGGAACATAATATTGAAACTTTTATTTCTTGATTCCCTGGAAAACAAACCCCTCCAGTTTTCTTCAAAATTCTGACTCTTTTCATTTTTTTTTTCTTTTCTGACTCCTGTTTCTTTGCTGAGTTCTTTGGCAATCTCTAGGTTTGTTTTTCTTTCTTTTTTTCATCCTCACGTGTGCATGGATCCTATGACTTTAACCACTTTCTACTACAGATGTCTTTGCATCTACTTGATCTCCCCTTACAGTCCAACTGATGACCACTATTACTTGCATGTTCATGTGAACCTCAAAGTAAGTCTACTCTAAAATAAACTCATCATATTTTGTCATTTAAAAGTGCTCTTCAAAACCCCATTCCGGATAGATTTCTTGGATGGTAAACTCAGACTTCATCATCTCTCTTTCCTGCCACTTCTAAGCAGTGTTTAAGTGCTGACAATGTGGAATTTTTATTTCATATTTTTTGATCCCTTCTCAAAATCTTCTTTGCCATTGCTTTAGTTCAGGTCTTGTCATCTCTATTTTGGCCTAACAACAGCTCCTTATCTCCTTCGTCACACAGGCATTTTAGAACAGGACAAGCCAGATGTTTTGCAGACTGATCCTCAATTTGGGTTTCCTATGTTTAGATTCAAGTTATACATTTTTGGCAGAAATAATACATAAGTAATGTATCTTTCCTTCTCAATGCATCCCATTAGAAGGCACATGATGTCTCTTTGTAATTAATAAGTAATTTGTGGGAAGATATTTTGAGACTATGTAAATATCCTATTTCCTCATCAAATTTTCACCAAGTACCTCTATCAACCATTGATGATTCTTGACTAAATAAATTATTACTGTGATTGGTTACAAAATGGTAATTTTCTGACTCCCTCAATCCCTGTACATTTTTGCTTGGCACCCTACTTTAATCAATTCAATAAGATATCCATCAGTATGGACTCCCGAATTCTTATTTTATTCCAAGAAGTATAATATTTTATGTCTTTATTTGTTCTGATGTTTAAATTGTCTTAAATTTGGTCCTTTGTGCTGGCTCCCTAGTCCTTTCTGATATGTCCTCATAATTTGATGAACATGTTGTTTATTGCCTTCATTTTTTATGAATATTTTGGCTACAAAATTATAGGCTAATAGTTTTCTTTCAGTGTTTTAAAGATGTCTTTGCTTTGTCTCTTGAAATTCCTTTTTTAGTTGTTAAATCATCCCTAGGCTTATTTATGGCTCCCTTGATGTCAAAGTGTCTTTTTTTACCTCTGACTACTCTTAAAATTTTTCTTTATGTCTTTGATTTTGGGTGTTTTACAATATTATGCTAAAATATAGTTTTATTTCTCTTTATTCTGCTTTGGTTTTTAAAGTTTAATGAATCTGTGGTTTGATGTCTTTCAGTTTTGGAAATTTCCAACTAGAGTTTCTTCAGATATTGTTTCTGTCTCATGTTTTCTCTCTTTTCTTTGTTTACTCCCCCAGTGACTGCTGTTGGACATTTTCACTATGCACTTACTGTGTATCTCTTCTACTTTTTTCCTTGATTTCCATATTTTTCCTCTCTGTTGCTCAATCTGAACACTTTAAACTGACCTGTGTCCAAGTTTACAAAGTAAGTTTCCTACTTTGTCTAATCTGATATTAAATGCTATCAACTTCCTTTTTATCGGTGCATTTTAATTATGCAGAGAAATGGGTTTCATTGTGGTATATTTGTACATTATTGAATTCTTAAGTGAATCTATTGAATTCATTTTAGTTATTATATTTTTCATATCTAAAAATTCCATTTGATGGGGCTGGGGTTATGGCTCAGTGGTAGAGCACTCGCCTAGCATGTGTGAGGCACTGGGTTCAATTCTCAGCACTGCATATAAATAAATAAAAAATAAAGGTCCATCAACAACTAAAAATTTTTTTTAAAAATTCCATTTGACTTCTTAATCAGAAGTCTTGGCTGGAATTAATATTTTCTTGAACATAGTTATTCTAAAGTTCCTGTCTAATAATTCTGTATCATCTATACATCTATTTCTACTTGACTTTTGTCATTTTTTTCCTATAATACTCATAATTTTTAGTTGGATGCTGGACATTGTATACTGATTGTATTAAAAATGATAGTCTGGAAGGTGCTATCTCTCTTGTAAAAGCATTAAGATTTCATCTGGCAGCAGAGACTGTGCAGATCACCTCAATCTTGTTAAAGGTTTATTTTGGGGATGTTCTATTTCATTTTGTCTTTACTCTCAGGATGTGGACTTTCTGATTTCTCATCTGAGTTTCTGGAATGTTTATAAGAGCTTTCCATGTTGGCAGGCCTTGAATTTCTATCCCTGACTCTTCAGAACACAAGGCTTCTAAAATCTCTGCTCAGTCCATTGGCCTTCTAGCTGCTTGTTCCTGATGGCTTTTTGGAGTCATACTTTGTGTGCAGCTTGGAAATTGGCCAAAACCTCAACTGGAGTTTGAACAGAGATTTTCAGGCTGACTTCCCTGTGGTTTCCTTCTTTCAGGTTTTGCCCCTTCAGTTCCAGTTGCTTCAACTGTTCTAAAGACAAATGTGAGGACATCTGTCTTCTTGGATCACTGGGACTTCCCTTTTGTTAGGATTCTAGTCCTTCATGCTAAAAACCAGCAGATGCCTGTGGGGATAAGGCAGGGTGAGTGTGGGTCTCATCCAGAGTGTTTTCCTTCTCCCAAGGAATAAGTTTCTTTCAAGTTCTCTCTGTTTTGGTTGCTTTCTCTGTATGTGTTTTATTCACACGTTTTATGTTTCTTGGTCAAGTTTATAGCAAATGTTAATGGTCTGAATCAAACTTGGCACCATTTAGCAATTGCATTAAATTTTTCAGAAATATTTTTCAAACTCCGTGCTCTGGTTTGAATGTGTTCTCCTGTTCTAGTCAGCTTTTTCACTGCTGTGACCAAAAGCCCTGCTAAGAACAATTTTAGAGGAGGAAAAGTTTTTGTGCTCATGGTTTCAGTAGATAGCTGACTCCATTGCTATGGGTCCAAGGTGAGTCAGAACATCATGGTGGAATGGTGTGGAGGAGGAAAGCAGCTCAGAATGTGGCAATCAGAAGGCAGAGGAAACCCCGCTCATCAGGGACAAAGTATAAACTCCAAAGGCACACTGCCACTGGCCCACCTACCTTAGCCACATCCTACCTGCCTTCAGTTACCACCCAGTTAATCCATATCAGTTGATTAATCCATAGATTAGGTTAAGGCTTCCCTTATTTAATTATTTTGCCTCTGAAGGTTCTTGCATTGTTCACACATGAGCTTTTGGGGGACATCACATATCCAAACCAGACCAACTCATGTAAGTGCCTGTATTGGAAACTTGATCTTCAGTTTGAGAGTGCTGGAAGTCAGATCCAGTGGGAGGTGTTTGGGTCCTGGGGCATTTCCCCATGAATGGTCAATACTATTTTGATGGGAGTGAGTAACTTATACAAAAATGAGTTCAGTCTCTTGTTCTCTTGCCCTTCTGCATGGGTTGATGCAGAAAGAAGACCCTCAGCATAAGCTGACCCCTGGATCTTGGACTTCCCAGTTTCCAGAACTATGACCAATAAATTTTCCTTTTAAATAATTACCACCCAGTGCTGTGGCACATGCATTTAATCCCAGGGAATTGGAAGGCTAAGGCAGAAGAATCACACCAGGATAGCTTTAACAACTTAGCAAGACACTGCCCCAAATTAAAAAGTAAAAATGACTGGGGATGTAGCTCAGTGTTAGAACAACCCTGGGTTCAATTCCCAGTACTACACACAAACACACAAATTACCCCGTTTGTGGTATCCTGTTATAGCATGTTATAATTTGGATCTGAAATGTTCCCCATCCCAAAGGCTCATTTGTTGAATGTTTGGTTCCCAGCTGGGAGCACTGTTGGTAGGTGGGGCCTAGTTGGAGGATATAAGTTACTGGGGTTGTGTCTTTGAAGAGTATCTTGTCCCCAGGTATACATGTTCTCTCCCCCGCCCCCTTTCTCTCTGTCTGTTTCCTGGTCACCATGAGGTAGGTAGCTGTACTCTACCACATGCTCCCTGCCATGATTTTCTGTCTCACCAAAGATCCAAAGCGATGGGGCCACATGACCATGGAATTAAGCCTTTGAAATCATGAACCAAAGTAAATCTTTCCTCACTTAAATTGATTTTCTCGGGAATTTTATCACAGTGACAAAAAACTGACAAACACATGGGAATACAAGACGGACTAAGACACTTTCCTTAGGTTGTCGAGATTTAATATTATAGCATGTGGTCAGAGAATACATAGTGTGTATAGTGTATTAGTTTGAACCAGATGAAATTATCATTTTTGTAGGTACAAAAATGACAGCTTAATTTTGATATTTAATGATAGTTTAATCATTTTGTAGCTTCATATTGGCACTTTAAAAAAGTTTAGTCTGTAATTCTGTTCTAACATATTAATGCTTTGGAAAAAACACTGTGGAGATTATCATAATGTATCTGTATGGTTAAAAGAAACTGTGTTTGTTGGAGGTCAATTCTCACTGGGCTTCTGGTATTGCCCTTTAATTGGCCAAGAGGTCGGGTCATCCACTATAAGCAATGGGACTCTGCTTTCTTCTTTCTAAAAGGGTTCATCTACACTAGAAGACCCATGCCTTCTAAGTGTGCAGTAGAACTGACCCTGCTATCATCAGCTACTACCAAATCCTTTTTTCTTTTTCTCCCTTATAAAAGAGCTGTTGAGGAGAGAGAAAGAGGGTTCAAAATCAAGATGGCACAGTGACATAATGGAGCCTGAGGAAAAAAGGAAAAATAAACAGTATAGATTCTCTCTTTATTTAAAAATTTAGTATTTGATTCATCATAGATTTTGTTTGTTTTAATTTTGATTTCTCAAACTATTGCATTAAAATATTTTTAATTTTGATTACCGAATTTTTAGTACCTCCTTATATTTTGTGTTTGAAGTGAGTACCCCAGAACCTCATCCTAGTTTGGTCTCTGGATGCTGAGTTTTGCAATCAGAGTACCTCCTGGTGACAGCATTTTCTTCAGTCCCGCAGAGAAGGGCTGGAGAGTCACTGTGAGTTGAAGTAATGTGAGCTGATGGACCAGGTTGAACCACAGATCAAGATCAGAGTACCTTCTTCCCATGGGTAACTGACTGGTTAGAAAGATTTCTTACTCCAGGAAAGAAAAAGTTTAGGCTTCACAGAAAAAGTCATCACCAGACAGACTTCATCCCTCTCCTTTCCTATGTGCTCTAGGGGTGGGAAGGAGCAGAAAGAGGAGACTATGGCTTTTCCCCACTATATACCTTTCTGTTTCATCTACTTAAAGGAGAGGAGAGTAGGGATTCATACTGAAACTGAATTCAAAGTCTTTAACTAGACTGAACTTTTAGTAACCAACAGTGACCAACAGTGAGGGCATTAAAGAATGTTAAAGGGAGTTTTAATAAGATAAGGTGGAAGTTCTTAGATGATAAAAACTACTTCATACCCCTTCATACTCCAGTTAATACCTCATAATAACTTGATACATACATATTGATAATAAGTGGATTTTATTAAGGATACTTTTCAAATCTTTCCTGTCAGCCCTTACTTTTTATTTATCCTTTAATCTGTTTGATTCTGAGAGATGTGAATTAAATTTCCAACTGCTATTATTATTTTCTTTAGTTTTGCTGGCTATTGCTTTATAAATTTTCAGGCTATGTTATTAGGGGGATACAAGTGCATGATTTTTATATAGCAGATATTGTTTCTTTTCAATATTGTTTCTCTATTTAAATTCTCCTTTTTCTCAAATTAAAATTTTAGCCTAGTTCCTTGTGGAGTTCCTACTTGCCTAGAATATTTTCTAATACATTATTTTTAACCTTTCTTTGTTTCTTATGTTGGAATTTATTTCTCAATTTTAATATTTTCTATTCACTTTTTGATTTTCTTTCCCCCTGTTTTCCACTGTATAAATTTAATTTAATTTTGTTTCTCTGAAGATTACACACTCTAATTATTTTTAATGAACACCCCTAACTTATTTATACCTCATTTCTGCAGTTTCCTTCCATCAATACCAAAAGCTTATCATATACAACTCTTTCCTCTTACATCATAAGAATTCCAGCACTCTCTCACCTTTCTTTTCTCTGTGCTTTTGCTCTATGTAAGTTCTGGGAGTTTGAAATGGTCTTTGGTATCGTAAATATCACTCTATTAGACTTTTAAATCTCTCGTAAATTTTGGGAGATTCTCTGTCACCACTCTTTTATATTTCCTTCTCTACATCTTCTCTTTTTCATGTTGGGACTCCCAAGGGCCACAGTTTGAAAATTGTTCTTTAATTCCCCCTTTTTACATTCCTTTCATATCTTTATCCCTTTCAATGACTTCTGTTCTATGTTGTATCCATTCTGTTCTTCAACCAATGCAATCATTTGCTTTTAATTTAACTGTTGCATTTTTCATACCCAGTAATTCTAATTTATTTTTCTTTGCAAGTTTGTTCCCACTTTATGCTTGCATAATTCACTGTCATTCTCTTTCTAAAGATGTTCATTCTGGTTATTTTGGTTTCTTGTCTGTCTGTCACGGAGCTGACCCTCTTTGGTGTAGGATACTCCAGTCATTTGCATTGGTGATGCTTCCTCATTGTCTTATTTTCTCCCCTTGAGCTCCCCCTTTATTTCCTTGGGAGCCTTACCTGCCTTCACTGGCCCTGCCAATAAGGGAGGAAGGGCAAAAGTCCAGATCTTGCCTCCTGCCTTATGCTCCAATGCTGTGAATAAATAGTCCATTTCCCATCAATGGGAAATAAAGAACTAAAACTCTTGTGTCCATTAGAGACAAATTCTTGCAGCAGAATTATTGTAAATGGCCTTAACACATAAAGGGTTAATAAATAAAACAAAATATAACTTCAAGCTCTATTATAGAATCTTTAGGATTTTCCCCCCTAGGTTTCTACTTAATATTAATTTTTACCTGGGGGGGGGGAAAGGACCTTATGTAAAAATCTGTTATTCTTCCTCCCCCTCCCATGTATATTAAGTAACACAAAATTATTTTAATAATGCGATACAGAATCTAGAGACAAAGCACTTTGGTCTACAAAAGGGAACCAATTTATTTCATAAATCATATTCTTTTGCTCCTTCCAGCAACTTCCCTTTTCCCTGGGAGGGGGATGTTATTATGTTCTATGTGTGGCTCTTTGTGTAGTTTTAATTTATCATTAAGTAACACTTTGCTTTTTAACATAAAGAATTCAGTGTGCTTGATGGAGCATGCTCCATGGAAAGTTAGTTCGCAGCAACAACTGTTTGGAGCAGAGGAGTTTATTAATTTATCAGAACCTTATGTTCAATTTCAGATTTCTCAGCATAGGAACCAACAATCAGCTGCACCTGTTGCCAATTAAAGTATTAATGACACATCAATCAAAGAAAAATCACTGGGAATGGAGATTACACAAGCTCTGTACTCATGTCAGTTTTTGGAAGTCATCCTTTATTTCAAAAATAAGTGAGATCTACAAACCATACACTTCAATCTGCACTCTTTTCTTTCCTAGAAAATGATTTCAATAGCTGAATGTCTTAGACGGTGTGCCCAAATGCATTTTCCATGGGAGGAAACTTTGTATTTAAAAAGCAATAAGGTTGTTATACCCTGTAGTGAGTGGCAGGACCCTGTTAAGATTTTTAAAAAGCTTGACGAAAGTTAATTACCAGGTTTATGAAAAGATGGATGGAATCTCCACTGGGGTATGGGTGTCTGTGTGTTCTTTGAGGAAATCCATGGTGCTAACATTGGAGAGTCCAGCAGAGGAGTCTGGGCTTTCGATTCCTCATTTTGAGTGAGTGATATTTTCTAGGGGATGGTTGTCATTGAGGTTGGGGATGAGGATGGCATTTGGGGGCAGAGACAGTTGAAGGGTATGGGTTATTGAAGCCCACACATGTTAAAATCCTGGGTCAACTGTGCTCTTTATCTCCTTAGCCATTCTAGGAAACAATTTCTTGTTACTTTGTGCTTTATGTATAATAGGCAGATGGGACATCAAGTGGCAAGTCTCACTATATCTGAGGGTTTCTGGCAGGTAACCAGCTCAGCAGGAAGGTGTCAAAACTAGGAGAAACAGGTAAAAGCAATGCAAAGCTTTGCTCTTGGGAGGTGTCCAGTTTATATGTGTTGATCAGTGAAACAAAAAAGGCACAACGCAGCACCTGCCTTCGAGCTTATATTCTGATTGATGTACAATGCAGTTATACCTGATGTTTCCCTAATATTATAAATTCAGCCAGTCCTAGAATATTAAGCCCCTGATTCAAAGGGCAAATGTCACCATAATATCACCTGTGAATTTTATAAATTAGTATGGAGAACAGACTGTATTTGACATAAAATCACCTACGTGACCCTATTTTCTTTTTTAAGTATTTCTATAGTTTGGATGAGTGGTCTCCAAAGCTGTGTATATAAAAATCTTAATTCCCCAGGATGGTGGTATTGGGAAGGTGCTAGGGACCTTTAGGAGGAGGAGCCTTGTGGGACGCCCTTAGGTCATTGGGAGTGTGCTCTTAAAGGGCATTATGGGACTTTGGCTTCTGTTTTCTCAATGTCTGTTTTTCAGCTTGAGATGTAAGCACGTAGTCCCACACCCACTCCCACCCTGATGTACCATCCCCACCAGAGGTGTAGATCAATGGGGACAACCAATCTTGGACTTGAACCTTCAAAACCAAATGCCAGAATAAATCTCTCTTTATTTTAACAGTATCCTGTGTCAAGTATTTCATTAGAGTGATATAAATATGACTAAAACAATACCCCAGAGTGTCTCTACTTATTTCAAAAGTTTCCAGGTGTCCTCAGAATATATTTTAAAGAAAAAAAATCCATTGTAATATAATAAATATACTAATAACTCTACTATTTTGAATGACCAAGGAATGGGAAAGAGAGAGATGTGTCCATAAAGAGTTCTCCATACTAGAATGGTTTAAAATCACTGCTTTCGAGTACAGTTAAGATTTCACTTCTTCATTGTAGTATATTTACATATATAAATCACCATCTTTTCAGAACTTTTGTCTATTCATTGAAGTGCAATGAGATTATGAATAATATTAATCCCGTTTCCATTACTATCAGTGGTCATTAAGTCATTGGTCATTGCATATGACCAATCATATAACACCTCATCTTCACAAAAAGAGTGGCCCGTGGGGTGGGCACCTGTTCAGAGCAAGGTCAGACACATTGTTTGACACAGGAATTTTATGCCTGAAAAGTTGCTTTTTCTCTGGGTTTTCGAAGCTGGAATTCTACAGGCTGGTCTCCACTGGGTGAAGTCCTTTCTTCAGTGAGGTCACAGCACAGGGGGTATCATTGTGCAAAGGGAAGAGAGATGCAAAATGAGAGTGCGGTGGGAGAGTCCTGTGAGCAGAGAATCCCTGGTTTCAGTCCTTGTGGTCTTTGCTGCTGTAAACCTTCACTCACTCAGTTCTGGCAGTTCTTTAGCATCTTTCCTGGTTTTGCAAACCAATGCAAATTTTTAAAGCTCTTTTGAACTAGGTTTCTTGCTGCTTGAACTAAAAGAAACTAGTGGTTCATGCTACAGATTCTGAAACATTTTCTTCCAGAGCCCCAAATGTCTAGAACGGGTATAGATATAATTGTGGAAAGTTCTGTGTTGCACAAATAGAGCCATCTGACATTCAGTTTTCAGTACACTATGTGTATACACCTGCATTCTCTACCCTGGTGCTGCTAACCTTAGGAAATGAATAATGGGCATTGCAGGGAGTTCAACAGTATAGTCCTAGCTTCTACCCACAAATGCTGGTTGTATCACTGCCCCAACTGTAATGAAAAAAACCAAAACACTCCAAAGTGTCCCCGGGCATTGCCTGATGTCACTAGGGGAGGGGAAGTGCAAAATCAGTCCAGTGAAGAACCACTGGTGTACACAGGATATTAGCTTCCTAGAGCAGGTTTTCTTTTTCTTTTCCTTTTTTTGAGGAATATATTCCAAGTACCCAGAACAGAGATGGCCTCATAGTAGGTACTCAATTTACATTTATTCAATAAGAAATAAAGAACTTTAAGTAAATGGAGTTCGTTGTTGGAGGCATTGCTAGAATCAAAAACAAAGAAGCCCAAGGAAGAAAAACATGTCATTGTCTAATTCTGTGACAACCAGAGCTAAAAGAGAGAAGAAGAAGGAAAAAAAAAGAAGAAGAAGAAGAAGAAAAGAATAAAAGGAATGAAGCACATAGAGCACACATAATTTGGCAAACTAAGAATATCATGTACAGTACAGTTCCTCTTAATGTGGAAAGTGGAGTTGGGTCAGAAAGGAAAGGAAATGTTGGTTTTAGAAATTCTGCTTAAAGCACTGTGGTTTTCTACATGCTATCTCACTCTTTTTTTCTTTTTAAACAGAACATTATAGACCAGCAGTAAAGACTGATTTGGGGCCAGGGTAGTTAGAACAGAATCTGGAAGAATTCCATTCCCTAGGAATGATGTGTACTTTTTGAAGTGTTGTCTGATTTCTACATCTTCCTCAATAGTTGCTCCATCTGGATTAAAATGATCAGCACATAGAAGAACTACCCAGAGATGTGATCTCCCTCTTATTGTAACTTAATTTTAAAATATGCGAACTAGAGAATTTAGTTTTACAATAATGTTTCCCACAGTAAAGGATAACTAATATATGAAAATATGCATATTCTTGGCAATACCAACATAACATTCATAAAATGACTTATATGATCCAGTCACGTGATGTTAGTCAGATACAAATTACGTGCACTTCATGTCCAAGCAGAGTAGTGATTACAGATTATAAGTTTCTAGCACAGCCACTCCTGTTTATCAGAAAAGAAATATTTCAGGGCTGTGGTGTTGCTCAGTGGCAGAGATTTGCCCAATGTGCACGAGGCCCTGGGATCCCCAGTCCTGCTTAAAAAAAAAAAATTAAGAAAGAAAAAAAAAATTCAGAGTTGTTTCCAAACTGTATAGGCATACTCTCACGCTCTTTGTTTCTCTACCTGCCTTGTACCTGACCTGCAAAGATTATCAAGGACTGAGTCCTTTGCAAATCGTTAAGTTCTTAAGAAGTGTGACTTTCAACTTTTCATTTTTATCACCAGTCTGAATTAGTTTACTTTTCAGCAGTGTTTCACACCAAGAAGTTTCCTGTATTTGTTTGGTGAAGTAGAGCACAATCAAGCCCTAAGGAAAGGAGATCCTGGGTGGTCAGCCAGGCTCCCCCAGCTAAATGATTCAGCCTCTGCCTCAGCCGCAGAATAGGCCATCAAATTTCATGCCTCAATAATATTTAAATCACTGGATGTTGTTGAGAGGCAGGATGGTGTGGGCAAAAGCTCTCTGGAGTTGGACAAACCTAGGTTTGCACATTTACTATCTGGGGGCCTTGGACAAGTGAGGTATCTGTGCAGGAGCCTCAATAGGTACCATGTGTGAAATGTTTACATGGTAATACTCAAAAGCCTGTTACAGTCCACCCCCACAGGGTGTGCCATTGTGATTAACTTCAGTCAGGGCCACTCACAAATAATGAAAGCCATGAGTGCCAAGATCTATAATGCAATTTTACTGTTCAAATGCCAATAACAGACCATCATTGAGGATTACAGATTTCCAATGTTTTTATACTTCTGGTTTGGTCTGTGAACCAGATTTGCTGTAGATTGCAGGTGGGAGTTAACACCTTGGTTTCCTAGTTAGATCTTTACCTCTGAGGTGTCTAGACTCAGAATTCAAATCTTCAAGGAAGCCATGAGGTGGCTCATGATGATCTGTTGCTTGCACTTGATTGTACTTGGTTGTACTCTAGCCTAGACCAGAACTTTCCTGGTCTTGCTTGCTTTGCTTTTGAGAATAACAGAATCACTCCATTTAAATAAAGCCACTACTATCCTACTGAAAACTGTAAAGCAGTGGCCCCATTAAATCCCCATCATAATCAATTAGTGAATGCTGGTGCCTAAGCTACAAAAGGAACACTCACCTTGCTGGCAACATATGTGGGCCATGATCTGAATATTTGTCTGTGACCACATTAGGGGGAGGGCCTTTAGGGGTCTCTTATAAAACAGTCCACAGAGGGCTACCTTAGCCTTCCACCTTGCAATGACACGGCTAGAAGGTGGTGCTGCCTACAAGGAAGCAGACACTGAGGTTGCAGGCACCTTGATCTTGGACTTCAAGCCTCCAGAACTGTGAGAAATAAATTTTTACTATTTATAAGTCATGAAGTTTATAGTATTATGTATAGCAGACTGAATGGACCACAGTGATGAGACAAACAGATAAATTATTAAGCAATCTGAAATCAAGAAATCTGAACTCCAGAATGCTGAAGGTTACTGCTAATCACTTACTAGAGTGATCCAGAGTGTCAATTTCTATTCCCCAACTGAAGTTAATACCTCACTTTAAGAATAAATACATCCTGGAATGTAGACAATACCACAGCCACCTATCTTAGGAATATTTGTATTAACTTTCCAAAGGGCCAGCAAGCTTGAAGTCATTACCATCTGCTTGTGATGCTGCACTGAGTACTATGTAAATTGAAGTAAGCTTTGCCTCTGGCCTTAAGAGGATTTTAATCTACAATGTACACCACAGATGCAGATAAAAACTATATTACTCTATGGGGAAACGTCAATAGAATATCAGTAAGAGAAACTTCTAATTGTTTGTTTGCTTTCATTATCAGATGGCTAAGTTTGAATAAATAATTGTAACCTGGGTAGGTCAGCAGAATGCTTTGAGCCATGAAGAATGATTGTGTGCTCATTTCCAAATAATTTCTGTTTCCCCACACTATGTGCTCTAGGTTGCCCCAAGTCTTGCCTGAGTCTTGCTTTTGTTCATCTTTTCTGGTCATTTTACCCCTTGAAAGACATGCCACAGCCTTTAACACAGCTGGTGAGGGCCTGCTTATCCCGTGTTTCAGCTTTGCCAGGTTGTCCTCTGGGAAACTTTCTGATCTATGAAGTATGGTTAGTGAATCTTTCATGTGCTTCTACAGTTCTCAATAGTTACCCTGCTCCATGCCCTAGATAGGAATATCATTCTTTACATTTTTGAATCCTGACTTGTTTCTAAGTGCAGTGGGCAGTAGTAAGCACTTCCTGTTTACCACTGTAATCCTAACATCAGACACAGTGCCTGGTAATTGTAGATACTGTTAAAGTGAATTAAAATGGAGACAAGGCCAGGAAAATTCCAGAGCAGACAAGACCACTTAAGCCTTGAAAGTAACCCTAACCTTGCTTGCAATGCAAACATAACTGAACCTTGACTTGAACTACTTCTTGTAGATGCTTAGAGAAAAACAAAACCTGAACCCAACCTGCAGAAGCCACCAAAGCACTCACATAACTAGGAGTTCCTAGCAAGACAGACCAAATGCATCTGTATAGTGGGAACCCAATCAGATTTTGTCTCTGTCTTGCTTCAGTCTTTGCCCAGTGAAAGCTTGTGCCTTGCTTTTTTACCCAGCAGAATCCTAAACCCTTTTTTGATTTGGCGTTTCCTAACTCATGAATGGCTGTTTGCTTAAATAAACCATTTAAAATTTTCATTGTCTCAGTTTTTATTTTCAACAATACACACTAAAAATGTTTTGTTGAATCAGGGGACTGTTTTTTCAGTGGTTTAGTTGCTCTTTGCATTGGTGTCTGTGCTGACTTCCAGAGTGCTGCTGTCCCACAGGACTTACGTGATGACAGTAATACTCTGCACCTGTGCTTGTCTAATGCTGTAACCACTAGCTATGTGTGAACACTAGAAATGTGGCTAGTCAGGTTATGGAACTAAATTCTTGATCATATTTAGTTATAATTTATCTAAATTTATATATTTCTGTGAGGACAACCATATCAGGACAGTCCTAGAAGCTCAATATCAGACTCATATGCAGTCAAATTTTTTTTAGGAAATAGGTCTACAGATGTGTTTTCCAGTGGTAGCTGCTAGCCATAGGAGGCTATTTAAATTTGTATTAGTTAAAATTGAATACAAGCTCAGTATTTAAGTTTCTCAATCACTAGCCACATTTCAACTTGCCAGAGGCCTTATTGGGCTGGTAGCTACCATATTGGACGTCACAGAGGAAATTTCTATTGTCACAGAAAGTTCTAATGGACAGTGCTGCTTTGGAAAATGGCTTACCTGACTGCAAAGATGCATACTCTTTCCAGCCATTGGGAGGGAGGATTTTACCACTATCCTCCTAGTGAGTATTGACTAGGAGGACATTAAGGAAGAGCTGGTTAGAAAACTGGGGCCACAGTGCCTCTGGGAAGCTGATAATATCCAACTTTTACTTGCCTTATCTGCAAGAGGATATTGAGCCCTAGATCCCAGGGTAACCATAAATTAGGGACACTGATGAGAACAAAGTGGCTGACACCACCGTGGAAGTTCAACTTGACTCAGGCAGGCGTTCTCTTGTGAGAGAGTGTCAGGGCCAATTTCAACACTCCCAACTCAGCCTTCTTATTTATTCCCAGACATGTCAGCCAGCAAGGTTGCTGTGCCCCCTTGACCCCCAGCTGCCACCTGATTCCCAGAAGGTAACTTCTTCCCAGAGCATCTCTTTTCTCTTCATTTGCATTCAGCTCTGAGATTGGCCACCCCTCCTCCCCCATGATGCAGCTATTGGCAGCAATTCCTGTCTTTGTTGCCTCCAGAATGGATAACCACAATGCTTCCCTGGAAGACCACCCAGAAGCTTCAGCTGGCGTAGTGTGGTGCTGTCCATCTGCCTAAAGGCACCAAAGGCACTGGGCACGCCGTGCCAGGAACACCTGCGCTCCTCGGTTGGCCATGGCTACCTCATCACTTCGCGGTGACAGTCAAGGTGCCATCCCAATGCCCACAATGGAGACTGCTACTTTGGAGGTTGTCTCCTCCCACTCAGCAACACCAGTGGGATGCAGATCAGCTAAGAATGGTCCTGAGCAGGGGGTTAAAGTCAGGGCATTTTCTGAGGAATTCACTTCTGGGTTGACAAAGCCAACGTCTCTCTGTTCTGGGACACAGTGAAAAAGCCATCTGTTAAGCGAGGCTTCTGCCATGAAGGGCAGTTCTGGGAGTGGATTTTTAAATAGTGCTTTTCTGTTCTCATGTACATTTGGAACTTTAAAAATACATTAATATAAGCTGATTAATTGGAAGCTTTCAGTTTCTCTTAGGAGCCCTCTACTGATTTTTTTTTTTAAGTTGACTTCCTCATCAACTTTGTGAATCTTCACCAGAACAACTGATGTTTCCTCCACTCAGCACATCACCCCTTCATAATCCTAATTTCTTAACCTTCAGCCACAAGAAGGACTTTGCTTTAGTTGTTTTACTTCTCCCATTTACTTCCTCTCACCCCCACTCCACCGCCCGTGTTTTAAAACCACAACCATTACAATTTTTTTTGAAAAAACACTTAAATATTACCCCCCCACACTTAAAAATGTCTTGTCAGATTTCTTCC
The DNA here is from genome assembly GCF_902686445.1 of Sciurus carolinensis. Classification (NCBI taxonomy): domain Eukaryota; kingdom Metazoa; phylum Chordata; class Mammalia; order Rodentia; family Sciuridae; genus Sciurus; species Sciurus carolinensis. Next base: position 135,077,517 of record NC_062213.1, on the reverse strand, counting down.
TCTTGTTTGCTTCAGAAAGTGGTGCTTTGATTGTCCATTAGAGAGTTGTTTACATTTCTCCAAAAGCTCCATTTAGTTTCCTTGACAAGGTGGAATAAGTGACTGGCTGTGATGGATAGAGGCACCTGTCCTAATGGCTGCTCACACTGTGCCCACCAGTGCACGTTACATTGATAAATTGACAACAGTTGGGACATGCTCTGCTAGCAGCAAGAATGAGGCTACGAGGACAAACACAGGCGGTTAGACAGTCTGCTTTAATATTCCTGGGAAAGGTGTACAGCCTCCTAATCTAACACCCCAACAGCTGTGGTGAGGAATTAGTGCACAGGCAGAATTTCTTTGTTACCTTGACACTATTTCTGCTAGTTACTCTAGAATTATATGCACTGTAGAAGATTACTCGACTTCCAGTTCCGATGCCTGTGATCCTTGAGATGAGTGACCTAAAGAAAACTACCTAATGAGATTAGGATCTTCTGTTATTTTAAATTTGTCTATTTTTACATTTCTTCATTGAAGACTTTTCTTCTTTCCCTGATAAGAAAAACAACAAGGACAACAGAATGTGGCCTATTAGCTACGGGTTGGTAATCAGGGAACTGTGGACTGGAGCCTTAGTCAACACTAAGGTGTTAATTATCTGGAATAAGAAGCCCAAGAGGTTCCAAATTTGAAGTAATGAAGAGGTAACTGTCTGTCACTACACCCTACTCTGCTGGGGGTCTGAGGAGGTGTTCCCTTCTGCATCCTACTTACCCCATTCATTTTCTTTTTTCCACTCTGTTTGTCTCATGTTACCTTCCTTGAAACTGGTGCAGCCTGCGTCTCTGCAATGGAATCTCCCCATGTCGAAAAAGGGTGGATGCAGAAGCAGGGCTCTACAGGCAGATCCAAGATTTCTCAGCCTGCCTCCATGATGTCCCTCCTCTCGGATAAGTTGGGAGCATCTGGAGCAAAGTGGTGGGTGGGTCTGCTGACACAGCCCGGCCAAGACCGGTAGCAGCCGCAATCTCCACCAGCCCCTCGCTTCATCCATTACCCGCTTATCGTAACTGAAGACTAATCTAAAGGAACAAATGACCATGGAGAAAATGCTGCCACTTAAAACAAAGTCATAAAGAGAAAGAGAGAGAGAAAGAGAGGGAGAACAAACAGAAGCAAAAGACGCATGGACATAATAATGTTTTCCTGAGCCTCGCTTTCAAATGGCCTAGTTACTGATTTTATGATAAGACACAGTTTGCCTTTGTGATTTGCATGGGTAATGAAGCAATTAGCAGCCGTCATATATAAAACATGCTAGTTCTTCATTAGACACCAAACAAAATGGCATGACACAAGATGTACGGTGCGGCTCGGCTCGGCTTCGGGCACATTCTACTTACTTGGTGTGGAGTTTTGTTGGAAGCCCCGTTGCCACTCGCTTTGCATTAGGAGACTAGACTGCGGTTAGTTTGATGTGAAATTCTGACTGGCTGGCAGTTGCCTCCACTCCCCACCCCCTAACTGCTACTAAATTTCATTTCAAGTTATAATTATTGACATTGGAAACAGCTACCCGTATCACAACAACAAAGCAACAATTATACAGGATCTGGTGTTTCTCATGCAAATTACAGCAATAAAATACAGGAAAATCCGGCCCACTTACAGACCAGTTTTTGTCTTTGGAGAACACAGTCTGAACTATTTGGTTAACTAAATTAAAATGTAAATCTTGGCTGGCTTTTCTTCTTAGATAGTGATATGAAACAGTTTCTAAAAGACAGAAAAAGCTTAAGGGACCACATTTCAAACAACTTGTCATGAATATATTTTTTTAATGAATTAGGTTTGAAAAGCTTAACTGTCTATAACAATCAAGGATTCTAAAATGCTGTTCAAATAGGAGGCCGTAAGGGGAGAGGGAGTCCTGTATATTTACTCTTTATATTTTTGTTTATAAAGGAACTTGGGATTTTGGAAGAGGCACAGTAATAGAGTCCCTCTTGGTTTCACAAATCAAGCCATCTCCCTTTCTGCTCCTGGTTGGTGTAACATGTATAATGAGACGTATAACCTAGAGAAAGAGATTAGTGAGCATTAAAACTGAGTTCTTTGATTTTATTGGAGTTGCTTTCCTTACTGTCTTTGTCTCTTCTTGTTCCACACAAAACCTGATCTGTGAAAGTGTCACAGTAAGGGAGGACCAAATTAAAAAGTCAACCACAGTGGCGTTAGCATTGGGGAGCATGGCATATGCAGCTGCTTGGAGTTCTGCGAAGAACCGGAAACAATGGTTGGAATCTATAGGGAGATGATATGGTTTCTGATCCATTATTGTTACTGCTTTTAGAAAACAAAACTAAACTCAACAAAGAGCCCCTCAACATATATAAAAAAGGACTGGATCCACAAGGCTCAATCAATACTACAGAAGACAGCATCAAAGAAAATAAGAAGAAAAGCCACTGCTCCTGCCCTTGGCCAGGATTTAGCTAACAATGCATCTGCTTTGAAAGCCATACCTCTGAGTTTGACCACAAGTAAATTGACCCGTACAAAACCACGACAGTGGAGGATAGTGACATTTAATTTATGTATTTAATTTTTTTTATATAGGGAAAAGCAATGGGGTGATCACATCTCATTTATAACAAATCTGATCTTTAAAAGGCAATAATTTTACAAATGCACTTTTGCATTAAGAATACTGTTATCATAAGCATGGAGCAAACACTGTGTGGGCAGTCACTCTGACTTATAGCAGCTCCGTACAGCCGCTGCAAGATAACCAAGAGTAATGGTTTTTGATAATCAGGCCACACTATTAATATAACATGAACCACAAGTGCTTTTGTACTGCAGCTCTGGTTAAACTAGCAAATCTCATTGGAATATAAAGAAGGGGTGGGGAGTCATGTTCTGTTTCTGCTACTTCTGCACTGAAAAATATGCCTCAAGGTGCTGTCTTAGGTGTTTCATGTCTTAGGGAATGTGTAGCCGTACTGAAGAATGTTTCCCTTTAGAATCTCAGGCCCTTTCTGCTCAACCTCTCCCCGCTAGGTCAGAATTTAGGTCTATGAAATGTAGCAGATGGATTTCAAATGGCAGTTCTGTTGGCTGGGGTAAAAGCTGGTGGAACATGCGAGGTCCATAGCAAGCTGGGTTTATGCTGGTCTCTCACTGGTCTGTGACTGTTGAAATATTGCTGCGTGTAAAGGGACTCATTTTGGCTGATGTGAGCAAAGGGGAATGCTGCCCCTTCATCGTAAATGTTAATGTGAAGGAAAATACGAGGGAAGCACTTCTGGTGGTGAGAGTCAGCAACATAATCATAACAAGTAAAACCAGGCTTACGCATGTCACTACAATGTTTATTCATATGGTGACATTTACTGTAACTTTCCTCTCAAAGGCAATGGTTTCCTCCTATTTTAACAACCCAGAAACCATTATGAAGTTATCTTTGGACCATGATGTGTATCTCTGTCATGTAGCTCCCCATTTCCTAGGACATGTTCACTGGGGGTGAATTATATCTTGGAAATCAATGCTTGAGCTATTTCTGTAAACTTGAGGAGTGATGTATGCATTCAGTAAAGAAATACACACTTCTTAAATTTCATGATGGGGAGAGAAATTTAGCAAAGGACAGATTAAAGAACCTGAGGCTTGGTAATTATTTAAGAATCTTTTCCAGTGCCGTGTTTTTTTTTCATAAAATAATGCAAATCAGGAGTGAATCTCTATGGACCACTCCCGTGTGCCTGAGTGGGTGTGCATGCTCCTAGAATGCGACTATGGTCATCGTCATACACTGCTTTGCTGTGTTATTCATTCTTTCATCATTTATTGAGCACTTACTACATATCAGTCAATGGACCAGGTATGGAGGAGGAGGATGAAGTGAATATGCCTCAAGGAGATCAGAACCTGGTAGGAAGGAATAGACATGGAGAAAATTAATCATAAAACTTGGAAGAAAATGACCAGAAGTCCATTCACGCTACTGTGGGAAAGGATACATCCATTAACATGGAATCGATGGAGACTTTGATGAATTTAATGTAAGCCTTGAATATTCTGTATGTTTTGCATTTTTTTATTTTCTCTACTCTGCTGTTAGTTTAGATTAGTCACATCTAATTAACATTTATATGCAATGTTATATCCAGTGAATGTCTGGTCTATCGATAACTTACCTTCATTGATAACATTCATAGAGTACTCTATATGCCTGTATTTCAGGCATTGTTACAAATAGCTCTTATCATGTTTAATTTTAGTAGCACCTCCTGAAGTTGGATCTGAATTAGGCACACTTTACAAAGGGAACTGAGGCACTGAGAAGTTAACCGAATTGTCCAGCTTCACAGCTATTAAGTAGAGAAGGTAGACTGGAACAGAGCAGTCTGGTCTGAGCACGAGACATTCCTTATCCATACACTCTAACTAGTCAACAAACATGGCATGAAAGTTGAATAAGCTAGCATGACTTTTTCAGCAGTTATAATGTGATTTCATTTACCACTGTAGAATTTCTTAAGAACACTTAGCTCAGGTAATGAAACAAACAAACAAACAAACTCATCAGGGTGCATAAAAACTGCTTTCTGCTTAAATTACTTATTTTCACAAGAAAGAAAGTCAAGCAATTGTCCACAATGTATTTGTTCTCTGGAAAGGCTTGAGGTTGTGGATCACCAAGAATGGTCTTGACTTACACTGATTCTTTTTGAGGAGTTTGTTTGATGAATACATACCATCACCCTCCAGGCCTCACATCTGGTGCCCATTCTGGCATTATCATCCCACAGTGTGATGAATATCATTCATATGGTAAATATGGGTTCTTTGCACTGAGTCCCAAGTTCCCTTGGTGTTCCACGGGAACTGCACACCAATCCTTTCCTGTCAGAGAGGGATTTATAACCTCTAGTTCAGAAGATGAGCAACAGCTTGATCTTGTTTTCATGAATCTTAGTGGTGTGGACTGTAGAGAGCTGGTGTACCAGCTAGGGAGACAATAGGCAATGGTGTCACATACACGAGCAAGTGAGCCGCCTGCAGACATCTACCCAACTGGAAGTGAAGAAACTAATGTGCTCAGGAACAGCAACCATCTGTATTTCCCTGGATTCAGTCTCTACCTAAACCCTTCTTCCACACTACAGTTGAACTTGTCTGTTTTTAAGACTAAGATATGGAAAAATGCATATGATACTAAAAAATAACATTTATTCTTTTAAAAACTGGCCAAGAGCAAAAAAGAACTATAATATTCAATTTTGTTGAGGTTGCTGAAAATCGGCCCTTCTTGTACATAACTACGTATAATGCAAACAAACATCTTCTTGGTAGTTTGGAGAGCTTCTCCAGAGCTATGACAAAAGTCCATATAATTCCCAGGCTAGTAATTGATCACAAAGAAAAAAATAGTTATGAACATAAAGATTTGTACTCAGTGATGGACATCTAAAATTATTTCAAATGATAAGAGGCAGAAACAGCCTAAATGGTCAGCAATAGGGAAACGAATAAGTACATGTTAGTACACCTATAGAATAAAATACCAAAAAGCAGAGTATAGAACTCTACATACACTATTATCTAGGCTTAACATGAAGAAAATGCATCACAGGCTATGCAGATAATATAGCTTCATGGTAAGATTATTGATGCCTTTTTTCTTGTTTATATACTTTACAGTTTTTCCAAATTTTATAGTATGAACATTTATTGCTTCTCTATTATAGTAAAAGCAAATATGAACACTATTCAGAAAGCTGTGGACATGCTGAAGATCCAGAGGGACCTACGCTTTCTGTGAGGACAAGGAATGACCCCTGTATTCTCATTGCTCCTTCTCCACCGATGAAACTGCAGTGCTTTTTCTTACCCTTCCACAGTACATCCCAAGAAAAGCAGAACTTTTTGATGGTGTATAAGAAAGCAACTACTAGAAGAACTCAGAAAAGGAATGAGTGTGTATATTCCTATACATGAGTATACACAGAATTATATTTGCAGGAGAAAAAATATGAGCAAATTGATCTGGAGAACTTGTGAGAAAACTCTGAAAAATTTCCTCTTTCCAGAGTTCAACAAATCTAATTTTTCTCTGGGTGAGTTAGCTTGTGGATTGTGGACATAGGTGTACAATACAGATTGCTTTTTACTTTGCAAGTGGTAATACCTAACGTTAACAAGTCAAACATTATGAATAGATTTCAGCATGAAGTTTTCAAGATAAGAGGAAATAGGGGGGAGAAGTATTTAAAGCAGACATGAACATTCCTTTCCTCTGACTTCCCTATCTAGATAAAGTATTGATTCCTACATGGCTACATTGTTTGCAAGGGAACATTGCTGGCAGCTGCTAATTACTCTGCCATAGGCCTGTGAAGACAAAAATGCTGGCTCATTCTGTATATGCTTCTGGTTTTAAGAAATGGATCAAGGGCTATGGGTACAGCTCAGGGGTAGAAGAACACTTGCTTAGCATGCTTGAGGCCCTGGGTTCTACTTCCAGTAATGTCAAAAAAAAAAAAAAAAAAAAAAAAAAAAAAAAGAGAGAGGGAGAGAGAGAGAATAAAATAATTCTGACTTTTCCAGATATTGCCCAATTAAAGCATTATTCTCAACTATATTCCAGCTGTAATTATTTCGGAAAATTTAATTCCCTTGTTCAAAGTTGGCATTCATTCATTTAGTCAACATTAACCTAATTGCTATTATGTAGCAAGAAACAAGAAGTTATATTTTACTTCCAACCTGTTGGGATTGTTTGACTTGAGGCTAATTACTTTTTCTTATTCTTATACCCAAAATGGTAGTGGGTATATTTATTTTTTAACTTAAAGTGAGGTAGAATAAATTTTTAGAATTTTATTTTATTTGTTGACATAATTGGAAACATAATGTAACATACCATAGAAGAAATCTTGTCTTTATATTCGAGAATGTGTGTGCACATACATCTGAGTTTGAATGGGTTCAGTACTGCAAATAAACTTTGTAGGTAACCCGGTAGACGATGCATGTTCAGGAAAGTGACAGAACTTTTAAAGTCATTTAAAATGTTATATTTAACTGGCAATATAACTTTAATGTAGTTATTTGAAGGAAAACAAAAATGCTTGAGTTTTTCAACTTTCAGATTTGGGTAGCAATTACAACTCATCTTAACTATACTCATAAATGATTGTATTAAAACAATTCAATAAAATGAAACCTATTGTTTAACATAAGTACACTTAAAATTTCATTAAATTTAAGTAACTTAATAATTTTGGGGGGTAAGTACTGGGAATTGAACCCAGGGGTGCTTGACCACTGAGCCACATTCCCAGTCCTTATTTCTTTTTTGAGACAGGGTCTCTCTCAGTTAATCAGGTCCTTGCTAAACTGCTGAGACTGGTCTCAAATTTGTGATTCTCCTGCCTCAGCCTCCTGAGTTTCTGGGATTACAGGCATGCACACCATGCCCTGTGGGAATCAACCTTCTGTAATCCTACCCTCTCATTTAAAAATGAGGAAATTTGTATAGACAAACTGAGAAAGCAAGTCCATTATTCTATAGATAGCCAGCAGTATACCTAGCATCTGATTAAGGCTTTCAGATTTCCTTCCTTGTCACCCTGTCTTAGTCTACATGGCACAAATGGCTCTACTAAAATTCTAATATGTTGTGTGAATGGATTCATTGCCAGTTTTTGTAGTGGCAGACCAACCTACTTGTAAAAAAACTCAATGTTAAAGAAGAAAAGAAAGGAAGGAAGGAAGGAAGAAGGAAGGAAGGAAGGAAGGAAGGAAGAAGGAAGGAAGGAAGGAAGGAAGGAAGGAAGGAAGGAAGGAAGGAAGGAAGGAAGGAAGAAAGAAAAAGAAGAAGGAAGGAAAGAAGAAAGGAAGGAAGGAAGGAAGGAAGGAAGGAAGGAAGGAAGGAAGGAAGGAAGAAAATTGATTAATGTTAAGTAACCTGGATAAATGAAAATGAATATTCACTATAAAAAATAATGCTATTGTCAAGTGTGATAAAAGGATATACAGAATTAAAATACATGGACAAAATAATACCAAAGGTAGAAAGGGCAAAGGAATTAAGCATGTAGCATCAGCATCATTTAGAAAGAAGTAAAAACATTCATTTATATTTAACTTTAACAAGGAAATATACTTTAATCTGCAAGGAATCAATTAAGAATAACAACAAAATACTAAAAAAAAACATAAAGAAAGTGGAATGGTTATAGATAATTAATTTACAAGAAGGGAAAAAGGAAAGAAAAATGTGTAGAAAGTAGAAATAAAAAATAGAAAACAAGTTTTAAGATTACAGCTCTAAAACTACAAATATCAGTGATTATGTTTGATGTCAATGGACCAAATACTCCAATTCAAACATAAAGACAGTTGAATGGTATGAAAAATGAAACCAACTACATATTGCTTACATGAGATGCACCTTGAACATAAAAACCCTGAAAATTTGAAAGTAGACATCAGATAGACACAGGAGTAATGAAAACCTTAACAACAGAAAAACTGCTATATGTAATATCAGAAAAAAGGAGAATTTTAGAAATAAGCAGTGATATTTCAAAAAGATAAAAATCTGGACAGTCAGGTGTATATAAAAATCTATAACTTAAAATCATAGTGGAAGACCATAACAATCATTAATTGATAAACACAACAAAGGTCAATAAAGACATAAAACTACTGAACCTAACAACACACATTATTTTCAAGTGAATTTGTAATATTGACCAAAATGAACCATCTCCTGGATCATCAAGCAAGTCTCAAATTTTAGAGGTCTGAGATTAATTCAAATGTGATCTCTGCTCCAAGTGGCATTAAAATAGATATCAATAAAAAATGAAAATTCAAATATCTGGAAATTAAGCAACACATTTACATGTAATTTATGTAGAAAATATGAAATCACTAAGAAAATTAGAATTTTTACCTGAATAAATGTGAAATATATCAAAACTTTAAGAAATTTTCCAAGGCTGTAATAAGAGGGAAATTTATAGCTTTAAATGGATATATAAGAAAAGAAGAAAGGTCAAGTATTAAAAATGTGAGAACTGACTTCAAGAAACATGGGGGGGGGGGGAGTGTAAAAGTGAAGACCAAAAAAGTAAAAGAAACTTTTACATATAAAAGTAGAAACACACACACACACACACACACACACACACACACACACATCAAATTTATAAGGGAAAAAAATCAATAAAGCCCAAAGTTTAATTCTTTGAAGGAATGTGCAGAAACAAATTAGCAATATATTTTAAAATTTATTTTCATTTTTACAGACTGCATTTTGATTCATTGTACACAAATGGGGTACAACTTTTCATTTCTGTGGTTGTACATGATATAGATTCACACCATTGGTGTAATCATACATGTACATCAATATTTGAACTGAAAAATGAGACATCACCACAGATCTTGGAGACATTGAAAGGGTGTTGGGAGCATAAAATGTGAACATCTTTTCCCAATACATTTGAAAATTTAATTGAAATTAATTTCTAAAAGTAAAAATTATTCAAAACACATACAATAAGAAATAGAAAATTTGAATAATTTCTATGTCAATTTAATGAACTGAATACTTCATTTAAAAAAATCCTTCCCACAAAGAAGTCTTTAAACACAGATGCTTCATCAGTGATTTATTCCAAATAATTAAGAAAAATTACACTAATATTATGCATATTCTTCCAATGAATAGAACTGAAAACACTTTAAAATTCACTTTAAAAGGTCATTATGACCTTGATACTAAAACTTTCAAGGACTTTTAAAAAAAAGTATAATTACAGGTCAATTTCTCATATAAACATAACTGTAAAAATCCTTTAATGATTAGAAAATAGAATCCACTGATATATTAAAATAAAAATACTTCAAAACAAAGTCAAGCTTATTCAAGAATATGACTAGTTTAATATTAAACATTAATAAAGGAATTACCCAATTAATAGGATAAAGGAGATCAATTGCAATCTTTTTAATAAATGAACAAAAACACTGGGTAAAATTTAACATCCATTCATGACTATAGAAAAGGTCTTGATAAATTAAGAATAAAAGAAAATGTACTTAATCAATAAAATTATTTTAAAAATTATTGGCCATGACTTTAATGACTATCAAGATATCTAGCCTTCTTTAGTAGCAATGATGATTACCTGGAACAATTTGTGGAAAACTATTGATTGTCAGTTTTTAAATGGGCTAACAAGTGTCCAAGTCAGTTATTATTGTTCTAAATTTAGTCTATACTTTCATTATTCCCATTTTGTCTAGGAAACTTTTAAAATTACCTTAAAGAATTTGCTGCTTTTGTTTCTTGCTCCATAAAAATATCCAACAAAATGTATTCCATTTCCTTTGAACATCTATGTGTTATTATAAACATACCTAATATACACTGTTGAGAGTTATGTAAAAAGTCATTTTTTCATCACTGATTAAATAACAAAACAAAACCAATGGGCCTTGTAGAAAATATAATTTAAAATATGAGGGAAAGAAAAGACATTGTTACCTCATGATTGAGTGAGTTCAGACTAGATAAGAGACTTAAAAGTTTGCAGTCTCTACTTTGAGAGGCATACAATATACTTGAAGAAATCTGCTACTACCTAAGAAATATCGAGAGTATTAATATTAAAAAAGGAGTTATAAATTGTTTTCAGAAAGGTATATACAACGTTCTAATGTAATTAGATAATGAGGAATTTAAAAAAGAAAAACAATTCTAAAATTTCCAGTGAGGCTGGTTTCTTTAATTTACAACAGAATGTAGATCTGTTATTTTCTTGATCTCCCTTGAAACCAAACTCTGAGTATTTAACTGTGAAGTGGACCAGTCTCTGGAAAAATGGGCATATTTTTTTTTCCACTTAGCAAGTTACCAAACTTGGCATGCAATAAGGGATGAACTTTTTTAGTGTAGAAGGGACTCAAAAATCTGCCATCTGGGGTGGTTTGAAAGATATGGTTTGATGAGGGAGAAAAATTAGTAAAAGCCAGATATTGATTTCTTTACTTCCCTCCTGGAAGCTGGAGATACCCAGAGATGGGCATTTAAGGAGAAAGATGGCACATGGGGAAATTTAGTGTGAAACAGTTTTAAAATAACCATGCAAACTTAGTTGAATATTCACATGTATATAGAGATTTCTTTTGGTGTTTGCCCTGTGTGAATGAGTTAATACCAGTAGGAAATGTTGAATGAAATGGAGTTAGGAGAATAATTGTAGCAGTTAGTCTTTACTTAAGGCAATTTTAATGACAAGAACTACTACTGATTGCCTCTCCACAAGAGGTACATTTGCCATGTACATCACCTTCTCCAAGATTTATCCTGTAAGCCGTTTCCACTACAGTATGACCTCATTTTATAAGAGTAGATGTGTATGTATTATGCACCACTAAATTCCCTGGGTCTAATGTGGTGCTTGACACATTGTAGATGCTCAATAATTAACTATACATTTAATAAATAGCACCTGAGAATAACAAATAGATAAATTTGCCTTTCTTTTGAAATTTGAATCAATCAAAAATAGTCTTCTATGAAAGCAGCTGTCTTGTTGTACCTGATGACATTTTTATCAATTTATATATATAAATGTATTATATACATAGTATAATATGTGACCTTGTATATATATGTATATATATAAAGATAATATATACTTATAGTTACATATCACCCATGACTATTGTTCCATAATATTTTCTGGGAAAGCTGCTCACTGTCATCTGTCTACTCAACATGTTCTCAATAAGGGGCTAACTAAGGGTAGGTAGCAGATGTCAAGGTATGTTATTGTCTACTGTGTCTCCATTAGATTAAAGAAAATTAAGAGAGTGTTTCACTCTCTGAATTTAGGTGACATGGCCAGGGTGACCTTGTAGTACCCACAAAACTCAGTACCTCCAGGGAAACCTCCATCTTTCTTTAGCCTACAAGGTAAAATGTGTAGGTGGTTTTTAACAAGTACCCAACATGTTCGTTTCCCTAATGGCTAAATTTTTTCTGAAGGAGTAAGGAAAATTGTGTGTTAGACAAACATATTGTCCATTCATTCTTATAGTAATAGGAAAATACAAGAAAATAATGTCAATTTAGTAATCACATGAAAATCTGTATTTACTCATACCATAATGACCATAAAGAAGCTATTAGATTCTGTGGGATAAAATTCACTTTCCACAAATTGTTTCAAACAAGGATAATATACTAATGCATGCCTGCTTTGAAAGTCTTATTATTTTCTTCAGGAGAGGTTGAAGGCACCAAAGTCTTGAAAAATATTAACAAAGCAAGTAAGATGTAAATAACCAGGGTAGAGATTTGCTGTTCACCAGAGAAAAGTAATGTTAACGCATCTATGATGCGTTCTCTGGGCTATTTTTGAAGGGAATCCAGACGTAATTTATACATTATTTCTGTACTCAAGAACTTAGAGTCTGGTGGAAGGAGTGTGAGGGAGAAACACATGAGAAATTATTGAACAGTATAACTTTGTCTGACATGTTGCAGTCTGGCAACTCGTTAGAAGTCAAAGAAGGCTATTTCTATCTTTGTCTTGTGCATACTATATAATTTTTTCTTATTGTGGAAGGCATTTAGATCACTATGAAGATGGCTTCCCTTAAGTCTCATGACTTTTTGGTTTGTCTGTTTTACTTCTTTGCATAGCTAATTCTAGTCTAGTTGGCTCCAACTCTTGAATGGAGCTGTGCCAGCATTTACTGCTGGGGCTTTCCCCATTGCTTCTCCATACAATGTCTGCTGTGAGCCTTTTGAATACATCTTTTCATGCTAGGAGCCCATATATAATAATATATATGGACTCCTATTAATATGTATATTAATTAACTTGGCCTGGAACTCTTTTCCCACTCTCTTAGTGTGCACAATTACTATTTATTTTTTCTTTTAGCCCTTAACTTAAATACAGTTTTCCCCATTTGGCCTCAATAGGTAGAATTATTGGGTTCCCATCTTAGGTTCTACTAGCTCTTTGTGCTTGAGCACCTTACACTTCAATACATTTCACTTAGCTATTCACTTGATCATCACTTTTAGTAGACCTTAATATCCCCAAGGGCAGGGAATAGGCTCTGCATCTTAAACTGTGTGCCATCTTTGCACTGGTGTACACTCTACTATATGTATATGGAGCCTAATATGATTATACAGGATAATATCTCAAAAGTCATATAGCAAAGGGGTTAAGGAGGGGCTGGACTCTCACAAGTCGGTCTGAGTTAGAATCTCAGTTCTGCCACCTCATAGCAATGTCATCTTTAACCTTTCTATGCCTCAGTTGTACCATTTACAAGTCAGATGACAATAACCTCTGAGAGCTTTGGTGAATGTTAAGTAATTTAATAAATCTAAAGGACTTAGTATCTAGCATATGCTATGTAAATGTTTGCTATTGTTATCATAAATATTTAGAGAGTGAATAAACTAATCATTAACTGACCTCTATATTAAATTCACCCAATTCAGGCACTAGAGATACCATTTGTAGAGACACCAGCTACCTTTATACTTCCCAGTCTCATACTATTCCCTTGTTTAGTCACCGTGGATGATGCACTGAATTGTTCACGAGCTCAAGGAGAAAAACTGTCTGTGGGAGGATTTTACTCTCTGTGTTAGTTCTCCCCTCTTTGGATTTGGCAAGTGCCTTCGCCCACGGTCACCTGTTTGCAGGTAATGTTGGTGACATGAGGTAGTTACAGGAGGGAACAGAGCTCAATGTATTGGCCCCATCACACCTCCCTTAAAGAAAAAGAGCTCTGAAATGTGCCACAGACAAAAACAAAGACCTTGTCCACATAAAGTGGACCAACTTTACTAGAAAATGGTGCTTTCTAGGAAGGAATGGGTAGATTATAATATGAAACTGCTTGGGTTACACAGCTCCCTCTCTTGGCTTCTCTCCTTCACACTCTAGTTTTCCTTTCACAAGATTAGTGTGGTATGGCTAGTCCCAAAGACTTCTCTTGATGAAGGAAACTCCCACCCTTAGAAGATGTAATCGAGTAGGTCCAGGGGAAGTGAACAGTCAGCACTAAACTTTCATCAAAGAGAATCATTTAAAAATGAATATGCAAGGATGGGAAATTTTCAAGGGTCTACAATTTACTTAGGGTTTATAATGAACACTGTGTATCATAGAACTTCTTTTCTGTTTACTTCAGTATTAACAAAAAAACAAAAATGTCAGTGATTACTGATGATAAACGTCAATTTTAAATTATTAGTAAAAGAGCTAGGTAAGTTTTATTAGCTTTAGTTAAAGATGTCATCAACAGTGAAATAATTTATTAAGCAAATGAAATACTTTTAAAATTTCTATTTATTTAAACATTTTAAATATATTTGAATTTTGTTTGTTTAAATATATTTTAAATATGTCAAGTAAGAAATTATAAGAGATGTTAGAAATATTTAAAACATAGCAAAATGAAAATTAAACAAATTTGTAGAGGGCAGTTAAGGTGTTACATAGAAGAATATGCCTAGCCTTAAATTTTATATGAAAAAAAAGACTGAATATTTTTGAGTTACTGTTCAACTCAAGAAGTTAGAGAAAAATATAAGAGTAAAACCAAATAAAGAAGGAAGGAATTGTTAAAAATCAGAACAGAAATTAAAGAATATATAGAAGAAAGAATTTTAAAATCATAAGCATTCTTAGAAGATAGCTTAAAATTAAAAATAGATTCAGACCAGGCCATGTGGCACATGCCTGTAATCCCAAGTGGCTCAGGAGACTGAGGCAGGAGGATTGCAAGTTTGAAGCCAGGGTTAGCAACTTAGCAAGACCCTACGCCATTTAGTAAGATCCTGTCTTAAAATAAAAAGTGAAAAAGGGCTGGGGAGTAACTCAGTAGTAAAGTGCTTCTGGGTTGGATCTCCAGTACTCCCTTCCTCCAAATATTCAAATCTGGCAAAATTGGTTGGAGAGAAAAGAGGGTGGCAAAATACATAAATAAAAAATATTAAGAATAAGAACTCAGACATAAATACAAAGAGTACTAATTTAATACAATGCTGAAGACATGCTATGTAAATATATTTGAAAAAATGATTGGGGTAGAAAAATTTCCAGAAAACTATAATTTACTAAACGTACTTAGAAAGGAATAAAAGAACTGAATAAACATGAAAATACTAAACAAATCATATAAATAGTTAAAATCCCTCCATATTAAATATGTCAGAACTCAATGATTTTAAAGATCATCTCTCCCAAACATTCAAGGAACAGATAATCCCAATCAAAAACAAACAGTTCTAGGAAGAAAAAAAGTGAATAGTTCTTATTTAATTTTATTAGGCTATTAAAACTTCAGAACCTAAACCAGGGCCAAAGGCCTTAACAGACACCTCACCAAAGAAGACATGCAGATGGCAAATAAGCATATGACATCATACATTATCAGGACATACAAATTAAAACAAGTAGATACCATTATACACCTATCACGATGGCCAGAATCCAGAACACTGACAACACCCATTGCCAATCAGGATGTGGAGCAAGAACTCTCATTCATTGCTGGTGGGAATGTAAAATGGTCCAGCACTTTGAAAGACACTCTGGTGGCGTCTTGTAAAACTAAATCTACTCTTAACATAAAATTCTGTAGTCATGCTCCCTCATGTTTATCCAAAGGAATTGAAAACTCATATCCACAAAAACACCTGCTCTTGGATGTTCATAGCAGATTTTTCATAATTGCCCAAAGTTGGAAGAAACCCAGATGCCCTTCAATAGGTAAGTGGATAAACGATGATACATGTAGATGATGGAGTATTATTCAGTCCTAAAAGGAAATGAACTATCAAACCATGAAAAGACATAGAGGAAACTTAAAGACATTAAGTTAAGCTACTCTAGAAAGCCTACATATGGTAAGATTCCAACCATATGGAAGTTTGGAAAAGGTAAAACTATACAGACAGTAAAAATATCAGTCATGGCAGGAGTTAAGGTGGAGAGAAGGATGAATAGGTGGAGCTTAGAGGAGTTTTGAGGCAGTGAAACTACTCTGTATCATACTGTGATGGTGGATATGAATTTGTCCAAATCCATAGAATGGCACCACCAAATGTGAACCGTAATGCAAATTCTGGCCTTTGAGTGATAATGATTATCAGTGTAGATTCTCAGTTGCTACTCTGGTGGGGATATTGATGCTATGAGTGTATGAAGGAATGAAGTTTATGGGAAATCTCTGTACCTCATTTCAATTTTGCTGTGAACTTAAAATGCTCCAAAAGGACAGAGTTGATTTAAATAAGAAAGAAGATTCCCCTAAACCAGAGAAGAAACTATTGTGACATAATCTATTTTTTAATGTGGATTAAATATTAAAACTAAAACTATTTGCATCCCATGTTTATCATCATTCACCATAGCCAAAAGTTAATGGATAAATAAAATAAGGGAATAACGTAAGTCTTGTGTGATCCTGGTTAGTTCCCACAAGTGAGTTGTGGGCAATTCTGGCCTTGAATCTCTTTGGCTTCTTTTCTTGCTGGGTATTTCTTCTGCATACACTACTGCTATTGTGATGCCATTTGTCATGAGTATCTGTTCACCAAAGGTTGAACAGATGCACTGATTCATTTTAGACTTTCAGTCTCCAAAACTGTGAGATAAATAAACTTTTTTCTTATAAAGTGGCTAGCCTCAGGTATTTTGTTACAGCAACAGAAAACAGACTAAGACCCTAGAGAAGTTAAAAATCATAGAGATGGAAAGTAAAGTATTAATTATAAGGGACTAGGGAAGGGAAAAACAAGAACTTGTTTAAAGGGCATAGGGTTTTGGTTTTGTAAGATGAAAAGTTATGAAAATCGGTTGTAAAACAGTACTTAAATATACACTGATTAAGATGATAAATTTTGTTATGCATATTTTACCATAATTAAAACAAAAAATAATAAATAATGTATCCAAAAACATATTACAAGATACATATCATGTGTATCTCAAAGTTAGCCTAACATTAGGTAATCTATTGTGTTAACTCACCATATTAACAAATTAAAGGAGAAAGGAGAAAAATACATGGGATAACTTGGTAGATACAGATAAAATATTTCATGAAAACACTACTTTGTGATAAAAAAAATATATAACAATCTAGAAATGGCAAGGAAATTCCTAAAATAAAAAAATGCTTATTTTGCTAAATCTTAAACTAACATCACACTTGATTAAATTTTTTCATAATATCAGAGGCAATGAACACTAACACCACCTGCATTCATCTTTGTGCTGAAGGTCTAAAATATGATATAATATATGATGACAATTTTTTTTAAAAATTAGAAGAAAGAACATTTGCAACTCATGACAGTGATTTTTAAATGCAAAACAATACATGTACAGACAAAGTTTAGGACTCAATGCAATTTCAACACGATTTTTGGATACTCAATATACAAACAAACAATACATTTATATCAATTATCAGCATTTAGAAAAACATTCAGAAAATATATCGCATTTAGAAAAAAACATTCTAACAAATTTTGGAGAAGTGCCAAAACTTAAAGGAGGAAAATTTAAAATTTTAAGGAGCTCTAAAGTAATGAAGATGTCTATCACGTTCATGGCTAGGAAGATTTTGTTATGATGACACAGTCTTTTTTTCAAAATAATTTTAGTCTAATCAATGTTTGACTAAAACTTTAAAAATAGAATCTGACAAATAATTATAGAATTAATATGGGAATACAAATAGCTAGGATGATTTAAAAGAATAAGATAAGGCATGCTTGTGATACAACAAGAAACATTATCATTATTACTGTACTTTAATGCTGAGATTCACTGGACCAGGATGAATGGGAGAACTGGACTTGTTAGCCAGCAGAGATCCATGAATACACAGAACTACATGGTATGACTGGGGTGGCACTACAAATCCATCATCTACCTCGTGAACACTAGTTAACTTCATAACCAACACACAAATCCATTTTTGGTGAATCAGAGGTCTGAATGTGAAAGCCAAACTTAAAATCTTTTGGAAGGAGTTAGAGAATATTTTTACAATCTCAGTGTAGGAAGACTATTCAATAATAAAAGCATGAAGAAAAAAATGGAATATTTGACATTAAAAATTTCTATCCAGTAAATGATACTATAAGGAGAAAAGAAAAAGCACAGACTAGGTGAAGTTACTTGCATCACATAATTGACAAGACATCATTCTCCTGGACATCTGAAACCTTCTAACAACAGAATCGAGAAAAGACAAGCATCTCAATTTAGAAAGAAGCAAAGTGAAGAAAAAAATCAGGTGACATAAACAGGTAAAAGGAAGCAGAGTGACCAGTAACCAATTACAACAGGAGCAGTTGAATAACAAAGATGCTCAACTTTCCTAGTACCCTAGTAGTCACAGAAATTCACTTCATGCAGGTTTAACATCTCTCATTTGTCAGATGTGCAAAATCAAAAAGTATGAAAATATTAATGGTTAGTGAGATGGGCAGAAACACTCTTACAAGTAAATTGATGCAACCTTGTTGGAGACCAGTTTGGCAATGCCAATAATACCGAGCCTATCTGATGACCCAGCAATTACATCCCTAGGAAGATTCTAGAGAAACCCAAGCCTCGGTGCCTTGGTTTCATATACAAGAATGTGCATGTGTCACTGCCTTCAAATAGAAGCTTCATGACCACAGGAGCTTGGTGTAGTTCATTACTTTACCTCAGAATCCAGAACAGTGTCTGGCACCTAATAAATTAAAATTGTTTAAAAATGCTTCTCATGGGCTGGGACTGTGGTTCAGTGGTGGAGCACTTGCCTCCCACATGTGGGGCACTGGGTTTGATCCTCAGCACCCCATAAAAAAATGAATAAATAAAGATATTTAAAACTAAAAATGTATTTTTAAAAAATGCTTCTCCAGTGAACAAAATCAAAGATGAGACAATTGTGAAGCCCACAGCTATGAACTTGAGGACAAGTGAAGCATTCAGTTTAACTGTTCATTCTGGCATCTGTTTTGTCAGGTCCACCTGAAGTTTGCTCGGCCTGTGCTAACTACGTTAGCATTTATCATTCTTTTTTTATCCTAAAGGCCATACTTGCTCTTTTCACAGAATGCCTTGGAGTTGGCTTATTGCTTCAACAGCACAATCTATTGACTCATGTTTATTTCTTTATTTTTATTTTAATTCTGCATTAACTTTCATATGAAAAAGAAATGAAAACAAAAAAAACCTTGAGATTTCACATCTCTGAAATACCATCCTTTCAAAACAGGATGGTGGCACCATATAAATAAGATCCCTCTGCAGTGAGCCAAATAGTTTTGATTCCTTGAAAGATAGGCCCATCTCCAGTTCCTTCCTTCAGTGGTGAGCAGAGGGCTCCGGAGCAGTTAGTTCTAGACACTAGCAACAGAGGTTCACTTGAGGCATTAGAAAGAAGTATTATGTAGATTAAATTGTATTATTACTTTAACATGAGATAAAAATGGGCCCGTGTACAAAAATGTTTTCACTAATCATTTTGGAGATCAAAGATTTCATTTCCTAAGAGTTCAAACTTCACATCTTTCAGCAAGGACTTACTTTGAACCCTGTTTAATGATGGTGTAGAAGATTTTTTTCCCCTTCTCTTGAACTATAGCTAAAAGACTTGTAAAAAAAAAATGTTGTTTCAACACTGAAGCACTTTAAACGACTGGCTCTAACCACAATGTATAAAAAGTATAATTCAGACTTGGCAGAGTGAACTAAATAAATAGTGATGATAAGCGACCTATCTAACAATGTAGCCTCCGTGTCTTGTCATTAACACAATTATGTCAGCACAGTCAATCAGCACATTGCCTTGACTTTAAAGCCAGAGACTGAATACATGCTTTTAAAGTTGGAGGGAGCAGAGAGAGAGAAGAGCTATCACACTTAAGCCCGCAATGTGACTGCACAGTTATTCAGGGCTTTTTAAGAAAAACAAGGTTATACATTTACGAAATGCTTTGTTGTTGCAGTAATGCTAAAATTATTCTTATGAGTTCAATACCATCTGTAATAACCCTCTGGCGATCCCAAACAAAAAGAGGATCTCGTGTTGCAGCCTTCCTTTCACATATGAGAAACTGATTTACTACCTGAAGCGATAATTAATGGGATTCCGTTCAGTTTCAAGTGGAGATGAATCGCACAAGAGGTGAGTATGGAATCTCAGAATAGCAATATTCTTCTGAGAGCTCTCCCAAATGTACTGGGCTGAGAAACCTCTACAATGGTAAGTGACAAGTGACAGCACCTGCCAGCTGAGTATTGTCCATGGCAACAGGCAGGGGGACTGGGCCACGGAAAAGGGAAGGGTATGCCTGAAACTTCCATGTGGGTGGAGCTTACCCCAGCCAGCACCATCCATTCACATCATTTGTTGACTTTAATTTCTTCTCCATTACAACTGGATAGTTACCAGAAGTATGTGCATTTACTGGAATTCAAAATCGTCTCTGCAGACTGGTGAAGAGGGTAAGCACTTTGAAAATTTAGTGAAACAGTTTAACTATTCAAATTTGAGCAACGAAAGCATTAATATCTAGGAGTGCACAGCAACCTGTGCTTCGTTAGATGGACTTTTACCACACAGTTCTAGAATGCTGGCCACTTCCCCAAATAATAGGCATATCACTTGACTGCGTCAGAAGGGACTGCATGATAATGCTAGAGAGCCCTTGAGGGAGACGCTGTATTACCCCCATTTTAAAGACAAGGAAATTGAGGTGCAGAGGGAAAAGATGACTTAAGCTTTTACAATCCATTATCAAGGACAGGATTCAAACACAGAATTTAACTCACATTAAAGCCTGAAGTTGTGTTGTCTCCTGGGGTGTCTGTTAATTTAATTGATTTACTTCATTATCTGCCTTCATCTTAATTTTTACCAGTTCAGCCTCTGTCCTTCATAATCAACCACAAGTTTGCAAGAACTTTTGTTCACGCTCTCTTAGGTAATTCCCCAGACCCTGTGGGAAGAAGGGCAATGCTTATTCTCTTATTATCAACAGCAGTCTACCTCCCCCTCCCAGTACTTCCTGTTATCCTTACCTTGCTTTATTTTTCTCCATGTTATTTTTTGTCATCAAATGTGTTACAGATTATGCATTATTCATTTGTCCACTGGTTAGGTCTGTCTCCCCATGTGGAATACAAATTTCTCGAAAGGAGGGATGCTCGTGTTGGGTTCCTTGCTGAATCCTTAGTGTCTAGACATGTGCACATTGTGCCATAGCTACTCACTGAACAAAGAATCAATGCTCTTGTTTTTAGATGAGATGATTACGACTCAGAATCTTGCCCAAGTTCATAAAGAACACCAAATGGAGGAGCTGTCCTCTGAACCCTCATCTGAGACTGCCCTATCTTCCTTATACTAAGCTACACATTCAAGTGTTATCTGTTCATTTAAAACCTGGGAAATAACAGTATTATCAGTTTGGGTCTAGATCAAAGTCAGAAAAGAAATTTTGGTGATTTTTGCTGGCTTTAGGAAATTGAGTTGAATGCTCTGGGTAACAACAACAAAGCCACTGAACTTGGGTAGGACATGAAATCATTTGGTTATTTCTAAACAATTCTGACAAAACAATTTTGAGGTTTCAGGAGTAACTTAATGAGTACCACAATGTCATTGAATATACATTTTAAATACTACAGCAACCTGTTCTGCTGGGGAAAGGTGTAGAGGAGCCCAGTTCTACACGATTTAAAATAAAAATATTAGTTATTCACTTTCCATTTCAACTAACACATTATTTTTCAACTCTTTACTAAATATCAACTGCTTGTTTAAATAAGAGTAGATGGAACTATGCTTCAAATCATAAAATGTTTTGGGTGAAAACTAATAAAGCATTCTTAAGGATTTTGACACTTAACACAGGAGCAAAGGACTTGATCTTTACTCTGAATGTACCTGAAAGTCATTAATAATTTTATGAACAAAGGAGATTTTCCCAGTGTCTTAGTCTGGTTTTTGCTGCCACCACAAAATAGTGAGTAGCTTAAAAATGAATAGAAAATTATTTCTCATAACACCGAAGACTGGGGAGTCCAAAATGAAGGTGCTAGTGTCACACAGAGTGTGGTATTGGGCTCTTTGTCTCATGAATTTGAAGAATAAAATCCACAGACATAAGGGTGAGAGCAAAGTAACAGGATTTATTAGAGTAATAGAAAGAAAGCAGAGCTCCCAAAGAAGGAGGGGTTGCCAGAGAGGGATGCCAAAGACAGGCTATTGTCTAGGGGTTTATGTACATCTGTAGGGTTAAGGAAGCAGCCCCCTGCCCAATCCTGGGTAAGGCATTCAGTGCCCATGAGATATTCATGCAGCCTTTAGTTCCATCAAAATATCAATCAGGCATTTTTCCTTCTTTGAAGAGTCATGGACCCCAATCATGTAAGTCCTGATTTAAAAATGCCTTTTTGTAAGTTTTTCAGCAATATCTGCAGGTGCTCTTTGTGCTCTACTGCCCAGAAGTTACCCAGGGGTCACTTCCCTGTCCTCCCACCTTATCTCTTCCTCCTGACATCACTAGAATCTGTGAGGATCTTCTTATGGTGTCCTCATGTAACGGAAGGTAGAAGGGCAAGAGAGTGGAAGAGCCAGAAAGTCAAATGTATAACTTACCTCTGCAAAATGCCGTTTTAACAAGGGTCTTAATCCATTCATGAGGGAGGAACTCTCATGGCTTAATTATCTCTTCAAAACTTCACCTCTTATTATTTTCATATTGGCAAGATCTAAATTTTGAGAGAGAAACATTCAAACCATAGCACCTTGAACCATGTAAGAGAGCTATTTGCCAGGGACTTGAAAAAGGAGGGAAGAGTCAGGAAGTGAAGGACCCAGAAGGACCTACCATTCACGGTCTTACATGACACACCCAGAATTCTGCTCAGTTGCCTCATGAAGGAATTATTATATATATTTTTAGAGATGGAAATAAGGCTTTTAATTGGTAAAAACATAGTTCTTAAGAGATGGAACCAGCATTCAAATCCAGAGAGAACTGTTTCCAAATAAATGTAAAGCTATTACATTATGGTGGCCAAAAAGGTCTACTGAAGTCTACTTTCCTTAGAACCTTTATGGAAAGGGCATGAAGAGAACCAGATTGTTTTTCAATTAATTAGTTGTAACATATTTATAAAAGTAATGAGCTTTAGTTTCATCTTATGAAACATGGAGATAATAATACCTACCTTATAGGTTTGATGTGAGGATAGGGGAAAAAAAGGAAAAAAAAAAAAAAAACCAAGATGGTGGACACGTAAGAGTCAGGCAAGCTGTAAATGGTCAAAGAACTTTTGGGTAATCAGATTTCAAGTTTCTATCTGCAACACTCAGCAGTTTTGGTGTAAGTTGGGCAGGAGATGAGTAGAACACTTGCAGATATATTTAACTATGAAATTCCAGTCAGGGATAGGGCATATCAACAAAGATCTTAACTGAAGGCAACATGAAGTTTCTAGAATTTCACATTAGGCAATTTTCTAAAGATCGAATAAAACTGGCAAAGATATCTTGCCTTGCTTCTACAAGAAGAGAATGCAATGAATTTGGGAAAAGGAATTTACATCCTCAAATCCCAGAAAACAAGTCTGTTGATGTCTACAGTCTCAGTCTCTGCTTTAATAATTCTGGGGATAGGAAAAAAAAGACACCCTAATGAAGAACTTGGATTTGAGTTTTTCCACATGTATCATAATTATGAACCCATTTGTTGAAAAATTGTGTGTAGCATTAAAGTATTGATGTATGTTTTCTCCTTATGACAATTGTGTATCATAAGGACATACATTTTCTCCTTCTTAAGTTGCATATCATGGCCATTTTACAGATAAGGGAACAGAGGTATAAATTAAGGAATTTGTCTAAAGTTGTCCAGCAAAAATAGACCAAGAATCTGGCCCTTTTTGGCCTTTAAAGTTACTACATGTAATTATTAAGCCATAACATCTAACTAAATTCTTTATATAGAGGATTTGATGCTTACTGCTGTCCCAGGTGAGGTGATAATTGTACTTTGTAGAAATGGACTTACATTTCTGTCTGATGAACAGGCTATTTTCAGGAGAGGATGAGGAACTGTATTTCTGCAGCAGGCTGCCCACGTTGGTCGATGGTGATTGATACAACGTGGAGGGAGTCATCTTCTGGTGTTCCCCATTCGAAGGAGGCCGCATCCATGCCAGAAAAGGAGGGCAACCCTGATCCAGGGAAACACGTTTTTTTTGTAACAAATGGCCTGAAATGCAAAGAAAGGTTAAGGATGTAAACTGGAAAGAGAGCTGATTAAGCAACAATTAATGAGGATATGTTGACAGTTTACAAACACTGGAAGTCTGCAAATATCAAGCAGAGATTTTCAAGAAAAAGAGTAAGGAAAGGCTCAACAAAAGTGAAGCATAATGGTACAATGATTGCTCTTCAGATTGCCTTGAATAAAATTAAGGAAAGAAAAAATTGGGCCAGATGTCAAGAGAAAGCACCTCCCTGGCAGAATTCACATCAGCTATGGTGTGGAAGGCTTGGGCACTACCTGGCTCTGGCTCTTCCCCTCACAGTGAGACTGCAGGCATGCTGTAGCCCTGCTGCGGTTCAGCCTCACTCAGTCCCTTTGGGTCTTGGAATTAAGCCTGCTTCCAGGGATGGACTTGTTAACGCATGCCTCCATTTCCTGAGACTGGACTTTTGCCCTTTTTAAGACATGGTTTCCCTTGCTCTGCTTGCTGATTATTTGTCTTGTTTCCTGAACTTGAAACCCAGTTTTATTAAGCCATCAACCATCCCTAATCATAGGGACTGTAATTCTGCTGTCTCTAACAGCATGCACGTAAGTCAACCAATCATCTGCCTACTCAAGTTAATCCACTAGTATTGGATTTCCTTTGTCAAGCTCCATCTCCTTATGAAGAAACTCACAGGTGTCATCTGACTTTCCTTAGATCTGAACTGTGATCTGCAGCATGTTGACCTGTTCCCAAACCTATTATGCTTAATATACATAACAGATTTCACCCACCATCTTCAGCTGGGTGTGACTCCCTAATCTCCAAGCTGCTCCCAAGATATGGTGTGACTCTACTTGCGTGGCCTGGACATTCCTTGCTTCTCTTCATGGTAATATAACTTGAGAATGTCTGGCCATGCTATAGAGATGGAATGGTAAAGTGGAAAGTCTAGAGTCCCCTAGAAGTATCTCTGTTGGGAGACACTTGGGCTAAATCTTGAAGAATAAGAGTTGTTTGTGAGGGAGGTTGGCAGTGGGGACTGAAAGCAAGACACTTCAAATGGAGAAAACAGGTCTGATGGTATGATCTACGATGGAGGTGCAAGTATTTTAGTATGACTGGGGAGATAGGAGATGAGGAATGGCAAAAAACTATGAAGAGAGAGTAAGAAGGGGGTGGCCTTAGAAGGAATTTATATACTGATTTAATAAGTTTGGACTTTGTCTTGGGGGAGGCATTGAAATATTCTTAACTGGATTAATTAATTTGATATGCTTGTAATAAGGTTTTAGAACCACACTGTAGCTCAGTGGAGTGGGAGGGCAGATGCAGAAGCAAGGGCGGGGATGAGTACAGTGTTCCAAGCAAGGTTGAAGAAAGAATGAACTCAAGGAAGTGGCAGTGAGGAAAAAGATGAGTGACATAAAAGAATAGGAGAAATATTTTGGAGGGAGAATTAATAATAACTACTGGTTTGTTACATAGAGAAGGTAAAAACAAGGGAGGAATCTAAAATAACACTCCATTTTTAGATCAGATAATGTAATAATTTCCTCTCTTGGATAAGGAGACAGCCAGATACCAGATTTCTTTAGGACTGTGGGCTTGGTAAGACTCAGGGATGGCCTGTGGGATTACAGGGCATGGAACCAAGGTGAAATCTAAGGCCAGGCAGCGACTGCAACCAAAGCAAGACTCTGATCCAAATATTAAAGATCCAAAATGAAGAGTGTCGGTCAGAGAGATTCTGAGACACCATGACACCTAACTCATGGCCAGGGAGATGAGATGATTAATTCAATTTTAGGCATACTGAGTGTGAACTACCTATTGGTCACCCAGAAGAGCAGGAAGTTGGATTTATGGTCAGGTACTGGGGATGAGATATCAGCATGTAGATTGGGTCTGTCCACAGGAACACATGAGGTTGCTGGGATAAGTGTAGCATTCTGGGGACATTAGCCCATACTGTATCCTCATTTTTGTTTGTCCCCCATGACATTCTCATTCTTTCTCATTGTTTCCTTGCCATTAAGAGCTCCTTTAACCTCTGCTTGTTACACTGATCCACTCACAGCTCCTTTGGAGCCCCTACAATCCTCCTTGAGCTTCCCTTTGCTGTTCTGATCCTTTCTATGCCTCCCCTGTGAGTCTTCAATTATCTCTCAGCTTTTCTGAGTCCCTCAAATCCCTTAAATCTAAGCTGTGAAATGCACACTATTCTTAGTAGGCATGCCCCTTTTGAAGTCAATGGGAATTTACAAACAACAATAAAAAAATAAACATGATCCAGCTCCCATAAAACATTGATGTAATTTAAGAAAAAAAACGTGAAATGGTAGTTTTCAAACTACAGTTCCTGGTCTTCCCTTCTTTTGAAAGAACAATGTCTAGTAAAGATTTTTGGGTCACATTTTTTCCCCCAACCATGTCTACATGTTTATTTGAATCTAGAATGTTCTCCATTAAAAAGTTTTTTTAAGTCAACCAAAGTAATGTCAAGAATTACACATACACTCACACACCCCAAATTAAATTCTATGATTAATAACTAGGAGTAAATAGAAATCAAGTTCTGCACTCATTTTGAACAGAATTTCATACAATATTATTACAAATGGCTGCAAAGATCATACAGAGCCCATACAAACCAGGTTTAAAGTCATGAGACTGACAAGGCCTTTAATGTACTTTTATTAAAGACACTTATAAAATCATATGTCACGTTTGAAGATTCAAGTATCAGTCAACTGCAATTTAAGCTTGCTTTGGGTGCTGTGAGACAAAGAATTACCTATAACTCATGTTTACAAAAGACGAAATACTACGTTGGAAAAATTCTGAGCTTTGGAGGCAGGGATACTTGTCTTCCAATTGCAATTCTGCTGAATTCTTTGGAAATGTGTGTGTGTGAGTGTGTGTGTGTGTGTGTGTGTGTGTTGAGGGAAAGACCAACCATTTCCTATCATCAAGTCATATATCCTAAACTGCACTACAGATATGGTCTCTGATACTTGCCTTCTATAAGATATTTATTATTCTCATTTTATAGATGGGAAAACTGAGGCTGAAGGAGCACAAGTGTCTCACATAACTGCAAAATAAGTAGTAAATCAAACTCAGGCTTTATGAGCTTAAAAAATCTGGTCTCTTACATTACATGCTGCTTCTTTCAGTATAGATGGTCTCTCTCAATCATACGCTGTATGAATTTAACTTTGATAAGCCTCAACACTTAATTTTTAAAATGGGGACAATTATTTGTATAGGAGAATATGTATGTAGAATTTTCATGGGAATTTAATGAAATTGTAAAATTAAGAGCCTGGTACATAGTATGTGCTCAGTAGGTGGTATTTATTGTTTGATAGATTGGAAATGAAGTATCTTAGTTTTTGTTAGTGGAACATAGTATAAGCAGATAAGCCGCAGGAATCTTTTCACACTCCTTCATGTGTGGAAGGGGTTTCTGCTTCTCACAGTAGACATTCTTTGTATATAGTTTTCTCACTGATCCTAGAAAAGTGCCATCAAGTGTTCATTCACTTGATAGCAAATAGCATTATTAAAGTTCTTTTGTATTCTTATTTTAACTAGTTCAGGAATATGTTTAGTTAACTTATACCACTGTTTATCACTATGCTGCATCAGCAAAAAAATCAGTAAGGAACATTAATTATCAAATGTGCCAGTTTTGTGACCATTAAGTACCTCATTAGATTCTGTTTTGGAATTTGCATTTATGAGCATCTTTATAGAAAAGAGCACAATATGACTGGCATTGCTTAAGCATAGCACAATCTGAAGCAAAATCACTTATTTAATGCTGCTTTATTATTATTATTATACTGCAAAACAACAAAATGATCATTTATCTGTGTAAGCATAACTTTTAAAAAATTACAACAGTCTCCAAACTTATAACTTGCTTAAGGAGGAAACTACAATCTTTATATTATAAAAGAAAAACCCTCAGCTTTGTAGATTAAAGAGAGAGAGAAAGAGAGAGAGAGAGAGAGAGAGAGAGAGAGAGAGAGAGAGAGAGAGAGGTATCTGGAAGACCAGCCTGTAATTTCTGTTTTGTATTTAAGCTCCTTGTTTGAATGGTGAGGCTGTCTACACCTATAATCATCCTTCCTCATTGTGCTTGCTGGAATGTGGGCAAAACTGGTCTCTGTTGACAGGTTTTATATCATATCGTCCTTATAGTCACTGATTTTTTTTTTTTTTTTTTAGTAGTGGTTAGCATGAAAATCTGATATGCTTCAACTGGGAAGGAAAGAAATAGAAAAGAGAAAAAATTAAAACTATGTTTAAAATATATGATACAGCCTAACCTTTTCTCCATTAGGGAAACTATAGCTGCAAAAAAAGATTAAATACAAATTTGCTTTGCTTTTAAACCTACTTAAGAAGCACCTATCCTATCTGTCCATATAAATTCCTATGGAAAACACGATGACACGCAATTACTAATCTCAATGTACACAGCTATGCCTCGGGGACTTGGTGGTTCATATTTTACTATTCTGTAATCAAATACAAAACTAATGAGTAAAAATATGCTTTCCCCAATAAATTTCCAGCACCTGGACAAGTGTCTGACAGGGAAATGGAGGATGCACACACAAAATTCATTCTGCAAAGCTATTAAAGTGTTATACTTGCCAACAAGTGTTCATTAAACAAGAATGAAGGATCTTTATGCCAGTTTCTTACCAAAGGCTTTTTAATATTTTAATGGAGAGTAAAGACTATTTATCTGAACTCTGATCAGTTAACGTTCAGATCTGTTATGCAGAAACAAGGAGTCCTTTATAATACCTTTCATAAAAATCCACTTTGCAATGCTTCAAATAAAGACTAAGGACTGTAAAAGATTATGCTGCATATAAACAAAATCAGTATCATTTTGAAATTATATGGTTATCCCTGGAACTCCTTAGTACATTAGAATCATGCTGTATTTTTATTTAAAAAGTGGTTAACAAAATCCAATATACAAATGGAAAATGGGATTAGAGGTGGCATCCTAGCCATGTGACTTCATCCAGGCTCCAAGAAGCAAGAAGCACACTTAATGGGGCAGCCAAGGGAGCAGAAGTCTCATCTGCCGTCTAGGATTCAGAAAAGGGAAGAGAAATAAAGAGAGAGGAGAGAGAAGTCAGAACATCAATGTGTGGTGGTGGAAACTGCTTCTCAAACCAGAATTCAAATAGATAATCCTCTTCCTGGGAGTCAAAATATATGTGTGTGCACGTGCGTGCACACACACACACACACACACACACACACACACCATTATGAAATGAAAGCAGTCTCATAGATGTTATAATACAGTGCCCTGAGATGATATTTTAGTGCCAGTTTGCCATCCACATTCATTTCTATCACTTAATTCTACCATAGGAAGTATATATGTGTGTACATTTGTGCATACATGGGGACACACAGATATATATGTAAGTGTATGGACATACACACATACTTAAACCTGAATATTATGTCAGAAAAACAGTACGGATTCCTGGATCTAGATAGGGAATATCAGATACAACGGCAGTTTCCAGAACTTCTCCCCTACCTGCAGAAGCCAGGTAACAGATAAAAAAGCAGGAGTCATGTCCGGCCTAACTTAAACTTAAAAAAAAAAATTCTGAAGAGGAGATGATTAATAATAACAGAAACAAAACTTAAGCTAGTACTTATTCAAAACTTAGTATGTGCCACCCACTGTTTTAAGTACTTTGCATTTATTTTTCCATGTAATCCTCAAAACAATCCAATAGAAAGTTACTATTACCAACCTTATTTTACAGATGGGGACAGTAAACCTCAGAGTATCCACCATCAGTTGGTGGAAGAGTCAGAATGCAACCCAGTCCATCTGCACTTTTAATCAGATATTTGACCAAAAAATTAGGAACATCAGGAATAAGAAATACAACACATGATCCTTAAAATATTCCTTGTACCTGGATTAGCAAAGTGACTGAAAGCTTGCAAGGAATGAGGGCTTCTGTTGGGGACAGGAAGCCCATAAAAGACAGAGGTTGGCAGTACCTGGGCTATTCATTCCCTAGTGATCTTACACAAGTTATTTAACCTCTGGGTTTTTGCTTGGGTAAATTGAGAAATTAATGTACAACTATAAAAAAGCTGGAAGAAATAATGAATGCTTTTTGGATATTTTGAACCCTTCAGAAAAGATATAAAAATGCTGGTGAAATTTTACTTCTTGTAACCTTCTGCCTGAAGGTCCACAGGAATGCTCAAGTGAAACTATACGCACTTCTCAAAATGTACCTCTCAGTGTGCTCAGAAATATCTTCTGTGTGCATCTTCTGATGTCTTGTGTTGTTCAATGTAAGACAACAATGATTTTTGGCTGGCTTCCTTTGTTTGACTTTTTGAGGGGTGGGGCAGTGTGGTGCTGGGGAATTGAACCCAGGACTTCACACATGACAGGCAAGCACTCTATCACTAAGTCACATCCCCAGTCTTTCTTTGTTTGACATTTAAAACAAGAGGTTAACACAGATTCTAAGAAACCCTTTAGGATCTTTAATGTGGAGTTTTGAATTTTACGTAAAGGCTAGTAGTGAGAGTTTAGAAAATCAGGTCTAGATACAGTTATCTCTATCTTTGGTCCCAGATGGGAAGAGAAAGTTCAGGGAGTCTTTCTTTTAATGAGAAAGGTCTGGATTTGGATTAATGAATTTGACAATCAGGACAATGACCTGTTTAGGTCATGGGGAAAACCTATTTATACTTCTGGGTTTAAGTTTCTAAAGACTTCTTCCCCTGTAACCAAACCAAGAGGGCTGCCAAGGTCTGTGTTCAGGAAATCATCCAGCTGTAGACAGTGAGGTACAGTGAGGTCCCACACTTCTCATTGGAACATTCTGAAGGTAACAGTTTCCCCATAACTCACCAGCGGATTGCTTCAGTACGAAAAACCCAGAAGGATTGCTTGTGTTGATGTCATGAATAGATAGAAGGTTCTGTCTGGTCTTCCTCCTTGTAACAAGTATTTGAATTTTAAAGACTTTGAGGAAAAATAATGACTAAGAATTTGGAAAACCCCACCAGCAAGAAAATACTGGTGAGGAAGGGAAGATTGATTAAATGTGATCTTGAGGGTAAATGTATAGAAATACACTGTAGAGTGGGAAAAACTGACTTCACTTTTCTGTATTTAGTTCATTTAACAGACACAGAGAGTGCCTGCTGTGTGCCACTCATTGTTCTTAGTGCCTAACAAATATTAACTCATTGAACTTTCTCTTTCTAAGCCTAAGAGATTGTTTTATTCTGAAACCTGGAACAGAGATAAGGTTGTCTCTGTACATTAAAATGTCTTGCCTTATAAGGAAGCATTTGACTGTGCTAGATTAAACTCATAAAAGCTAATGAAGAGTCCTCCTTAATACACATTTCTTTTTTCCTGTTTGGACTTGAAGTGACAACATTACAGAAACACCCTGCAGGTTTTTATCTAAATAGCATCCTATAAAACAATGTCCTCTTGTCAGTCACCACTAATTCAGCACAGTCAAGCTATAAATCTGTCCAAAGGCCAGCAAAGTGCTTAACTTGGCACATCACTAATAAAATTAGGAATGTGGGTTTATTACATGAACCTTAAGTAGGTTCGGCCAAGATATTAAGATTTTTGCTTATGGCAACCATGGCTAATGTGGATTGGTATTTTCATTATAACGCACCCCACAGCACTTCCCTGTAACATCTCAGGTTTCCACATTAGACAATAACCTTCCACGCTCCCATACCCACTGCCAGGTGCTGCAGCTGGAGCCCCCGTCTCTAAAGCCTCACGCACTTTAGGGTACTCAAGGATGGGAAAGACTTTTCAATAATGCTAATTCTGCTGAATAAAATTAGAGCAAATTAATTAATACTTCTATTAACGTAACCTGATTTCACTTTGTTCAAGAACAGAAGCACTTATAGGCTTTTAACATGCGCTTAGAAATATCATTTCAGCTCAGGGCAATTTTGAGAAGTGATTTATAAGCAATTGCAAATGCTTCTAAAATGGTAAGATTTGAGAAAGCCAAATGTATGTTAACCAAGTAGTCCTGCAGTCTTAGGTATTTTATTTTTTAAATTACAAAAGTATAATAAATATATCCTCTCTCCTGAGTCAACATTTGTTGTGATGGCTTATACTTGCATAGCGGTTTCATCGACAATGCAGTCTCATCTGCTTTCCTGTGTCTGACCTCTGTGTGATCTGATGAGGGGGTGGTGCACGTATTATTACCCTCATTTTACTAATGAGAGCATGGCAAGGACCAGAGCGGAGACTGGGAATCAACAGCGGAGAATGGGAATCAACTCTACCTGATATCGAGAGTTCCTCATGTTTGTGAACCAGTACAGTCCTTGTACCCATTTGAAGTGTGGGTAAGTGTACATCCTTCCCATGAATACATTACCTTTTTTGTCCTAGTATTTCTATTGACCCTGATCCGAGGACTGTTTGCCTCTTCTCTTTCCAATGACACCAGCTTCTGCACAATTTCCTTCCTCATTGGTCTTGTTGAGGTTGCCCACTTTGATACCCCGCATTGTGGTAGCTGTGTTAGGAGATTTGAAATGCAGCAGCGCAGAGGGGAGACGGGAGCTCTCTTTAGCATGCTGCAATCTCAAAAAACCTATAGATGGGCAAAGTCACTAAAGTTCACTTCATGAAAAATACAACACACCACGGAGAGCAAGTATGATTGATGCCCGCAGAGCAAACTGTTTATCAGACAAACACATTTTGCAAACTTTGACATAAATTGTTAAGTTGCCTTATCACCTAGCCAATGTAAGACTAGCATCTTTATAGGAACTTCCCCAAAACTCTTTAATGACCTCTAAAAAGCTTTATCTTATCGTGATCTGATTTGCTACTACAATAAATCATTTACAAATAGGTTAAAAGAAAAACTGGTATTAGAAATATGGATTCATTTTCCAAACACAAGAAGGCTTCAGCACTTGGCTGGCTATTGGGCAATCGTGAAGGCATGATAAAGCACTCAATATGCTCAGTACTAAAAGATTCAACAGGAGAAAGTGCTGCAGCCTATTCAGATCTAATTGGAGGCTAATTACACATTTGGTAAATCACGCAGACCTTTAATTTTCTTCTTTCCTGCTTTCTGACTTTTATCACTTATGGTAGGGTGGGAGTAAAAAGGAAGTTATATTGTTCAATTTCTAGCATGCCTGAAAATTAAAATGATATCTGGAGGTGGTGGTATACAATTGAAAGTCAGGACACTATTGTTGAAATTGCACCTCTGTCTTACATAATCCAATTTGAGTCAATCAAATCAGTTAAATTAACATTTATTGAGCACCTACTATGAGTCAGACAGTGTGCTAGGTATTAAGAATATGAAATGAGCAAGACATTCCTGTCCTTAATGGATCTTTTATTCTGATAAATCACAACTACTCAACACATTGCCTTTTTCACCTCTAAAATAACAGAATTAGCTCAAGTAATTTTTAGATCTTTCTAATTTCTGTGTAGAGGGTGATGATGATGATGATTATTTTTATTTTGCTGAATCTTTTCCATTTGCTCCCTCCCATGTATTTTCCCTTTTCTTCCACCTGACTTTCTACCCTGAAAGAATGACAGTGAGTTCCCTGGCCCTCTGATTTTTGTCATGTTTAATTAATAGAAAGTACTAAAAAGGGAGGTGAGAATATTTGATCTTCTGACTCATGGATTTGAAGAGATGACTTGGACTGGTTGCGTCACTCTATGGAAAGTTCCTGGCTTTCTCAAACTGACCTTGTCTCTGTGACTCACTCCTTCAGGGTCCTGTAACTGACCTCTCCCATGCTTTTGGGCAAGGAGTATGGTAAAAATGCCACTGTTATTAGACCTATTGCTGTGAACTTCCTACCCTTGCCCATTGCTTTCTAAATATCCCCTTTGTAAACTATTCTCAAATCTTCTAATCTAAGGGAGCCATCTGTTGCTGCCACGACCCCAGTTGATACACTATGTGTGTTTTGTCAATTGGTTGCATGCTACTTGAAGTGTTGAGGGATTCAATGTAAGGGAGAAATTCCAAAAAGGGGTGGGAAGAGATATTCATTCTTATAATAGGTTAGCCATTTTCCTTCTATTGCAAAGGCATTCTACTATTTATTGTGATAAGAACACATAACAAGATATCAATCCTCTTAACAGGTTTCTAGTTGTGCAAGACAGCTTTGTTAATTACAACACAATGCTGTACAGCAGACCTTTTACTTGTTTAAATAATTGAAATTGCATGACCACTGATTAGAAGTTCCCCATTTACCTCCCTGTAGCCCCTGTCAATCACTATTTTTAAATTAATTCTGGGAGTTTGACTATTTTTGATACCTCATTTAGGTGGAATCATGTATTTGCCTTCTGTAGCTTGGCTTATTTCACTTAGCATAATGTTTTTGAGCTCCATCCTTGTTATTGCATATTGTAGGATTTCCTACCTTCCACCTTTTTTAAGGCCGAATAATATTTCATTGTCTGCACAGCCATGCATCACATAATGATGTTTTCATCAGTGGTAGACCACAATGGCCCCATATGGTTATTGTCCAGTGGTCATCTTAGTAAATATACTCTATCATGTTCCCACAATGATGAAATTGCCTTAATGACACAGTTCTCAGACTACATACCCATTGTTAAGTGACACATGACTGTATAATATCATATTTTCTTTATTCATTCATCTACCAGTGGACATTTAGATCATTTCCACATCTTGGCTATTGTAAATAATGCTGCACTGAATGTGAAAATTCCATTTTTTCAGAGTTCTGATTTCAGTTCTTAATTTAATAAGACTCAAAGATACAATATGATGAAATAATTGGGAGAGAAACAGTTCTGACTAGGCTGAACTTTGTTTCCCAGAATCCCTTCCCTGTATGGTACAGGTTAAGGTGGTCTATAAAAGACTTCTTCTGCACTACAGCTGGAAGGTGGAAATTAAGTAGCTGCCTTATTGTCTCAAAAGATCCGGCAGGGTCTCCAGGTACTTTTGCAGCTCATGCATTTTATATGTTTATTTACTTCATTGGTATGAGACAGCAGCTGGGCAACCTCTCTATCTTCTTCTAGATTCTTCTTTAACTTCTTCAACTTCTGGGAAAGTCACTAAGCTCAATGACAAAGGGAAGGAACTTCTTCAAGGTGTGACTATCATCAAGGTTAGAGGCAGAGAGAATGCACATAGGTTCCAGTTTGCTCTTGTAGGTTCTAACATGTGTTGGTGGATTCTGACTTGTTCTTGCTCTCTGCCCTTAACATCTTCTCTTTGCAACTCCCTGCCCTGAGCACTTCAAGCTTTAGCTCAAAGTGTAAAAGAAATAGATTATGGAGACTGGTTAGCCCACTCCCATAATGGTGTGAGAAACAATTTCTGTAATAAACTTTTTTTTTCTTTATTTCATTAGTATATACCAAACAATATTTGGTCAATGGTGGACCACACATACAAAAATTATATCTTTTAGTGACATTGTAGCCATTTTAGCTTCTGTGAATACACTGTACAGTGTTTGCATAATGGTAAATTTGCCCAGTATTATATTTTTCAGAACATATCCCTGTCGTTAAGCCACATGTGACTCAATACATTAATATATAATCAATGAAATATGTGTATACATATATTTATCTATGCATCTACCTATCTTCTTTCGATATATATCCCCAGCATGTTCAGTTATATCTACCATCTATATATCTACACGTATTCCACAGGCCCTTGCACACATACACACAAAACCTAAGGGTTCTGTTTCTCAGTCCTTGCTGACACACTGAGTAAGCATTTTCTGGAACCTGAGTTTCAGGTGTATTCTTTTTTGTTTTGTTTTGGTTTTCTTTTTTCTTTTTTTTTTTTCCTATTTTTGGTACTAAGGATTGAATTCAGAGGTACTTTACCATTGAGCTACTCCCTCAGTCCTTTTTTAAATTTTTTTTATTTTAAGGAAGGATCTCACTAAGTTGTTTAGGGCCTCACTAAATTGTTCAGCCATATTCTTTTAAAGTTGGATCTACTCTTCATATTGTCAGCTAAGAACACATCAACCAACATCCTTGAATATCACCTCAAGAGCAAAAAGCACCTTTATCCCTTAAATAGCTCATCTGACAAATGGATATAAAAATGAGTAAGATTTTTTAACTGTGCAATTATAAAAACAACTCTGAGAGAGGCTAATGAACGTACCTATGTCTTGATGTCCCTTGTGATGATTAATTTTATGTGTCAACTAGAGTGTGTAATGGAGTGCCCAGATTAAACATAGCTTCTGGGTGTGTCTTTGTGAATGTTTCCAGATGAGATTAACACCTGAATCAACAGACTAAGTAAACTAGATTGACATCCCCAGTGTGGTTGGGAATGACTAAATACTTTGAGGGTCTTAATGGAATAAAAGACAGAAGAAAAGGAATTCATTCCTTTATTTCTGGCCTTATTGCTTGAACTGGAACATTTCTTCTCATCTTCTGCTTTTAGACTGGGATTTACATCATTAGTTCCTTTGGTTCTCAGCCTCAGACTCAGACTGAACTGTACCACCCACCTTCCTGGGTTTCTAGCAGGCAGACTGTAGATTGTGGAATTTCTCAGTTTCCATAACTGCATGAGCAAATTCCTCATAATAAATCTATGTATAGGCTAAGTACCCATTATCTGAAATGCTTGGGATCAGTGGTGTTTCAGATTGGGGATTTTAAATTTCTTTCTGAATTTTGGAATAATTTTATATATATAATGAAGTATCTTGGGAATAGGACAAATCTAGACACAAAATTTATCCATGTTTTATGTATACCTCATACACATAGCCTGAAGGTAATTTTACACAATATTTTTAGTGTGACTACATTTTTAACCATGATCTGTCACATGAAGTCAGGTGTGGGATTTTCCATTTGTGACATCATGTTAACACTCAAAAATTTTTGGATTTTGGAGTATTTTGCATTTCAGACTTTCAGATTAGAGAATTTAAACCTATATAAAATATAACTTATTGGTTCTTTTTTTCTGGAGAACCCTGGTTAATATACCTCTGAAACCAACTCTGGAGACGGCATGAAGGCAGATACAGCTGATGGATCTAAGAAAAAACTATGTGACCCTTTGGGAGATAGAAAGCCTTTGGATCATGGGGTCTGAGTAAGGGGAAGGAAAAAAGTTGGTCGAGTAGAAAAGTAACTGATTGGAGCGAGTTTCTTTGATAAGCTTACTGCCTACCCCCAAATCATCAAGAAGTAGAAAGACGCGAGATGTGCCATTCCAGACGGTGCCAGCTGGAGTGATACCAGGGGATAGGGGTCTGACTGGATCAGAGGGTAGAAGGCCACAGGTGTAGGCTAACCTGCTGTTTCTTGAACATTCCTTCTTGATCTCCCTATCCCTTAGCTCAAGAACCAGGTGACTATAATTAAGAGATAAAGCTGTTGGCCAAGAACAGAGTCCAGGACCAAGTCTCAGAACATCTCCTGAGGTTCATTTTAACCCACTGAGTTGTGTTTTTATATAGAAGAGGAAGTGATGAAGCCCAGGGAATACAATTAGAGGATTTTCACTGATTTATTGGTCACCTTCCCCTACTTCTTAAATTCAAATGGAAGTTCAAGATGAGGTCTAGACTTCTACCTCTTCTTTATAGTCAAGAGAGTTTCTGTTCCTAGAGGAAGATGAGCTCCGAAGGAGGAATAATAAATTATCAGAGGGGCATTTGAAAAGACCTAAAACTAAAACTATATTTTCTTTATATGCAGCAGAATTAATGGACCCCAAAGAAAAAGAATTTAAAATAAACATAATAAACATTAGTAACATGAAAAAATTTCAAAGATTAAAATTTTAAACTCAAAAATGGGACAAAATATGACAAATTAAGAACTTCATAAATATATAAGATGAAAGATATATCTCAAACAGGAATCAACATATTGGAGGATCAGAAGACAAAAGGCAGGCATAAAAGGTGGAAGAAGTGTGGTTGAATAGGATCAGTGTATACTGTATGTATACATATAGATATCACACTGAGTCCCATTATTTTGAATTACCACAATTAACATGTGCTAATTCAAAAAAGAAAAAGTTGAGTATATAACAGGAAAAGTATAAGGCACAGATGATAAAAGAAGAAATATTAAGATATAAACAACAGAAAATCCAGAAGAAGAGGTAAGAGTGAAGAAATATTTGACAAAATACCTGAGAATATACTAGAAATAGAGATGAAGCACTCCAATTAAAAATACTTGTATATTACCAAACAAGGAAAAGCTTCCTTTACCTGGATATTAAGAGGAGGGTTTAAGAGCATCAAAGACAAATAGTAAATCCTAAAGTTGCCAGAGAGAAAGTACAGATCAGATCAGTGGAAAGGAAGAGAAATTTGATTAGCACTTTTCCCAGTATAGCTGGGAAGAAAAGAAAAACAGTCAGAAAAATGAGGGACTGTAGTTACTACATAGTGTGTGTGCTACACATGATAGATTTGTATTCTGTGTCGAGTGGAGTTGTCAGGCTCACAAGTCAGTCATGAAAATGATATTTTTCTCCCCTTTTCACTGAGCAGGGGCTTTGTGGAGCTTATGTGAGGGGTGCATACTGACAGCCATTCCCTATGCATTGTTTTCCTGACTCAGTTCTCCTGGTGGCCTGGGATTTCTTTGTCAGCACCTCTTCAGCTCCCAACATTTAGGTGTTGACTGGAACATTGAAGGTTTTCCAATAAATGTTTCCTGAATTTGTTGTATTGGTCTAGCAACCTGTGATATTTCTTCTTTGCTGAGAATTTGATTAATTAAACTAACAACAAATTGACTTGATAAAGTATGAACATTGAGTAAACATAGTAAATGTATCATCAATAAATGTTTATTATGTAAAACACAAACCTGTAGATCCAATACGAATGTAAAAGTGAATGAAGCATAGCTCTTGCAAAAAATGTGGGAGCTAAGGGGTTAGATGTCAAAGCTAAAGTACAAAATATCTAAAGAATGATGAGAGAAGTGTTCATGGGAGAACTGGTACTTGGTTTGGGTTCTGAAGAAAAGTGGGGTTTTACTAGGCAAAGAATTGGTGCTATGTGGAAGAAACAGCACAACATAAAAGAAAATGTTCTGAGAATTTTTAAAGCCACACATAGCAGGAATTGAGGGCTTAAGGGGAATAGTGGGAGAAAAACCTGGAAAGACTGACTAGGTCCAGATTGTGGAGGATTTCAAACACAAACTAAGCAGCTGGACTAAATATAGTGTTATATGTAGACCACTGGGAGTTTATGAGCCAGAGAATGGCATGTGAAAACCAGATGATTGAATGAAGATTAATTTTGCACCAGTAAAAGTATATACTGACTGGAAAGATTATAGTCGGAAATACAACTACAATAATCTGAGCAAAGAAATAATTAAATTTTAAACTTGGAAGATAGTAATGTGCAAGGGAAGACCTAATGAGATGGCTACTATTCAGGAATTGGTTGGGCATGGGCTTGAAGAATAGAAGATGATACTGTGATGTTTGATCCTGGTTCCTGGAAAATATCTGCAAATCACAGAGTATAGATTATCAATGTCTAATCTTAGCTTCTACAGATGGGACAAAATATTTTACACACACACACACACAATTTGTCTTTCAAAAACTGAACCACAAAGACTTTCATGAAACCTGTTCTTTTCTACTTTTCAATCAACCAAAATATCTGTATATTTTTGAATTTATGCCTTTCTTCAGATGACAGATACTTACTCAAAAAGTCAAGCCAGTTAGGTTATTTTAAATTAATTTCCTTTAATATAGCCTAATATAACAGTTTGAAAGGAGAAAAGCCACCAAAACTAGCCTTGAGTTCTCAACTCTTCCAAGGCATTTAGATTTGTGGAAACTGAAGACCAGGGGGTGAAAAAAAATCCTGTTTTGCAAGTGAAAAACTTGCAGTGAGCAACATAAAGTAAATTTACTTCAATTTAATATGGATAATCATATGCAGGTCTAGAGTCTTTATATTTTATAGCTCTCCTTAATTCCACATCTTCCTCCTGCAGACAGTACAGACATAAAATATTTCATCACTATATTTAGGGATTATTTTTTTTTCTTACAAAAAGGAAAGGAAAGGGAGAAAAATTCTTTCCTAATGGCAGATACTTTCCAAATTCCCAGCTATATTATTGACAATTGACAATCATAATTTCTATGTCAGGGTCACAAAGTTGCACTAATGTGACTGAGATAAACTAAGGCATACATGCACAATGAAAGGGCAATACAAGAAACTCAGAGCTGCATTTTCAAGGTTTCATTTTAGAGGTAAGTGTTGCTGATAAAATGAACATTTTACTGCTAAATATTTGTCAGGCTGCATTTAAATCATATTAATTTCCATCTCTTCCCCTTCAAAGAGCAAATGTCATTACCCCTTTCATATTTAACACATTCCTTGACTTCCTGTAAGCATCGCCATGTTTGAAGTACATATGGTGGGGTGGGGCTTGGGTGTGCTTGCACACCTGCACATACACAGACACACAGAATCTACTGTATGTTGCTAAACACCCTGGTTATCAAAAGTTAATGGACTATGAAATTGATACAATTCCAATATTGCAGCTCATAAAAACCAGAGTGATGTTTTATTTGTGACCTACATCATTCACATTTAAGAATCCAGAGGGAATTTGGACACCCTTCTGCATTTCACTATTTAACTTTTTCACTAATTATTTTGGATGGTATCTCTTTTACTTGTAGTAAAATATAAATAACAAAATTTTCCATCTTAATCATGTTTTAAGTGTATGATTCAGTATTTTTCAATACATTCACATTGTTGTGCACCAATCCCCAGAGCACATTTCATCTTCTAAAACTGAAACTTTATGTTTATTAAACAAGAAATCTCCATTTCTTCTTCCCTCCTACCCCTGGACACCACCACTCTACTTGTTATGACTCTGACTATAGATGACTTAAGTGGAAATATAGTATTTGTCTTTTTGTGATTTAATGCCTTCAACACAATGCTCTCAAGGCCCATCTATATTATAGCAAGTGTCAAATTTCCCTTCCTTTTGGAAACTAACTGAACATTCCATTGCATGAGTATACCAAGTCATCCATCAATGGACTTGGGTTGCTTCAACCTTTAGGCTACTGTGAATTAAAGCTGTTATGTGCATGAGTGTATAGATATCTTTTTGAGACTCTGTTTTCAATTATTTTGTGTATATATATCCAGAAGTGGTATTTCTGGGTCATATGGGCAATTCCATCTTATATTTATTAAGGAACTGTCATACTGATTTCCATAGGCATTGAATCATTTTACATTTTCACCAATAGTGCACAAAATTCCCAGTTTTTCCATGTTCTCATCAACACTTAATATTTTGCCTGTTTTCATATGTTACCATCCTAATGGATGTTATATTCACCTCATTGTAATTTTGATTTGCATTTCCTTAATTATAAGCAGTGTTGCGCATCTTTTCACATGCTGTTGACTTGGATGATATTTTTTGACTTATTGACCAAAATGAATAAGATGATAAGAAGGAAAACAAATTTCCTCAATTTCCCAGGGCTTTGAAATGACAATCAATAAGTTTTAGCTTTGGACTAGGGCTAAAACTACAAAAATACTTAGATGAAACCAAAGAGTCTGCAGGAATATAGTGGAGAAGACAGGATGTGCATATAAAATTGCAATGACTCTCCTGAGACCTCAGGCTCCTTGAGGGAAGAAGTGACTTTTGTATCCCTACAATTTCCAGCACACAGACATTTTATGTTGCTTCTTTAATAAATATTTGTTAACAAATGAATAAACTCACTCTTTATATATGTGATCTTCAAAAACAAAAATTTCCAACTCAAACATATTATGCTTTTTCTAAGCGATGAACTTTGAGATGGATCAGCACACACTACACTCTTGTAAGTCTTCTGAAAACAGTTGCCTTTGAAGAGGTGTGAATTTCCCTTACTTGCCTTAAAAGGGTGTTAACTTCAAAAGGCGACCTGGTGAGTGTTAAAAAATTAACACATTTAAAGTCAGTAGCCAAAACATCACCCCCAGATCTGTGAACCTGAAATTGAACTGGTAGACTGAGCTGACTCTGGTATGGTTGCCAAAAAAGTCATCGCTCAGCACTAATCTGGGCCAGTGAACATGTGCTCTCTCCTTGGGTTGGGGAGAGGGAAGGAGCTGGAGGACTGTGAAGCTAGCAGGGCATAAAAGCAGGAGACAGCTAGTTATAAACTCTTCTTCCAGACCCTTCTAACCCCTTAAACTTGCTTTAAAAGCTACTTTACTGCAGAGAATGTGCACTTTAGCTGGCTATCATCAAAAGAAACCTCTTTTTATTAAGACTGCAATTGTTTATTTGTGGAGAAAATGGACTGAAATACCTTTACTGGGCCCCTTCTCTTCCTTTCTTTCCTCATCATGCACAGAGATATTTTTCCTTCATTTCCCTGTCACTTTGTCTGGCATCCACCAATATATTACCTGGGCCTCTCTTCTCTCTGCTGTCCTTGTTTAGAAATGATCCTAACTACTAGATTCAGTCAACAGAAGAATAGCAAATGCAGAAGTCCTGCTGTCAGGCTCTGTTGCATGGATTTCTAATGCTGAAAGGAACTCCGGGGGTCTCTGGGTCCACCCTTCTGCCTTTGGGCTGGACTGTACTCACCTGAGGCCATTAGAAAGGCTTTTATGCCACATAGAGGCGGAGACATCACAGGGCCCTTGTGAAATACCAGGCAATATCAGGAGCAGAGAACGAAAACTGGCATGTAACAGAAGTAGTGAGATTTTTAAAAAATAAAAAAAAGTTTGTGAGAGTTGGAGACCATGAGGCCATGACCCAGGCTACAGCTTTGCCAGAGCTATAGAGCAGTAGCTAATGTATGAGGGCTTCTAAAAGAGAAAGAACTAGTTGTTGAGTGGTCTTAGCCATCGCCACAGAACTCTGACAATCACAAGCAGTGACCCAAGTTCCCCTTACCTGGGAGATTTGTCTCTAAACCATCCATCTGCATTCACCAGGTTATTCATTCCATCATCCACAGAGACTTATTAAGTACTAACAACCCATCAGGCACTTTGCTAGGTGCCAAGGATAAAGGGATGACTGTGACCTGTTAATTGAATTGAAGGTCTCATAGTCTAGTAATGAAGGCAGACACTTCAACACAACAAAAATGCAGGGTGGTTAGTGTAGCAATAGCAGCAATGTCAGGTGCTTTGCCAACAAAGAGGGCCAGAGGCTGTGCCTTGGTATGATCTGTGAAAATGCTTTGGGACTTTTCTTTATTTTCTTATCTGTCTCCTAATAGCATTCTCACTAGCACAGAAGCCTCTTATTTTCTCCATCTTCTCTACTATTTTTGGGTTCAGAGCCCAGGAGAGACAATGGAGGGACATCCTCTTTGATTTACTTATTTTGGTAGTCTGTATTAATATTTTTTCAGTACCAGGCACTCTTCTAAGCACTACACATGAATTCTCCTATTTAGTCTTTAAGGCCACTGTTATGGTTTGGATGTGAGGTGTCCCCCAGAAGCTCACGTGTGAGACAATGCAGGAAGGTTCAGAGGAGAAATGATTGGCTTGTAAGAGTCTTAACCCAATCAGCGAATTAATCCCTGATGGAATTAATTGAAGTGGTAGGGTGTGACTGGAGGAGGTGGGTATTGGGGTGTGGCTATGGGGTATATATTTTGTATCAGGAGAGTGGAGTCTCTCTCTCTCTGCTTCCTGATGATGTGACCTGCTTCCCTCTGCCACACTCTTCCACCATGATGTTCAGCCTCACCTGGAGCCCTGAGGAATGGAGCTGGCCTTCTATGGACTAAGACCTCTGAAACCGTGAGCCCTCAAATAAACCTTTCCTCTTCTATAATTGTGCTGGTCATATGTTTTAATCACAGCAGCAAAAAAACTGACTAAAACAGCTAACCTATGAGGTAGGTACTGTTCTCCAACATCATTTTACAGGTGAAGAACTTGATGCACATAGAGGTTGTATAACTCTCCAAGGTAGCAAGCTAGAACATGAGGGAGCCAGGATCTGAATCCAGACTGTTTGGCTATAGAGTTTCTGTGCCTGGCAATCATAGGTGTTGTGGTTGACCTGAAATGACATTCTAAGAAGAGGTGTATGCAGTCAGAAGGGCAGCAGCCAAGGGCAGGGTACTGAGCAATACGCATTTGGTGGACAGACCCAGGAAGAGATGGGAGGAAAGGATGGTGCCTGAAAGAATAGAGAAGAAAGATAGAAGATAGAGGTGTCCTGCAAGCCCAGTAAGGACAGAGCTCTCCATTTTGAGAAGAGGATAGAAATAGGAGACAGAAGAAGGAACCTAAGTCC
Organism: Sciurus carolinensis; assembly: GCF_902686445.1. Classification (NCBI taxonomy): domain Eukaryota; kingdom Metazoa; phylum Chordata; class Mammalia; order Rodentia; family Sciuridae; genus Sciurus; species Sciurus carolinensis. The sequence continues at coordinate 135,032,733 of NC_062213.1, read as the reverse complement.
CAGCTGTTCTACTCACATATTGAGTGAGGTTGGGAAGGTCACTAAACCTCTCTGAGCCCTGCTTTCCTCATTTTAAAAGAGTGATAATGATTTTTATGTATCACAGAGGTTGTTATAAGGCTCATGTCAGAATCATTTTTGTGATCATTCTGAATATAATATGAAATGTTCATTCTGTGAACAATATGCTCATTGTTATACCATTCTGCCTGAAATTGATTTGGTTCAAATACTAATAAAAATTACCCTCAAGGTTTCTCACTTTTATCTTAAGTATATACATAATGTTATATTTTTTTAGCCTCTATGAGAAAAGTTAATAGGATAAAATAAATCCATATGACTACTAATACTCTAAATTATCAATTCATGTATGCATTGATTAACTACAGTTTTGAGTCTTTATTGTATTCAAATCAGGAATATGTTTAATTTATATTTCTTCATGAAGGAGCTTATAATCTAGACAAGAAATCTATATGTATATAAATAACTATAATATAATGGTTCTTAGCTGGGGGCTATTTTGCCCTTGTCTTGTGCTCCAAGGGGACACATCTGGAACTATTTTTGTCTTTTGCAACTGGGTGGGAGGGAATCTGTTGGGTAGAGGTCAAGGATATGTCCTACAGTGCACAGGACAGTACCCCCTCTCCTACTTTAACAAACAATTATTCAGCCCAAAACATCAATAGGAGTAAGGTTAAGAAATACTGCTAGACTATACTGAAATAGGAGCTATAACAGGATTGGAAAGATGACACCAAAGAGGAAGTGACAACATATTTCACGGGAAAATTAGGAGATGACTCTTGGCCTGAGTAAGTACATTTATACCTTGTGTAATACATGCCCGAGAAAATTCCCTTTTCACCGGAGGTTCTTAAATGACATGTATATTAAAACAGCTACAGAGACTATTCAAATTATTCAGCACAACTCACTTGGATCGGAAATTTTCATCAGGTACTTTTGAGGCAGAATTTAGACTTGGCTGGCTCCCAAGGACCTAATTTCATGCCTATCATGTTAGTCAGGGACTAAGTCAAGAAAATCAAACCCATTGTAGGTGTTTTGAGTAGAGAGAATTTAATACAAGGAATTGGTTATACAGATGGTAGAATTGCTAAGTCAAAAAGAGGACAGGGAGGCAACTCAGATTAGCAACAGCAGGGAATCATGACCACCCTGAAGACCAGAGGAAACACAGAAGTGGTGTTATTAGAGCTAAAAGTTGGAGAAAACAGCTGGGGCTAGAACCATGGAGGGGCGACTCAGTAGAAGCTGGGGTCATGAAGGGAAGGGCTGCCAGGCAGGAGCAGGAACAGTGGTGGTAACACAACCAAAGAGAGTCCACCTTCAGAGGTATCACAGGAGAGACACCTGACTTCTCCCCTTCCCTGTCCCTCTGGTCCCTTCTATTGGCTGAAACTGCATTCTAACTAACTGGCAGGAGAACTTGGGAAAAGTCCTTCCTTATGACAGAATCAGTGTGGAAAAAGAGAGGTGAATGAGCAGAAGTCAAATATCTGCTGCCAAGTCACTGGTAAGGAAATAAAGGTATACCTATCTCTTAAAAGAAGAAAAGGTCAACAGTAATCTAAATCATATTTTAAAGAAATGCTCTTTATTCACTATGTCCCAGAAATAACTGAGGTAATTTTAGGATGGTGGCAAATGATGACAAAGATTTCCGAAGTTTCTTCTGTAGCTAAGACTTAAGGTTTTGTTCTTGCTTTTTTTTTTATTTGTTTGTTTTGTTTTGTTTTGTTTTTTCAGTAAATGTACACAGCATTTGATCATTAAACTGAATCATCACTTAATTAATTAAAGAGAGAACAGAGTCTGGTGGATAGGTGTAAGAGTGTGGTTATGTAAGTCCAATCAATGACGTGTGTGTCCGTAAATCTCATTAAGTACAGGCGCCGTAATTCCCGTAATAACTGGAGATCATTGGTATCTAACTATTCACTTTTGGGTACTCGCGGTTAGGAGGTGGCAGAGGAAAGCAAAAGTTGACATAACAAAAAAGTAGTCTCTAATGTACCGAACGCTTACAGGTAATCCTCACACAAATGTCCTCTCCCAACTTGGCTGCAGGATCTCTTCTTCCTAGGCAAGTCAAAGCTTCTCTTTGTCAATATTTCACTGACCATCAAACGTTGTACCATTGGGTACAAACACAATTAATACCTTATGGAGTGAAACAGAAAAATACTGAGAAAACAAGGAGGATGATGACGAGGTTGGGTAACTTTCTGAACAAAAATGAGAATCTTGTAGGATGAGGTCAGTTAACAAAGAAGAGAAAGTGGACAACAGAGTAAATGAAACTGCAAATGAGAATGGTCTTAGTATTTAGGGACTCATAGTTAGAATGCAGTTTCAGCCAATGGAAGGGACTAGAAGGAGAGGTAGGGAGAGAAGTCAGGTATTTCTCCTCTGGTGCCTCTGAGTTTGTGTTTCTACCTCTGCTCCTGCTCCTATTCCTGGCTGGTAGCCCTGTCTCCATTTTTTCCACTATTGTCTCTGAAAATTTGGTTCCCATTTTGAGCAAATTGCCTTGAAGTGCTTCCCCTTGTGCCAATCATCCTTGAGAAGGAAGGCTGTGCTAGTCCTCTCAGGCCACTAGACGTCATTGTTTATTTTTGTCTCCAGCCTTAGACATGGAGTCCCTGGAAGTAGTCACAGTGATGCAGGCAGTCACTTCAATGTCACTGCAACTACCGTCTGTAGCTTTTGTAGTGCACATTGGTACAAAAGCCAATTGCTATAACTTTTAAGAGAGAGAAATAGGAACAGATAATAGAGGACATAGACTCATAAAATGTTACTGCTGAAAGGGACCTTAAAATTGTCTAGCGTCTATTCCCTCATTTTACAGTTGAGGAAACTGAGGAGTTTAGAGGGGATAACCTGCCGTGTCTTGCCACTGGTGTCACAGAGTTGTTGCTGCAAACTGGGTCTTGGGACTTCTGTGCAGAACCTCCTTCTAAATGGCTCTTCAGCATTGAGAGCAGAGGTGAGCTCTGGGTAGCTGAAGCAGAAATTGTATACTTTAATGACTTCACAGGCGCTAGCTGCTGGCTGCTGGTCAGAGTTCTCTGTGTTTTGAAGGCACAGTGCTGCATGGAGGTGGCAAACTCAGGCTCTGAAGCCAGACTGCCTGGGTTTTTAATGAGTTGTTGCCATTATCTAGCTGGGTGACCTTGGGCAAGTTACCTAATCTCTCTGTGCTTCCATATCTTCAACATTCTTTGAGTGCTTAGTTTATGCCAGGAGGGAAAAATAACCCTAACTTCAGAGTGTCTAAATTTAGCTAATATTTATGAAACTGCTTAGAACATGGCTGGCTTATAGTAACCTCTGGACCATTCCAGTGTGAACCTGTAAAGAGCTTCGCAAGTCAACTATGGGGATCAGAGGCTGAGGCGTAGGAGTTGGTTAGGAAAACAATCTTCACCAAGGGATCACCTGAGCGACTGAACCCGGGGCTGGTTAGCCAAGGTCAGAGGCACCCAGGAGCTTCATCCCTCTTCTTCCATGGAATTGTTCGATTTATCTATGTAAGATGAGGTTGGTTCAGCAAATCTACAGTTTCTTCATGGTTTTTCTCAACTCTTAACTCTTTATTGCCTCATTAAAATCTTGAGCTTACAATTAATTTAGAGTTAAAAGGCCAGACTTGGGTGATCCCAACTGCATTCGCTAGTGAGGTTTTATGATAAGAAACTGTCTATATATGTTGCCCTAAGTAGCAAATTCTTCAAAAATTGAAGGTGTGATAGGGAGCTGCCCTTTGGCTGACCCAGATAAAGCACCACTTGGAACTCTAGGCTCTACAGATGTGTGTACATGTGCCTGAGCACACACAGCAGTTTGGATCATGCAATTCTCCACCTTTGGCTGCAAAAAGATTTAAGTTCATGCATGCCAAATTTCTTTATTAATGTTTTCAAAAATATACCAGTCACAGAAAATAGGTATCTAAGTCCAGGAGAATCAAGACTTTTTAGTTTAATAAGAACATTAGTTAAAGAAATATAGTCTCTTTATCTGAAGTACAGATTCCATGCTAATTTGCATAGTTGATCAGTCCTACTCTTCAAAACTTTCCTGAAAAGTAGATTCTTCAACTTTACTTTGAATCCTTTTCAAGTATCTCATAGCAAAAAATGCTAGGCAACCAACTAAATTACAATAGGAGAATCGGAAGTAAACAGGCAAGACTCCAAACATGTCTTTGCTTTGTCCACTCTGGTCGATTACATGAGATAGTGCTGTTTTATTCTTGTGTAAAAGGTGCTACCAAAGTATCCAAACTGTTAGAAGATCGATCCTCAAACTATTATAAGATCAGGAGTGGGGAGAGGGAAGAAAGTAGACTCATTCCATAAGGTTCCTTTTAGAGGATTCCTGAGGCTTGTGAAATTTCCCTCTAAACATTAGAAAACACAGGAAACAAGAGACTACAACCGAGCATCCAATGCAAATGGAATTAAACCATAAAAAGCCCCAGGGAACAAAGAAAATCCAGTGAAGCTTTTGTTTGTCTGTAAATATATCCATCATTCTTTCAGTAGTTATTGAAAGGCAATCAAAATATGGGGTTAAGAGATTGAGTTTTAGAGTCTAGTAGATGTGGAGTCAAATACTGGTTCTGCCACTTATTAGCTATGAGACTGTGGTAAGTTGCAAGATTCTTTGAGCCTGTTTCATCAATTATAAAATGAAGACACTACAGTGCCTGCCACACAGGGTTCTATGGACCAAATTGAATAATGTATACAATGTACTTATCATTGTTCTGGCACTCTGTAAACATTAATTTACTAATGTATACTGAGTGACTACTACGTGCAGACAATAAATAAAATTAAGGCCCCAGTATCATGGAGATATGTTCTAGTTGAGGGAACAGAAAATCGATGAGCCTACACATAAAAAAGCAACATACTAAATATTTTGTGGTCACGAAGAGAACTAAAGCAATATAAAAAGATGGAAAGAGATGGAATTGGGTGGAGTTGCCACTTTTATGTAAGGAATTCAGGGAAAGTCCCTATGATAATATGACATTTAAACAGAGGCCTAAAGGAAGTGGGGAAGTAAGACTCACAGACGAGAAGCAGTCCAGTGTTTGAGGCACAGGGAAATCTGCAAAGGTCCCAAGGCAGAAGAATGCAGTAGGAAGCTGGAACAACTCCAGGAAGTCAATGTTGGTGTAGCAGAGGGAGATCCAGAAGATTTGGGCAAGAACAAAGATGTTATTGTAGTCACTGAGTGAAGTAGAAGTCAGCAGAGGGTTTTGAGGGAGAAGTGATGTGAGGTTTTAAAAGGGTCACTTGGTCTCTGAGTAGAGAATAACCCCCAGGGTCAAGTTAGAAAGTAGGGAGACAGCGAGGGGTGTTTTGTAATAATCCAAGCAAGAGATGATGGAAGCGAAGACTAAGGGTAAAATAGAAGGGATGGGATGACTTGGTTGGAGTCTGGGCACAGTTGGAAGGATTTGATGATAGGTTTGATGTGTAGTCTAAGAGGAAGAGAAAAATCAATGATGGCGACAATATTTTTTAGTCTGAGAACAAAAAGTGCAAAGGTGCCTATGTAGAGGTTGAGGCTGTGGAATGTGAGGTACCTTGGCAGATGGTGTCTGTCTCAGTCAGCAATCTTTCCTGTCCCCTCTTCCTTCTTTACTTTGGGTGCAAAATGAAAAATGAAATGCTCCAATTTCCAACCTCCCTTATAGTCAAGAGTGACCATGGGATAGAATACTGACTAGTAAAGCAATGATAGACATACCCAACTGAACTCTCTGGAAAAAGTAAAACAAGGCATATCCTCATGAGGAAAAGGTTTCTATCCTCTGTACCTCCAGCCTTTCCCCTTCTTCCTGGATACCTGAGTTGCAGCAGGCACCTGTGATGATAGAAACCAAACACTCAGCAAATGCATGGTGGAGCTGCAGGCAGAGGAAAGTGGGTCCCTGAAGTTGTCATAGAGCAACAGGATCAGTTCTGGACTGTCAAGCTCCAGAAAAACCCACTGTGTGGCATAAATAAGCCATTCTGTTCAAACCCATCCATGACAGTCAAGTCTTCTGTTTTTCACTGCAGCATACATTCTTCACTGACAAATGAATATTAAACATCTAAGTGGGTATTGCATAGAAAGTTTGACCTATAATCTGAAGATCAGAGGAGAGGTTAAGTGTGAAGGTACACAGCAGGATGTTCTCAGCATGTGGATGGTATTCAAAGCTGTAGGTCAGGAAGAGAGGAGAATTGGAAAAGAAGTTGGAGAACGCATGGCCATTGAGGGGAAGCTGACCTACATGGTGCCCCAGCAGCCCATGAACATATTTCAAGATGAGTGATCAGCTATGTTAGATGTTAATAAGAGATGGATTAAAATGCATTGGTGAACTTGGGAATATAGAGACCACTGGTGAACTCAATAAGAGAATTTTAGGTTCAGTGTGCTATAACCAGAATTATTACTGTGTATATATTATGCCAAGACTATGCTTATTAGAGACAGTCCAATACACTATCTCCTTTTCATTAAAACAAAGACCAATAAAAAAATTGGTTTTCACTGATGAAATTTCAATAAGTAAGTAGGGGAGCAACTATCTTTTCCTCCAAGTTATACTAACATTTTTACAGTCTCATCTCGTTATAAACCTTCTGAAAGGGAAGATGGTGGAATGTGCTGGAAAAAAGATGGAATTGAAAGAAGGAGACATGAATTCCTGTTCTTCTCCACTGTATTAGGGTTTTTCAAAGAAACAGAACCAAATATAGATAGATGATAGGTAGATATATAGGTAAAGAGATAAACAGGTGGACAGAGTTATGGTCTTGATATGTGGTATTCACCAAAAGTTTATGTGTGAGACAATGCATGAATGTTCAGAGGTGAAATAATCAGATTGAGAGCTGTGACCTAATCAGTAGATTAACAATTCAAATAGATTACTGGGTGGTGGTTATAGGCATGTGGAGTGTGGTTGGAGGAAGTAGGTCACTGGGGGCAAGTCCTTGGGGGTTACATTTTGTCCCTGGCTCCTCCCTCTCTTGCTCTCTGTTTCTAGGCTGCCCTGAGCTGAGCAGCTTTTCTCTGCCATACACTTCTGCCATGATAGTCTGCCTCATCTTGGACCCAGAGGAATGAAGTTGTCTGACCATGGACAGAAACTCTGAAACTGTGAAGCCAAAAGGAATTTTTCCTCCTCTATGTTCTTGTCAAGTATTTCCATCACAGTGATGGAAAGCTGACTAACACAGAGGCCTTCAAGAGAAAGGATATATACATCTCAAATATATTAAGACAGCTGTTTGGATACTACAGCATCATTTAAAAATAGTTCACAGTGTTTCTTTCATTACAAGGCAAGAAAAAAATCATTCATAGAAGAAATTTTTTTAAGGTTTATTTGTTTGATTCCTCAAAGTAAAAATGCCTCAAATTCCCACACAAGCAGAAACATAGTTAAGCTGCTTGTTCTGTCTTAAGTATGCAAATATCATAGCCCAGTCTTATGTCAGCTTGAAAAGATAATGTCATGCAGAAAATTAAGACCATCTGATGAAATCATGTTATGAAATGTGGCTTGAGAGTGCAGCATTTTGTGCGTTACAATTTGATGTATTTTCACACCAAAATTCAAACGAATAGTCAAGCAGACTCAATTAATGCAAAATTTGAAAATTTTAGACAAATTTACAAGGTGTTTACTTAGGAGAAAAGGGAGGAGGGGGGGCACATCTTTAAATACTGTCTCCTTGTAACAGCCTTGATTTTATGTTATGTGTCTGAGCAACTGAATGTCTCAGCTTTTCATTTAGAGTTTTGAATTTAATCTGATGGTAGTTTGGATATAATAATGATGCATTTATTGTTAATTTCCTTAAAGCCTTACTATCTAACAATGTAGACCATTATCACCCCCAAATACCTTCTGTGTTTGAAGGGATTTCCATATTTCATAGTGCACAGAAACTGACTCCAAAGCAAGGCTTAGGAGGAATATTCAGGAAGCAAGAATATATTTCCTTAGTAACTAGCTAGGCTTTTTCCCCCTCTCTCTGCAGACCTGTTTTCTAGAAGATGAGAAGGAGACTTGACAGGACTTTATTGGTTCATAAATTAACTTGGTAGATTTACAATCATTACTTGGAATGCCAGGAACTCTTTTTAGGAACTTATGTTCAAGAGAGAAAAAACCATGTTTAATTCAGAATATGAAATTGGCACTGCCATCCTCCTCGGTGACCGTGGGCTATTTGTTTTTCACCTATGGACCTGATTCCATCTGCTGTTGACACAGTTGTTTTTGGCCAAAGGGAATATTTAAACATGTTCATGATTACATTTTCCTTCCAGTGTAAATGAACGAAGAATAGACTATTATTAGCTGAATGCTCACTGAGAGGTAGTCAGTCTAAATTGTTGGCTTCCTTAAGAAGCTATAACGAAGTTGAGAGGTCAAATGAGCATTATGCGAGACTCTAAAATATCCATTACTTCCTGCTAATCTATAAGTCCAATCCAGGAGTGAAGAAAGATAGGTTAATATCTCTGTGACCTTCTCCTCCCAACCCCTGCCCAAAGATGTAAATAATCCAACTTTCGGAGATAAATGGCAGCATCCTGAGCAGACCTCTGGGCTCAGGGTTTCTGGGAAGGGACTTTTCCAAAATGCACAAGTGGAGGAGTTTCTTCTGTATTTACAAATGATGGAGGGTAAGTCTTACCCATCTCTACTGGATCAAACCCCTCTATTTCACTTGCTTCCTCCATGCCCAAAGAGAGATGTAAAAGGACTCTAGCATTTTCAGAAGGAAGGAGACAACAAATGAGTATTTGAAGTCAGAACCCTGCACTTTGTGGAAAAAGTTAGGCTACTCATGAAAGAACTGTCCACTTGACCAAAGAAAATTTGGGCCCCATTTTTCTGTGATCCAGGCAAGCAAAAAAAAAAATAAATAAATAAATAAAAAAATAAAGTAGGTTTGGGACTAATTATAGGAGGTAGAGTGTAAGTAAAATAGCTCCTTGTTCAGAAGCATTCACATATTTTCCTGAGATGAAGAACAAATATTTTGCTTAAATAGCAAGCAATTTTCTATAAAAGTGCTACTGCTTGGAAATGCTCTTCATGATTTATTGCTGCCTTTTAACCTGAAAAAAATATTAATAACTGAGGAACTCTTGTTGGTGTCTTTATTATGCTTAAACCCAAATAGTCATAATGTTATAACTGGTGTGGCCACATTCAATATTTTTCTTTCGTGAATGCAGCATGGGCTTATTAAGAGACCAAAAAATAAAAATAAAGGCAACCTTCTTGGCTTGAGCTTTGTGTGAGGTACCATTACATTCGGCAGCTAACTTCCAGAAGAAGCTGGGTAAGACCACAGAGAATCCTGCTGCTTCCCCTTTCTACTGGATAGAGCACTTTCTCTGCACGTGGATTCATGTCATCATTCAGCTGTTTCTTCTGGCAAAGCCAGAATCCAGAACAGAATCTCAGTGAAAAAGAAACCAATAAATTAGATCTCTTTGTGAGCAATTTGCCGTTAGTTCTCTTCTCCCTGCCTATTAAGATTCTTTATTTACTTCACCAAGAGATTTCTGCTGACAAGTCCATCCATTTACCACTAGCCTAGATAAAATGATAATAAACAAAATGTCAAAAAATGTATTCATGGGACCTTCCTCATTCCCACCTCCTCCCCTTCTCCTTTTTCATCATGCTGGTATATTAAAGAGTCATTGGAGCTGTGAAATTTAAACATTGGCGGAGGCTTTTGGTTTATTTAATTAATTATATTCTTACAGCTCTGTGTATATATATGATGTATTTTAATGACATATGCATATATGCATGTATAACAATTACACCCAAACCTGGTACCATCAGATAGAAGGTAAATCTCTCCCAGCTCCTGCTACTCAGGTTCCGGATCTGATGTAGCTAATAACCATGACTCCAGGATAAGGAAGCTGGATGGAGACATACTGGGGGAAAGGAAATTTTCCATTTTATGCTTATGGATGATTCCCGAAGGAATCTTTTGTTTCCAAGTATCTTTTGAGTCCTTTGGGTGAAAGGCAAATGCTGAGCAGTTCTATCTTGCACATAACTCCAATGGAGACACCTATAATACAAAACAGAGATCCCCTGAGGGCACCGTTATACATTTATTATAAAGCAAAGATTAAAACAATTTTATGGAAATTAAAGATAATATGGAACATTTGTCTCTCTCTCAGTCAAAGAGTAACATGAAGCAGTTCAACAAACAGCTCCAGGCATTCCACGCGGGATGATGGAATGGCTGGGTCTGAGGGGACAGGCAGGGCGACTGCAGACGGCAAGGTGTGGGTTTTTTTTACCAGGACGTCTTGCCGGTACTTGGCAACCGTGCTCTGGTGAAAAATGATATGCCTGCAAAATCAGCACAATGGGCAAGTGGAGGGGTACTTAGGTGGTTTGCCCTCCTGAAATCTTTCTCAGCAGGACAGGATGCAAATGGCAGGGTGGGGACTGGAAGGGGTTCTTGACAGAGAGCTTTTTTGCCTCTTTTTGGAGTGTGTGTGTGTGTGTGTGTGAGAGAGAGAGAGAGAGAGAGAGAGAGAGAAAGAGAGAGAGAGAAAGGTTTGTTCTATGTTCTATATTTTCTTGATTCACATGCTCACTGGAAAAAGAATGTCCAAAAGCCCTGAAAATTTCCAAAACCTCCAAGCTGGTAGCATTTCCATTTTATACATATAAAATGGAATTGCTACCCCCCCAAAATAAAATAAAATAAAAGTGGTTGTCAGAGGACAGTAAAACATCTGTGTTAAGTGAGAGATGTGCTCAACTTTATTTGCACCCAGGGGTCTGATTTGACCTCTAGTGCACCAAATTTATGGTAAAAGGAGGGCTTTTAAATTGGGTTTGTTTTATTTTGATCCTCTGTCTGGATATTTCTTTCATACCTCCCAGGCAGTAGCTCTCATGGGTAAGCTTATATTTTTGTTAATAAAAAAATGCAATTGGTGCTAATCTAGACTTCCATCATGGTCGTTCAAGCTTTCCAACGTTAATAACCACTCCCAAAGAAAGGATCATCAAAAGAGTTCAGGCGACGTGGTTTTGCGGTCAAGGCAGTGAGCCATATTCAGAAATGTCTGCTTTCTATTCCCTGGTCCACTGCTGGATAACTATGTGACATTTATAAGTTAATTGTTTCTAAGTCTTGGTTTCTTTAGCTGTAAAAGACTACTCTTTATTTACTTATCATGGGTCTGGGGATGACAGTGATTTATGGAGTGAACTAGTTAAGATATTGGGCTTTTGATCTGACTGACCTGGGCAGAGATCTTTCTTTACTACCCACTAGTTTCATAACTTAGGAGAACTTACCAACTATAACTCAGGTTTATAAATGCATTATATACCAGTTATTGTGAAGATTAACTGAGATAATGTATGTAAGTATGTTAAGACAGTGCCTGGCACATAGCACTAAATAAATGAACAGATTTTATAAATAATAATAATAGGTAAATGTTCTTAGGACTCTACACAAATAATTAACTAAAGAGGAAGCATTATCATACAATTATTATTCATAAATAATAGCAGCAACATTTATATACAGATTTTTATGAGCTCTACACAGCAATGAATTTTAATGCCAGATCGCAAGTCATATACTTCACCTTTCATTTCAAACTATATGACTTTATCATATAGTGGCATAATGTAGTACAGCCGCTTGAAACACCTCCAGTTTTAATTCTCCTCCTCCCCCATTGCCTAACTCTGTGCTCCCTAATGAAAAGTAAAGGTTAGTGGCAATCTGTTTGAGACTAAAGCCTCCTAGCCAGACCAGGCCAGGTTGGCAGTGTGGGGCTGAGGGAGGGATGCGGACAGGAAGGGAGACATGAGAAACTTATGAAACACACAGAAGGTGTCTGCTCGTTCATATTAAAAATACACTGGGGGAAATGCTCAGCACCAAAAATAGCAGAAGAAATATTTTCAAGCGCTTTTCATGTCTTCCTTTCACCCCTCCAATAGGAACCACGTTCCTCTGAATGGATGGATGTGTTTAGTACAGTTTACACAAAAGCTCTCTTGTTAGAATTCATTTTAAAAATAAAGGTAAAAGAGATTTCCTTTATAATCACAAAAAGACACAGAAGCCAGGGGTTTCTGGGTAATAACAAACATCAAGGGGCATTAAAGGGACAAGGCCTTCATTATTACCTAATAACATTCACCCTGGAGTGTCATTGCTTAATTATAGTTTTTTGAATATTTGGGCAATAAAGAAATTGGAATATGCTTTCATACGCATACTGATGTACAGCCAAACAATATCGTTGTTTCTTATCTGTTAATGAGGTTGAGACCTGTGCCTTTAAAGGGATCACAAATAAATTCTTGGGTATATTTTGCCTTTTAAATATTTTTGAATATATGAATTCATCAGGATTTAGGGATTAGGTAACTGCTGTCTACACAAAAAAATCTGCAAAATTTTTCATTACTTTTTTATTAGTTGGCAGCAAATACTCTAACTGTGAACTTTTATGAAGCTATAAACATAAAGGACCTTCTGATATGGGTCTGATGATAATTCTAAATTTCCTCTTTGCAGCTGTGGTTGATCCCCTCTATTTGGTACAGTCTATTTTTTTGTGACTTAACAGAAGAAAGTTGGCTCACTACTGTATTGCCTTCAAGCAGTTTCTCGGGAAGTTCTTGAATTAAATCCACATGGAAACCCAATTCCCCTCTCCACCTTTCCCTTAAGGTGGTTATAAAATGTCAGTAGAAAGCAAAGCTGTTTATTTTACTTAGGGTTGGATTCTGTTAGTAAATGAGTTTCTGGTGGGGCTTATGTGCAAACCACATCTTTCAATCAGTTTCTTTACATTACTAAATGTATATTAAATTGTGCCATAAATATTAATTTAAAATTCAGAAGTTCAGATTTCACCTAAATCCATGAGCATAAGTAGAGAGACAACCTGTTTAACGAGTTCTAGATTCACATTCTAGCTCTGCTAGTAGAGCATTGCTCAACTTCTGTTAGAAGAGAAAACAACTGTGCTTTCTTCCTGATGGGCACACTTGCCACCTGGCAGAGATCTGTGGCCTGGCTTTAATGTGACAGCTTGGAGATCTCTGCAAAGAGTGTGGCAATCCTACAGGGACAGCTCTCTTCTTGGAATCCAAGAGATGGTATGTGCTAAGGCAGGTCTTGGCTGCTGGGCCACGTCTAATGCATCTGGAGTTGGGCAGTTTTCAAATATGATGGAACAAAGCAGTGATCTCAGAGGTGTCAGAGTGTGGGGATACTGGGAGGCAGAATATGAGACACTATGGTTTCTCTGGGCTAGGCATTGGAGGCTCTTTCAAAACCAAACTGTGTTTCTAGGGTCTTCTGGCTCCCTGGGCCCTCAGTCTCTCCATCCACCTATCTCCAACTGTGTGCTTTGAAGAATATTGCAGAATGCACCACAGCAGACAAGCACTGGTGGGTGTGCAGCACAGCAGGAAGATAAAGACTTCCCCTGCCTCCTCCTTGTCATGCGACTTGCTTTAACTCTGGCAGCATCTTATCTTTTAATAGTTGCAGGTTTAAAGAGAAGTACGGTGGCATCAGCAAAAATTGCAGATTGGATAGTAGAAATCACCTTCTCTCCTTTCATCCTTTCCTTTTCCCTATAGACCTGGGTCTGTTGCTCCTACATAAAGCTGCAGAAGTGTAACATTTGTTTTGGGGCTTTGCGGAATGAATGTACACATTCTCTCGTTAAGGAGAGACAGGAATACCTTTGGAACCTGTATTTATGTCTTGCTTAAGTTTCAAAAGTGAGATACTTGAGGCTGAAACAGAGTATTCAACTTCTCCATCTTTTCTATTGGGAGAACCCATTTTATTTTGTGATAAAGTCTCATGATCATCCACATATGTGTTTTAAAATCTATTTTATTAGTCATATCCATTTCTATAATCTTCAAATATAAAAAAAAGGTATTAAAAGTATCAGTGAAAAATGCAATGTTATTTGAGGTAACCCTTGGCTTTGGCTTGACTTATATCTAGTATTAACTCTACTGCTTCTCAGGAGCTTGGAACCCACTTATTTAACCAAATGAAGATGGGTTCTGAAGTGATTTGCTCCATCTTATATGCAGCAATATTAACTGAATGGGTCTATTAGGTGTCATTTGAGCTCTAGCTGCTAATATCTTCCATGCTTAAAGCATGGCCTGCTTGGATTATAACATACCCCCTACCTGACAACAGATGTGTAATAGACATAGCTATTTGGATAGTTCTACAACTTTTGTATCATTAGTTTATGGGTTTCTGATGTTTCTTCCATTAATGATATTCCTCCATTCTGAAAAATAAAATTCTTTCAAGAACGAAGGAATAGGGTTAAAACTTTAAGAAGTAAGGTGGAAAATAGGTTATGCATAGTGGTAAAGTTTTCCTTCTTTTTCTTTTATGTAAATGCTTCAAGACTTATGTCTGAATGATAGATTTGACTCAAACAGTCAGAATCTATAACATCTAGGGAAAAGGAGTAGAAGGTAGTGGTTAAGAGAATGGGCTTTGAAATCACATGTGAGTTTAAATAAATATTTCAATACTTTACCAGCTATATGAATTTGGTCAGGTAACTCAAACTCTCTCCAAGTCTTGGTTTTATCACCCCTAAAGGAGCAATAATATTTATACTTATAAGTTAGTGATTATTAAATAATAAAATTATGTAAAGGCTTAGCACAATTGATGGTGCATAATAGTACTCTAAATTTGTAGTAACACTTGTAAGTATCTTGTGACAGGCTGCAAGAAAGAGGTTCAGGGGAATGCTATTTAAGAGTTTAATTCCTTTCGGGTATTTCTGTATAAAATTGGTTGGCTCCACCCTCACTGTGCAGGTTCTCTGTGTGAGTCAGGCTAAGTGCTCACATGTTCTATATAGGACATGGGGGCAAGGGAAGCATGCCACAGCTATAGATGATTGATCTGGATAATGACTGTCACTGAGGGAACAGAGAGCACTGTGGGGATGGTGGAGACACTGAGAGGAACATGGGAGAAGAAAAAACAAACCAAGAGACAATGAACGAAGGGAGTTTCCCAGCAAAAAATATTGGTGAACAACTAAGAGATATTTAGGGACCTAGTGAGAGGTTCAAATTCCTGTATCAGAGTGTAAGACTGAAAAGGCCTGTAAGCCTGAGGATCTGTGACTGAGCTAATACGTGAAGCCTCCTGGGTCTGAAGTGTCATTGGGAATTGGGGCAAAGAAAGCATGCCTTATGTTTAGGCCTCCTGTTTTTACAGAGTTCTGGCATTACTGCTTAATAAAAATGATTTCACTGCTCATGATAAGTAATATTTACTGGACTTTTTCCATATGCCATGCTTGTCAGTGTCCATTAGCTTATTTAATCTTCATGACATCTCTGGGAAGCAGGTAATATTGTGTTATTGCCATTTAACAGATGTGAAGAGGGAGATTATGTGACTTGTTCAAGGTAATTCAGAGAGCAAATGGCAGAGTTTAGACAAACCCAGATCTACTCTGTGTGACTACCCAGGCTGTATGTGACACTATTCCTAATGCTGTCTTTCATTCAGAATATGATGTAACAGGGCAATCTTGAAGGTGTTTAATGCAGAGGCTCCAGTTCTTCATTTCTACTCTGTAACTCCACTCTAAATCCTCTAAACTTTCCATTTAAATGAGCAAGTAAAACCTTGTGTCTTAGCTTAATATCTTCAATCAGAAGAGGGCTACTTGGATTCTCAATCTTCCAGTGTACATTTCACAAAAAAAGCAATTCATGTCTATAAACATGTTTCAGATGTAGCAATAGTTAAATCAAGATTACCACCAAAGATCCTACTTAAAATAAATTAATGTCAATCAAGTATCTTTAAATAATGTTTAGACTTTGCTAGTTTAAACCAGAGTCACTTCAAAAGTGTGGAATCCTGTATTATTTGAAAGGGAGAAGTAACAATTCTTAACACTGAGAGCCAGCATCACAAATGGAGAGACTTACCTTTATCTAAACAGGTTTGATCCATCAAAATAAACAGTATTCAGTTCATTACCACGCAGGTAAACTTGCTCTTGAGTAAAATAATCTGCCTTTCCAAATCCTCGAGTTAGGGTGGCTTATTACACATGAAAACTTGCTTCAGATCTCAGGAATCTGGTTGAAGTTTGTAAGTGTTAAAAAAAAAATGTTACACAGTCAAAGCTAAAGGCTGCTATAGATGTTAGAGGCTACATCGACAGATTCATTTTCTGGAAAATTGATCAGGGGAATAGAAGCCCCTGTCATTTTCCAATGAGATAGGAAGAATCTAGAACTAGAAATCAATGTCTTGGCTGGCCGGCTCCATGCTCATATCACCATTACCAGGATGAGGATCACTGTTGGTGTTTGATTTGACAACAAGCCTTTTAAAACAAGACTTTTTTGCATTGTTGAACTCTGAGAGCAGTATGCTCTTTGCCTGCTCCTCTCCTATACTTTCTCTCCTGTAAGGTCTTCCTCTTCTGTCTGTCATTTTGCATCTGCCTGGCTCCCGCTCCCTCTCCTGTCATGGCTCACGTACTCATTCTTTACACGTGTGTCATCTGTTCCTCAAACTTCACAGGATTTCTTTTCTCCAAAAATTCTGCAGAGTATTATTTTCCCATTAGAGCAGGACACCAGGACACTGAAAATGGGTTAGTGTTCCAAGATTCCATAAACAGCCCGAGTGATTGCTCAGATTTAAACGACCTCACACATAATTTTAGCAAATGGAGATGCATTAAATGGTTCCAACAGGTGTATGATTATAAAAAGAATGTCAGATTTTTGTGAAAATTAATGCTAGAATATAGGTTCTACTATTACTACTTAGCAGTAAATGGTTCAAGTGGTATAATAATATAGCAGACTCACAGAGCCAATTAATCCATTAGAGGAAAATTCCATTTATTTAAAAAAAATAAAGTGAGTTTTAGCTTAAAGAGGAACTTCAGACAACAATCATAAATGGAATTCTTCTCAGTAAGTTACATACTGTTTTGTAGATAATTTAAAATCCAGTTATGGAAGGCCAAGAAGGATATCAAGAAAGTATACATGCTTTTTTAAATAAAATGTTCCTTTTGGGGGGCTACTAAAACTTTATGTCACTGACACTAATTATTTTGGCATCTTATTGGCAGTCACAATTGGACAAAATGTGGAAGTATGTAAGTGCAAAACAAGTTCTTGGCTACATTTCTTCATCCCTACATACTTCAGGGTTTTATTTATGGTGAAATTGAAGCTAGATGTCAAATTCGGGCCCCTCAGAACAAAATCTTAATAATTAACTGGCAAAACTGAACATGATCGCTTTTGACACACCTACACTGGTAATTATTGCTTTGAGGCCATTTACTAATGAAATTAATGTATTCATTGCCCTAACAAATTAGCATAACTCATACATAATGCCCCACATTTCAAGACCTCGCTAGAAAAACAACACTTAATACTGCAGAATGAAATGGCAAGGGCATTGCATGGAGACAGTCTTTGCTGAATTACTACGTGTTAAAAACCACAATAGCTAAGTGTTCGTTACAATGCAAAATGTAAACACAATGTGGGTATTAAAGCCATTAATAGTGTAGTCAAGGGTGTACAATTGATGATTATCTTTGCACTTCAAATAAGCAGATATTACAATAGCAGTAACCATGGAATCTAATTAACTGACTACTTCTAGAGCTACAAAGTATGAAAGAAATGCTCTGAAGACAGCCTCTTCTTCCCCACCACAATGACAAAGAATATTGTGGAGGTGTTGGCACTTCTGTGCATTCCTTCCTAAATGAACTCAAAGGCGCCCTCATTAAATAGTGCCCCTACCCTGTCCCAGCAGTGAGAGGGTTAAAAAACAGAGGGTAAACAGTTTCCGAATTTACCTGTTATGCAAGACAAAAAATGTGAAAACTATCCTTGTCCAAATTTAATGTATCACTGTAAGGATGTGATTTTGCTTTTATGCTCTGTGAGCTTTTCACTGCAAATGACAAAGAGTAACAGTAAGTCCAGTAGTAAGAAGACAAAGGAAAAAAGAAAAAGGAAAGAAACTAACTCTGAAGTATTTTGTATTTTCTTTGATCAATTTGTAACCTAAAGACATCTTCTCAAGCATCAGAGTACAGTAAAAGGTGGTAGTGGAATTTTCAATACCTCTGTCCTAGACCCACTTTAAGAGAATTGTGCTCTTAAATAATCACATGCTTGATTGTGATTGTGCTTAACACAGGTGTGCTTCACACACACACACGCACACACACACACACACACACACACACACATAGCAGTCAGAAATTACTGGGCAGTTGAGAGTTGGTTTGACTTCTGCTTGTTGAAACAATGATGTGTAGTTTAAATGGTATCCTTCCATTCACAAATGTTGGCCTCCAACCAGTACCTAGAACCATGTATTTCCTCAATATTCAGGGCAAAGGTAACTGGGTGAACTCAGGATTGATTACAACTGGAGGCCTAAATCTTCATGGGTGGAGGTAAGCTGGGCAGTCACATAGTCCAGCTTTCTCACTTTGTAATAGGTAAATAAACATTTTACATATTTAAACAAGTTGTCCAAGACATGATAGTAGGTTTCATCTGCAGAATCCTCTGGCTTTTCTGACCTTAATCCCAGAGCTCCTTTCATCATGTTGATGAGAGAGTGAAAGGACAAGTGCCAGGGGAATAAATTATAGGTGTAACCCTTGCTTTAAGTAATGGGAAGAATAGCTGAGAAGGTATCTGAGAACTAGGGACTTGGTGCTTTCACTAAAACATCCTAAAAGTATGTTTTCAAATAATGCTAAGCTTGAAATGCCATAAATCTGGAAATATATTCAAGCCCTTCTTCTGTAAAGAATGTACCCCTTAGAAACCCAGACTCCAACTTTGACTTCTGTGTCTCCTCTTATCCTAAGAGGGCAGAAACACATTCTCTCATCAAGTATACACAGAGTTGATGAGGGAGCAAAGGAAGTTTGAGGAAGGGAAAATCCCATTTAGTCATTTGTTCACTGTCTACTCAAAGCAAAGGTGAATTTCAAGTACATTGACTTCACATGTACACATGTACTTCTCTCTCTCTCTTTCTCTCTCTCTCTCACACACACATTTATATTTGAATATATACAGAATTTTATGAGATAGGCTTTATTAATATTGTTCTCATTTTAATCCCCTGAGTTCAGATAATCTTAATAGTATTAATAATAGCAATAATGATAATGATAATAAGAAAACTTAATATTTGTATGTCTCCCATGTGATAAGTCCTACTCTACATGTTTCATTTAGTTTTTATCTTCACAACAATTTGTTAACTAGGTATTATTATTCCCACTATACAAAGGAGAAAATTAAGGGACAGAGAGGGTAAGTAACTAACTGGAGGGCACGAATCTGGTCAGTGGAGAAGCTGTGAACCCCGTTAACTTGCCCTGCAGCTCACACTTCTAACGATAATATTCACCCCAAACTGATTTGCCCAGATAATTGACAGTAGAGCAAAGAGTTGAAGGCAAGCTCTGTCTGGCCTCAAGGATCCGGTCTTGCCTCCACCTGGAGGTCCATTTCTTGTCTTTCCCCAGGGTTGACTCCTCGGTTTGCAGTCTGGGCTGGCTGGGTCCTCTCAGGGAGGCCTTGCAGCACCCAATCTCTGCATGTTGCCCACACAGTCACCATCACACTGACTTACCTCCTTTACAGCATTTATGACCTTATATATGTATGTTAGTTACATTTCCTTGTTTGCTAATGGTTTGTTGTCTGACTCCTCAACTTGAAGCTCCATGAAGACCAGAACTAAGTCCATTTTCTTCATCAATGTCCATCAGGGCCTCTCTCAATGCTTTGCAGAGAGCAGATGTTGGAAGTCCTGCTGAGTGAAAGGATAAATGAGTGCTCTGTGCTCAAATTGCAGCTCTAACTGCTTCACCCTGTGCTCAAATTGCATTATGGCATTAGTTAAAACAAACAGAAATAAACAAAAAACCTACTGCTTGGCCAGGCACCATGGGGCATTCCTGTAATCCCAGCAGCTCGGGAGGCTGAGGCAGGAGGATTGCAAGTTCAAAGCCAGCCTCAGCAAAAGTGAGGCACTAAGTAACTCAGAGAGACCCTGTCTCTAAATAAAAAACAAAATAGGGCTGGGGATGTGGCTCGGTGATTGAGTGCCCTGAGTTCATCCCTAGTACCCACCCCCCCGAAAAAAAAACCAAAACAAAAACACTCTTGCTTGCTTCAGTGTTGCAGGTTTTACTTAAGCATTGTGACTTCACCCAAGTTTTATTATCTGAATCTTTATGGGAAGAAAGATACTAAAGATATGATTCCATCCCTCTCATAGGTATTCTTGTTGATTTTTGTTTGCTTCTGTGTGGTGTTTGTTTTTGCCTGGACTTTCAAAAAAGTTGCATTTTAGACTTGTCTAACAGCATATAGCACAATGATGCTGGACTCTTGGGTTGACCATCAGAGGGAGGAGCTAGCACGTGGAAATTTGCTAACGAAGAACCTGAAAAATTGATTATATTTTCCTTAATTTCCAGGACAATGATGATTGATCATTTGAAAAACATGTGCTGGTTTTCTCTTTAGAGTTCATGTGTCTGAACTACACTGAGAAAAAATACCTTCAGGTTCCATACAGGTCTGGATAGATGTGAACATAAAACCTATGGAGAGCTTCTTTATTGTGTTTGTTGCTCCCTTTAGTTTGGGGCAGTGGCAGTGGGGAGAGGGAGGGCGTGGCAGATGAGGTGTCTGTGGCCAAAAGTCTTTCCTTAAATCATACCTGAATTAAGAGTATTGGGACTGCAGAAAGGGTACAGGAAAGAAGAAAGCAAGTATACTATAGGGTAGGTTAGCAAAGCTACTTTGGTTATTTAAATAAAGAAACAAAAAATCCCAGGCACTGTGGCACATGCCTGTAATCCCAGCAGCTCAGGAGGCTGAAGCAGGAGAATCACAAGTTCAAAACCAGCCTCAGCAAGTTAGTGAGACTCTAAGCAACTTAGTGAGATTCCAACTCAAAATAAAAATAAATAAATAAATAAATAAATAAATAAATAAATAAAAAGGTCTGTGAATGTGGCTCAGTGGTTAAGTGTCCTTGAGTTCAATCCCTAGTACCAAGAAAGAAAGAAAGAAAAAATGTTGGGGTTGGGATGTAACTCAGTGGTAGAGTGCTTGCATAAGGTCATTGATTTAATCCCTATCATGTGCAAACACACACAAATTAAACATTAGTTTAAATATTAGCTTAATTTATCATTTATAGGAACTAAATACTGGGGAACTCTTTTATCTCAAGAATGTCCTTCTTAACCCTCCCTGCTACGTATTAAGCACTTCCTTGCCAAGCGCTACTAAGTATTAGACATATCCTTACTGATTAAGTCTTCAGTCCAGTAATTCTTATGATCTGCATTTTATGGACTTGTAAATTGAGGCATGCAGAGTTAAGGAACTGGGCTAGGGCACTCAACAATTAAATACCAGATCTTGGATTCAAATTCCAGTCTGCCTACCATCAAAATCCTCACCTCCCAGGTTCCCACACTTTTTGGTGGAAGATATTTCCCCAAGAATCTCAGACAGAGTGAGTTTTTAATTAAGAAAGCTCCCCATTTTGAAAGCTGGATTGAAGCTAGCAGGGGAATAAACTTTCTCCCTCTAGCCAAACATGGCTCATGACAGTCCAGTTGGACAGAGAGAAGTATAGAGCCGTAGAAAGAGTGCTTTGCAAGTGTTTGTTTAAAATCATGATGAGGGAGAAAAAACAATTTGAGAAAGAAACATAATTTTATAGACTTTATAAAATAGCTCAGAAATTGAAAGGGAGGGAAAACCTGTTATTATATGTTTGTCCAAACCCAAAGAATGTACCACATCAAGAGTGAACCCTAGGCAAATTGCAGACTTGCAGTGATCATGATGTGTCAGTATAGGTCCATCAATCGTAACTCATGCAGAGAGCTCTGGAAGGGGACATTGATAATGGGGACAATATGTATATGTGGGGCAGGGGATATATAGGGAATCTCTGTACCTCTGCTGAATTTTATGATAAATCTAAAACTGTTTCAAAATAAATACAGTCTTTAAAAGCAAACCAAAAAAAAACAACAAAAACCCAACTGAACAAAAAAACAAAAACCCACATACAAACAAACAAACAAACAAAAAACCACCCCAAAAGCACAAGTCCCTATTAGGTTATTTGAATCTATCTACTGTGGTTCAAATAATGACTCAAAATAAAATGCCAAAGAATAACAGTCCAATGTGACACAACTACCCTATAAAGTGGGTGGGTGGTGGGCCTGTCCACTGGCCCTTATGTACTTATGAAGGGGTGAGGAGGTGGATATTGTTTCCATGAGGGCACATATGTAGATATAAGGTACGTCAGTACACTTTAATATGTGGTGTCTCTGGGCCATGTGGCAATACTGCTAAATATTCTTGACACGAAAACCGTTCCTAGGATATAGACTTCTACCATTAAGGCTCTGGAACAGATGATCTCTGAGAAGAATTCCCTGATGGCCTCTTCCTCAAACGCTCTTAGGTTCTACATCTGAATGTTTGCACAGTGAGGAAGGGTAATGAGGAAAGTCAAGACTGGGGAGGAGCCTTCGAAGGTCAGCACCACTCAACCCGACAGCCAGGTGTGGTGGACTTGGAGGTTTTCCCAGCCTCCCTGGAGGTTGGCAATGAGGTTGCAGTGCTCTGAACTGGGCGGTTGGAATTGGCTGTATTCACTGAGTACTCGTGGATTTCTCTGTCCTGGATTCCTGCTTGCAGCTGTGGCTGAAAATCTGGTTCTCCCAGGGATGCCATGGTCTTTTTAGGCCAGAGGCTGAAGGCATGCCACATTGTAAGGGTCAAGCACTAAGAACCCAGGGACTGGTGAAACTTAGGAGAAACATTATTAAGAGGCAATCTGTCTTCCTCTGGTGACATTCTGGCAGGAGTACAGGGCGGCTGAGTATGATCACCGAGGGTTAGGGCTGGGACAGCTAGTGTGGGCAGTGCACCTCCCCTTGCAACTGAAGGGTGAGCTGTCTGGAGAAGGAACTTTGGTTGACCCCAAAAAGCGACACATGCAGCTTGGCCTAGGACACCCGTGAGAACGTTCTCTGTTATGTTTATAAACTTTACAAAGTTATACTCACAGTTATATAACCCCTATGTGGTGTCATAGTTAATGAAGTGCTGGAAGTTAGAAAAATAACGATGATGTTGTTTTGCCCATGTTAGGCTTTTCCATATAAGGGTTAAAGTCAGTGCTAATTTGCTGATGTGACACAGGATGCAATCTCTCAGGCACCAGCCACAGGTCAAGTCAATCTTCTATCTTAGGAATCCCATAGCCATCAAATTAATATACAACCATAGGAAAGTCATTTCAAAGAAAGAAATGCAAATGAGTGACTGAAATTTGCAGCCTAATCCAAAAGCAGAACAAGATCATCTCATAAAAACAGCTATAATAATAATAATTTGTTGACTCAATAGTTTATACTTGTTTTTATTTTTCATGCATCAATCTGTAATACCAAATGCTATTTTGAAAAATGCCACCATTCCTTCTCCCCCTCCCACAGCTGCCACACACGTGCCTGTTTAGAAGGAACTCATCAACCCTTTTTGATAGCTCACGAATTCTTACCTTTTTAATACAATAGCAAATAAATGAAAATAAAATAAAACTTGAGTGCTTCTCCTCTGTATATTTGTCTTCTACCACACCACTGCACATACATACGATGGTTAAGGGTTGCTTTGAACATGGTAGGTGCTCAAAATTTTGGTGAAGTCAATGCAAAAAAAAAAAAAAAAAAAAAATCAGTGTAACCATTTGCTGATAAAACATCACTCTTTCACCTGAAGTAGAATCTGGATGTGCAAGTCAATATTTAACTAAAAACAAACAGTTGTGTTAAACCTAATGAATTGTATCTACAAATGTCATAATGTTTCTCTCTTAAGAGATCCCAGAGGCACTTGGGTGGCCAAAGAAATACTCAGGTCAGTGATCTATTTGGAGAACTATAAAAATCTTAGTGTCAGTTGGATGAATAAAACATTATATAAAGTAATGAATGACTGTAGCCATATCTTTGCATTAAAAACATTCATCTCATAAACATGTTGGGAGGAAAACGGTATGATTGTGATATTTAAGTATATTCAAGACAACAATATGTTCATTTCTTGAGTTTTCTCCAAGGTCAAACTACTCACCAAAATCATTTGCTGGGGGTACTTAAAATATTTAAATGATAATATTTAAAATATTTATATTTTAAATGATAATATTTAAAATATTTACAGAGATCGTAGTTGAAGAATTCTGATCTTTTTAACTGGATTCTACTTGATACTTTTTAGTTCCAAGCAAATTCCCCAAAACAGAAAAAGTGAACTAACTTTTTTTTTTTAAATGATACATATAAGACTGGTTACAAGATGAATAAAACTCATAAAAAGAAAATAAAACAACCAAATATCAAATTGAACAAGATAAGAATTATGATGTTATTTCACCTTTTATCATCTTAGATATGAAAATTTAAAAATCCTCCAATTTTCCTTTGAAAGAAAAATAAGCATATAAAATGTCAACAAGGCTTCTCTTAAATTTTTAACAGACTCATAAAAAAGTAAACTGCAAAAAAACTTGAGAAACATTTTGCATATGATTACCATAAAGTTGTTTCACTTCCGGAAAACTCAGAATAGTACTGCACATGTTCTATGCAGTATAGCATAGGAGAGAGTGCCAACAAAAGGAACTGCACATTTCAGAGTTCTTCTATCAAAAATACTGCTTTATGTCATTACCACTGAGTTTCTCCTTGAGCCATACGTTTTATGGAACACACCACTGCCCTGAAAGAGCATTTTCCATAACACTGGTGTCCAATGCCCTCTAAAGGTGTATGTCTTGTTAACTTTTCGGATGTGCTGGGACAGTGGACAGTCCATTACTTTTCTGTATGAGGATGGAACAGTGCTCACACCAAAAGAAACAACATGATTTCATCCCGGTACAAACGCAGAGTCAGTTAAGAGGGAACAGAGTCAAGTTCAAATCCAGTGTAAGAGGTTGGAAACTGGGAGCATATCTATCTTTTCCCAGAAATCTTCAAAGACCTGGTATTTTATTTAACTTACTTCTCAAAATCTTTTCAGGAAAAATCTATTTCTACTCTTCTCAGTAGAATGGTGGATAAATAGAGGCAAATTATAAGTTTAAAAGCAAAATCAGAAAAAAAAATCCTTTTACCTCTGAGAAACACTTCAACCACATGAAATACCCTCACTATGAACATTTAAATATTTTTTCTTACAAATATTTTGGCTGTTTTGTGCCATTTAAATGTAAATGTCTCAAATGTTGACCAGGCATTTTGTAAATCCCATATAATTCTCCATGGCCTTAATAAATGTTAAATATGATTAATCTGATTAGGAAATTCTTATGCTTAAGAATAATTATTACAGTTGTTTCATATGTGAGCAATTATTCACTTCTGAAAGTCCAACACAGGGTTATTTCATTGTTGTGAAACCCAGGAAACCTGGATTTTGCTTAGGAAGACCCTGGCCCTGCCACCTGCTCAGGCTGTGCTGACAGCCTGTCACTTACCATAAGCTGCATCAGACACACCACAGTCCCTTGGATGCCACAACTGGATGAGATTGGCTCTATAGTCAGTGCTGAGTGGAGCTGGTGAGAGGAATGAAACTCTGCTTTCAGCTATGGAAACATCCAACTAAAAAGTATAAGAAAATGTTAAACCTGAGAAATAACATCTTTTAATAGAAATTATAGCTATAGAAAAGACATGGAAGTCAAGGACAGAAAAGCATATTCTTTGGTATAACAGGCAAGAGGCAGAAGTGGCCGAGTGTGACTGTGACTGGCCCTGTAAGCTGGCTAACAATGACCCCAAGTATTCACAGTGTAGGAACAATGTTCACAGATACAGCACATTAGCCACACCAGACCTACAGCCGATTACTTATTCAGAGTAATGCCTTTCACATGTGAACTTGTGGGTTATAAATCATTTGTTTCCCATTAATTGAGCTCATCTTTGAACGAATCATGGCAACAACAGCTGTGTTTCTTACCTCAGAGGTATGACTCTTCATCTTGGTCTCTCTGCTTGGAGGTCTATTAGAAGAATTTGTTTTCAGTTAGAAAACTACTTTAAAAATTATATGGACCAGAAAAATAAATATGACACACATTAGTTTCCCCCATGCATGCAGAAGAAAAAAATAACGGCTAAAAGGTTAATGAAAAGTGCACACTGCTATTTTAAAATCTGGTTTGTATTTGACAATTGGCATCATCTTTGCATTTATGTTTGTCATTTTCAGAAACAATCTTCAGGAGTCTTCTAGTCAACAAGGCATAAAAAGGTAATCCTTGAAAATGCCTTGG
The DNA here is from genome assembly GCF_902686445.1 of Sciurus carolinensis. Classification (NCBI taxonomy): domain Eukaryota; kingdom Metazoa; phylum Chordata; class Mammalia; order Rodentia; family Sciuridae; genus Sciurus; species Sciurus carolinensis. Next base: position 135,006,145 of record NC_062213.1, on the reverse strand, counting down.
ATGATGAGTTCACAGTGGCACTCAGACTAGGGATCCCTCTTCCAACCCTCAGAAATACTCAAGGCTCATGGTGTCCCACCATTATCCGGAAAAGAATCTACATATTATGCAACTGGCTTTTTCTAGAAGTAGCCATGAGGTTAAAGAGGCAAATTAGTGTGTTCCAGGAGCATGACCTCCAAAAATAAAGCCAAGGGCATTTGAGGGAGGAATATGAAGGAATTTTTTCATTCTAACAATCATCTTTGAGTGACACCTCGAGGCAAGGGGGGAAAAGGAAGCAGCCATTTTGAGATGGAGCTGGATAAAGTGCACCTCAAAACTAAGCTACACAAAGGAGGCTGAAATTAATTCAGGTTAACTATAAACATTTGCAATAATTAGAGGATATAAAGATGAACTTTAATATTGCAAACCATTGTAAATCTTGAAAAGTACCTATTTTTCTTATAGATATCTTCAAGTCATAATTGCTTTCATGATTCACATTTCTGATGATCTTTGAGAATGAAAATTTATTTAGTGAATGGTATTTTTGTTTGAATATCACCATTAATTATTTAATAATGGCTTTTAAATAGCCTAATTAAAAATTTGGGGTGAATCAACTGTATTTTTTACCTTCTTAACATTGGTACACATGCATGCTACATGCATACCTGAACAAATGAACAAATAAGTTATTCTAGAATATTTTAATTACCTTGGGGACCTTCTAAAGTGCCCCATTAGAAAAGATGACTCCAGTGAAATTTGCTAATATTAATTGCCTGAGTTCTCCTGACTTTATGCCCACAGTCTTCCATTATGATTATTTGTGTAAAAGACTGGTTGCCACAGAAAACCAGGAGCTCTTGGAAGGCCTATCGCAGAAGGTCTCCAACAGTTTTTAGACATAAATCACAGAAACAGCAATTAATAACATGTGATAAATGAATATAGATAACTTTTTCTTCTTCTAAAGACTACCAGATCAGTCTCATAATTTCCTGAAGTGTTCTTTAGTTTCTGGATTGTGAACTGCAGGTTTTAAAATTAGTAGAAGCCAAAATAATGTAGTCCAAAAGAGAGGGCTGGTATAACTAAAATCATCATTCTACATGGGTGGCACTTTCACCCCACATCAAGACTCTCTGATAATTTATCTTTTAGTTATGTTTCTATTAAAAAAAAATGGAACCTAAGTGTCCCCAAATGAGGGAACTTTTAAATGGATTAAGATGTGCTCATATAATTAAAAATTGCATACAAATTTAAAATGTTCTTTTGAGGAATTTTTAATAACTTGGGGAAAAGTTTATGTTATGCTTTGCAGAAGAAAAAAACAGCAGAATGTGGAATTGAATATAAAGCTCTATTGCAATTTTGTCATAAAGAAGAAAAAGAAGAGAGGGGAGAGAAAGACATAATTGGAATGTCTCTGTAGAAACATTTAAAAGGGTGAGTATTATCCTTTATATACTTCTGTAGTTTCTAAAATTTATATAACAAGCATACAATTTTATAATTGAAAAGTTACAAAAAAGTGGAGGCGAGGGTGGATCTGAAATGACACAGAAAGCCAAAGGAAAGAAAATCTGCTTTTCATTAGGGAAACTCCAGAGGAGCTAAGATAGCAAATGTCAGGACCATAGCAGAAAAGATATAACAAATGAATTGAAAAGAGTAAAAAACTTTTTAGCTCCCTCTTTCAAAGTTACCACCAAACATCCTCAAATCTAAGAGGCACGTTTCAGCATTCACATGAAAATACTCTGAAATTGAATGTCCTAAATTTTTCTTTTCTCTTCATCCAAGAGCTGTTAGTAAACCTTACAATCACTCCTTACGAGAAACACAGTTCTCAGTTCTCTCTTTGTGTATCTGACATCTTCCTTCTTTCTCTCCCTCCTTTCCTTTCTCCTCCCTCCCTCCTTCTTTCTTGCCTTTCTTTCTTCTTTTTAACATTAAATGCCTTCTATGCACTTGGTTCTGTGCTTGGGACAAGTGGTATGCTGTACATGCCACACAGTCCTTCTTTAAAGGAGCACAGTCTAGTAAGGGAGAAGACACCTTTAGGAAGAGGCTGTTTCAAACAGGTCTGAGGAACACTGTGATGGGCACAGGTGGATGTGGGGTGCTGTGGGGATATGAAGGAGGGCACAAATGCCGACAAGACTTCCCTGAGCGACACATGAGGAGAGATGAGTAGAAATGAGCCAGACGAGAGAGATCAGGTCCCAGAAGGGTAAGCATATATTTAAAAAAAAAAAAAAAAAAACAGTCTGGGTCGAGAGGAATGTGCAGGGAGGCAGAGGAGAGACAGGCAGAAATACAAAGACAGGTGTGGGAAACATAGAGATGCAAAGAGTGGTAGAGTCACAGCAGAGGACCCCAGATGCCAGTTAAGGGGAAATGGAAGTAGCTGAAACAGACTGGGCTATAGATTTAAACTGTAGAATGCCAAGGGCTGGGACTGACAAGGGAAATTAAGACCAGATTATGGTAATGACTTTTGGTCTTCTGTGCTACATTAAGAATTTTGAGCTGAATCATGAAGGATCAAGGTGCAGAGCAAGAGTTTTAAGCATGATGTAGTTTGGTTTTAGGAATATTACATTGAACTTGTGCAGAGAGTGAATTATTTTACATTCCTAAATGTCATGCATCTCTTTCAATTTGTCCCTTTGTTTCCACCCCAGGGAACCCTCCTCAGTCTTCCAGGCTCCTCCAATCTTCCTTCTTCTCGTTGGAATTAGTCATTTCTGTAATATCTTAGATACTTATTATAAGATGAAATGTGGCCTTGCTTTACTTTCCCTGTGTCATGGTTGCCCGCCTGCCTTGGTGACAGCATGGACTTAGGGCTCAGGCAGGACAGACTACATCCCTGTTCTACCACACACGCTATGCTCAAAGCTCATGAATTATTAAAACATAAAATATTTCCTCCTCAGTTCTGGTCTCTTATGGTTTCTGTGAGCACTGGATGGAAGACTTTCCCAGGAGCTTGTCCCGTGGCGGTGCCCAGTGCTCAGGGTACTCCTTTCCTCCTGTACTTGGTTTGGCTCCACGGCATCTGGTAAAATGTCTGCATGCAATAATTACTAAAGGAATGATTATTAAGTAAATGAAAGTATGTCTAATGAACATTAAAATCTACCAACTCAGATATTTGTCTTTCATTAATTTTGGACAAATGTTTATCTGATCTCCTTGAATTTTTTCAACAAATGATGCTCCTCCCAGGTCCTCTTTCAGGATTTAACTGTCCTGCCACTGTGAGTGCTGCCAGCAGAAAGCCTTCAGCTACAGCCCTCTGAAGTCACCTGTGTTATGGGTGTTCCCCACACCCAGGCCATGCCCACCCACCTTCGTCCAATGACTGATCCATGCAGAGTAAAAGGGGGATTTTCCACCTGATGTCCCCAGTTCCAGAGCTCCCAGTGCTGGGCTGAGGCCTTCTCTGATACTGCATTGTAGCCCACGTCTCCTCTACCCCATGCTGTCTCCTTCCCTTCATTTCCAAAGTGCTAATTTTTATGAAGTTTGCACATGTCTCCATCTCAGAAATGGACCTTTTGGGAAAATATACCTGTGATACCTCTGAAGTCAGATTTTCAAAATCTACCTTTTCCTTTACAACAATGTCTTTCGAAAGCCTTAGAATGAGCATCTGTAAGTGATGGGCCATGTTTATTAAGCCTCCTGGAGTGCAAGAAACAGGATTCTGAATGTTTCATGGTGTGCTCCTGTGAAACAGCAATCTTTCAGTGCCTCTCCCTACTTCCCAGTTCCTCAGGGAAGAATAAAACTTTCCGAGTCAGAGTTGGAGAAAGGCAGATTCCAAGGGAACCATTTTCTCCTATATTTTAAAATAGTATAATTTATATTATGAAATTATAAACAACATAAATTAGTAATTCAATCCCAGCATTCCAATTTAATGAACTAGAGATTTCATTGCATTATTGTTCTGTTCCACTGGACCAATCTTTTGGTATATGAATAGAAAGTTCTTCTTTATTAATAAGTAAATACATAAAAAAATTAAAGGTACCTCTTTGCAATTATGTTGATGTCTCCTAGGAGTGCAAATTCAATAATTTAAAATAGTTCTTTTTTTTAGCATATCCACAACCACAGTAGATAAGTGAGTGAAATTTGTGTCTTTTTAGTTTAAACTCCCTTTAAGTGCAGTGCAGCAAAGCAATTGTTCCCCAGTGGTGCAAGAGAAGCACTTACTGGGAAAATTGTTATTGGATTACAGTTCTGGCTGCATGAAGTGTAAATAAAGGGCATTTCTGACATCCAATGAGTGACCAATAATCAGGACAGGTAACACCTATGAGAAGATTCAAGTTCAATGTGAGGTTTCTTGTCTACCTAAAACAAAAGTGGCATAGAATTTTGGTTCTTGTTCATTCATTACCATCCCATAATACTTCATCCACTGCAATTTGGGATACACGACAGATGCAAAATCCTATTACAGATATTTAAAATCTCTGCAGACCTAGTAAAGGCATTTCCCTAAATGCTTATCCTTACCCACACTTCATGATCTCTTTAAGAGCTCTTATTTATCCTTAGAGAATGTGGTCCATGCAGGGTCTATTACTGCTATGTGCAAAATTGGCATTTCTTAAATGCTTTCTTTAATTTTCGGCTTGAACGGTCACACCTGTTGTAGTCTGTGGCCTTCCTGTTTTCTCTCACCAGTTCTTGTTCATGCTCTGATGTTTCTCCCTACAGAGAACAGCCTACAGAGGACAGGAGTTTTCAAGAGGACAAGGCTCGTGAGGGCAAAGGTCCTGTCAGTCTTGTTCACAGCTATATCCCCAACACCCAGCCCAGTTTGTGACCTCTGACTAGTGCAAAACACTTGTCTAGTGACTAATTAGATGAATCCATTAATGAAGATCAGACTTTTGCCATCATTCCCTTGGCTAACTAGTACTTCTCTCTTCTAAACTGGGTTTATGAAAATAAACTTACAGCAGACTTTTAAATCTCACAGTCCATGGGCCCTCCACATCTCTTACCCCTTGAGGAATTTTGTCATGAATCAGAAGTAAAATTTTGGTGATTTGATGAACTTTATGGCTTTCAACATTTATGTATGATATAAATATTTATATAAAGGTGACAAAGAACTTCTAGGTTCAGTAATGTGAGAAAGTAGGTATCCTATCTTGTCATTAAAGGGTCTATTTAAATTTATGTAAAATTTTAAAAACACTTGTCTGAATAGGAAAGATGAAGATACAGGAAGTGTGCAGGGACTAAACATGAGTGAAAGCAGGAATTTGGAGTGGAAAAATCTGTGAAACCGAAGACTAAAGTAAGCAAACAAACAAATTTAAAATAACTGAGAGGCAACTGCTATTCTTTGGGGATCTTTAGTTCAGTGTTGATGAATCTGAGGACAAAGAAAGGAGGCAAATCTTAGAGACGATTTGCTTTGGGGATTCTGACAGGAGTGTACCCCATAAAACCTACTCATATGCTGTTTACAAGAAAAATATCTAAAATATAAGACTGAGACATGCCTAAATTCAAAGGATGAAAAACGGAAACTAACCAAAAAATTGTTAATATATTGTAATAATTAAGCAGTTCAAAATAAACTTAAATATTAAAAGCATTACTGGAGATTAAAAGAACCATTAGGTAGTTCTGTGAGATTTGACTATGTCCAGAGGATGTGAAATTCCAGTGTGTGCTCACTAACACAGTCTAGAATACACAGTCTCCGACGACCCATAATTCAACTTACAAGTCATATAAGTTACAAGTGTAGAAATTATACTTTGAGTTTTGAAGTTTGATTTTTTTCCCCAGGATAGTGATATGTGGTATAATACTGTCTTATAATGCAGGGCAGCTTCTCAATAGCTACAGAAGTATTTGATAATATTCAAATTTTGTTCATGAAAACATTTTATTCATAAAAAATGTCCTTAGCGATATAAAAAGGGAATTTTCAAAAACTGATGAAATATTTGCCAAAGAATGGTATTCCAATTATGATAACTTCAAGGTAAACATAAAAAAAATTTCCTTTTTTAGAGAAAAGTTGATGAGATGCCAGCCATCAACACTTGTATTCATAAACATAGTTGCTGTTTTCATCAGTTCAATAAAACCAAAAAAGTAAATAAGTAAATAAATAAATAAATAAAATAGAAATAAGATCTTAAAAGAAGAAAGTAAATATTTGTAATAGACTATGACATAACTAGCACAAAGGTCTACCAGAAATATTCCCAGGAAATTATTGGGACACACTATAAACATTAAAAACAGGATTTACTAAAATGTCAGATATTTAAAAAGCTAGTTACATTACTCCATAACAATAACAGTTACAAATTTAAAACTTAAAAAAGATATTATAATAAAAATACAAAGTATAAATATATTCAGTCATAAACCTAACAGAAGATATTCAGGGCCACATGGAAAATAATTTTTTTATGTTTATTTAAAGACATTAATGAAGAGCAAAAACTTTCAGGGGTATATACTACACTCAAAGATAGGAATACTCAATTTCATAAAGATGTAAATCCTTTCCAATTTGATCTATACATAGGTTGTAATGCCAACCAATTTCCATGACTAGTTTTTTTTTTCTTCACGTATAGGGGATGGGTATAGTGATTCCAAAGTTTGTATGGCAAATAAGAGAACAAAATCAGTCTGAGAGGTTTCTAAAGAAGTTGAAGGGATTAGCATTATCATATAACAAGACTTATTAGAGATAACATAATAGATAATGTGGTATTGATAAGAAATAGACAAATAGAACAATGAATTCAATAGAGAACCCAGATGTGGATCCAAGCACATAGGACATTTACATACCAAACAACAGTGATTTAAACCAGAAAGAAAAGCATGGACAATTCAGTAAATTAGGATGAGACTAATAATTCTAGATATGCAAAAATTCAACCTCATAAAATACAGTTCACAATGGACTTAAAGACTTAAATATGAAAAGCAAAATGAAAATATAAAAGAACATTTTCATGACCTTAAAACATGAAAAGTCTTCTTAAATTATACCTTAAAAGGTGGATACATTTCACTTTATTAAAATGTACAAACCTTCATCAAGAGCTAGCATAAGGAGAATAAAAAGGCAGGTCACCATGAGGATAAGATATGTGTAATATATGTAAAAGTCAACAGGAATATAGCCAAAATATTTAAAAAGCATATCAATAAAAAGGTAGATTACTCAGTATTAAAACGAGTGAAAAAGTTGACAAGTATTTTATTTGAGGAAACATGCATAACCCTTAAAGTATATATGACATCCTTAGCATCATTAATGATAATAAAGCCACCATATAATATCATTTACTGTATAGCAGATTTTTAAATGAAATAAAAACATGATAATATTGAATATCATCAGGGACATGGACAGATAATAAGAACTTATACATACTGTCAGTAGGAATATAAATTGGTACAACTTTGTAAAATAATTTGGTAATATCTTGAAAAAAATTCAACTCCTAGGCAGTGTTTCTTGAAGTGTGGTCTCAGAACCTTTTCAAGAGATTCAGGAGCTCTTCTTATTTCCAATTACATATTTGAGAGATCAGATATTTTTCAACTACTTCACACAAAACAACAAACCCAACAGACTGAATACAGAGAGATACAAGGAGTTAGTTGTTTAAAGTCACATATTTAAAAAGATCTATAAAAATTTTAAATCATGTTACTCTTTTCATTACTTTATTTTCTTTGAAAAAATTGGTTGTTTTTCATAACATTGTTACTGAGTTTAACATATGTCTTAGCTCAGGTTACTATAACTAAAATACTATTAACTTAAACAACTGAGTTTTATTTCTCACAGTTCTGGAGGCTGCTAAGTCCAAGATAGAGAAGTTGGCATATCAAGGCCCTGGGTAAGTCCCTCTGCCTGGTTTGCAAATGCTGTATCCTCACCCCATGGAAAGAAAGAGATCAGTTCTTTTCACCCATTCTTGTAAGGGCACTGGTCCCATCCAAGAGGGCTCCACCCTCACAATCTCATTACCTTCCTAGTACCATGCCATTGGGGATTAGAGTTTCAACATATACATTTGGTGGAAAACATAAACATTCAATCCATAGCAAGATAAAATAGGATTATTCGTTTTTACATAAACTAATAAGCATTTAAACTTTTCTGAGTTTTAATTTCTGAAACCATCAAATTTTATAGATATAATATACAATAAGCAAACACTCCACATAATAAACAAAAGCTCTTTGTTGTCCCAAATAACTATCAAGAGTTAAAAGGGGTCATGAGACCAGAAAGTGTGAGGATTGCTGCACTAAAAATTTTTGCAAGTTATAAATTAGGAGATTTACACAAGAATTATCATAGTCACTTGTCTGCAATAGAAAACAAAACAATCAAATAAAACACTAGACAGGCCCCCAATATCCCCTGACAAGGGAACAAAAAACCTGGTACTGACCCACTAGAATACTATATAATGGGGATATTATATTATGTACAGCATATAGTATATGTTATATAATATTTAATAAATGCCATATTAATCATAATAGGGATATGAATACATGAATTTATCTATAGGCATTACCATGAATGTACTTCAGAAATATAACATTAGATGATAAAAAGCAAATTATACACATAGACTGAATTTCTGCATCCAAACTGTAACAGTTCACCTATAATATATTGCTTAGGAAGAAATAGGTATGTGACAATCCTATAAAGAAAGATTGGCAAATACAAAACATAAAATCTGGGATAGTAATTACTTGTGGGAACAGAGGAGTGCAGAAGAGTTTCCTGATTGTTCTGTTCCTTAAGCTGTGTGGAGGATTCTGTGGTTTCTTTTCTCTCTCACTCTCTCTCTCTCTCTCTTCCCTCCCTCCCTCTCTCCTTCCTTCCTTCCTTTCTTTTTTCTTTTCTTTCTCTTTCTTTCTTTCTTTCTTTCTTTCTTTCTTTCTTTCTTTCTTTCTTTCTTTCTTTCTTCTTTCTTTCTACTTTCTCATTAAGAACACTTAAAATCTCCTCACTTGGCAATTTTCAAGTATACAACACATTGTAATTAACTACTTTTAGTTTTAAAATCTTACCCATGTATTTTAAATTTTCTTCTCTGGGTAATAGTTAATTGAAAACATTTTAAATTATAGACAGGACATTTGAATTTAGAAGCAGGGACAAGAAAGAGAGAAAAGAAAAGGAAGGGCCAAGGAAAGAAGGAACTATTTCCTGACCTTTAATGGAGGCTAAATAAATCTATCAAATGAGCCTCCTCCAATGTTAACCAACTTTTCTGTGCTGAGGGAAGATAACCTTTTGGGAAAAGATATCACCTGTTTAGCCCTATACTTTCTAAAATGCTATGAAAACACCTATTTTAAAACTCTTTCAGATAAAGAGACACATTAGCCATGAAAGCGACGCTGAGCGGATTTCTCTCTAGGATGGGTCCAACACCATACGCAATTTATAGAGCTGCACAGGTTATCAGGATCAGAAGAGATGGTCTCAAAAAATGCTCAGAGCTTTCATTTGAAACCTTGGAGTCTATTTCCCAGGACAACCTACATGCTTCCTGCCCATTCCCTCAGGTTCTGAGATGAGGCAAACACCTCAGCCTTTTGCAGTGAGCCCCCAAACGTTAATTCCTGCAGAGAGGTGCCCTCAAGGGGGCATGTGGGACAGAGACAAGTGCAGAGCCTGGCTGCAGGACCCTTAATGACTTCCTAATTGGAACAAGTGAATGTTTTCACTACTCTACATAGCTGCTTTGTACTCTCAATAATTATATAATTAGCAACTTTGGCACCTATTTTGCCACTGTTTAATTGTGTAGCTAAATATAATTGGAAAAACAAAGAAATACACCTAGGAAAAGGGAAATGGGAAAATAGGGGAAAAAAAGTTCTTAAAAATTGTACTATTTGCACTTATGTTTGTGCCAGCAACTATAGCTAACATTATCAACTCTGAGGACTAGCCGAGCTTCAAATGCACACTTCCTGTTACAATGTCATCGTTTTGTGTATTAGGAATAAAAGGTTTAGAGAAATGCTGGGTCCCTTCAGAGTCTGTGAAATGTCAGCAGTGTCAGCTCACTCTCTAATCTGCTTTTCCAAATATCTGACCTACCTGTGGCACAGTGATTTATTGAAACTTTAATGTGACCGACTGACCAACCTCAAAATTAACTGCGTCTTGTGGGTTTACCATGAAGTGTTGGGAATCTTTTTTCTAACCCTTTTGAAAGTGGGTGTCTGAAGCTTTTGATTTTCATGTTTTAAGCTTCCCTTCCCCTGGGGGAGAATGGAAAGGTTCTTGCTTGGTAAAACAAACTCATTGAAAAGAGAAAGAAGAGAGACTTGGGCTGACCATAGAGGTTGCTCCCTGCTCCAGGAGTGAAGAGTTGTTGGCCCTTTGATGGGCCATGGGTACATGGATCATAGACGCACAGAGGCTGTGGGCATTCATGAGGTCTCCAACTACAGAGTGCGTGTTGTGAGCAAAGAATTTGACCAGTCTTGCACTGATGTGGGTATCACATATCTCAACAGTGATGGACCAAAAACAAGAGGATAAAAAACTTTTCCACAAAACTTTTCCATAATTACTTGGACTGCATAAACTCCAGGATTGTTATTATTCTAGATTACACAATTCAAAGACACAGAAGGACCCCGGAAAATTAACTGAGTTTGCCTTTCCCACCAACTATATTGAGTGGGGAAGGTGATAGGGAAAAGAGGTAAGAGTCAGATTTAACTGAATTAAAAAATCATATTTTACAGAGCATATAAACCTTTCAGAGCCCAAGTGTTTCAGGAGTCAGGTGGACTGAACTCACTGCTGTGGTTGAACACAGGGTGTTACAGCAAAGGTTAAGGTTATGGTCTTGAGACAGAAAGCCTTGTCCTGGTTCTGTCCTTTATTGGCCCTCCATAAAGTTTCTTCACTGATGAAAAGAATAGTCTATACGTATACTATTCTGCTAATGATAGGTTATTAGGAAGATTCTAGGTAGTGGCTACATAAAATGCTCATTTTATTGCCTCTCGTATTAGTGAATGCTCAATAAATATCAGCTGTCATTTCTATTGTAATGCTCATAGTTCCAAAGCCCCATCTTCCTAACCTATGAATGGATTTTTATGAATGACTGCATTTGAGGAATTAAGTTGTAAAAAAAAGAAATGAATAAAAGAAAGTTCCCCAAAGTAATTTCAATGTGCATCACTTACTAAGAATGTGCAGTGTATCAGAGCTGGGCACAGTGGTATGCATAGCTACTCAGAGGCTGAGGCAGAAGAACCATGAGTTCAAAGATAGCCTGGGTAACATAGCAAGGCCGTCCTCAAGAAATAAATGAATAAATAAATATAGTGGAACAGATTTATGCTAATTTCTTTCACCTGTATTATCCTACCAATTCCTTTAAGAAAACCTGAAAGGTAGATTATAGATTAGAAAACTGAATTCTCCTGAGTTATCCATTTGAACCAATAGTGAGTAAATGATTAAGAAGAGTTTGAAGCATGACAAGGTTACCTGGTGCTCCTGTAATAAAAGAAGAATTATTATCTAAAATCCTTCCTCTCTGATTGTAATGATAATACAATCAACCAATACAATACAATACAATAGTACAATAGTAGTAGCTACCACGTAGTAAGTAACTTCTAGGTTCTGGTTCTAGATGGAGAATTTTACTTACATTTCATTGTTTGCATCTCAGGATCACCCAATGTTACAGATGTTGTATTGCCATCCTATAAATGAAAAAAAAAAAAAAAGGTTTTTGTTTGTTTTTTTACTCACAGAAACACAGTAGAACATGAGTTGTGGCTAAAACTGAGATTCACCTGAACTTATATTTTGCTTTCCACCTCTTCTCCATTAATTCACTGCCTTATATGACCCAGGTATTCTACTTCTAGATATCTTCCTGAAAGAAATGAAGATATACAACCACCCAGATTTGTATATTATGCACAGTTGTAGCAACATTACTTATGATAGCCAGAAAAGCAAACAACCTAAATGCCTATCATTGGATAGTGGATAAACAAAATGTGACGTGTCTGCACAATGTAATAGTATTCAGCAGTGAAAAGGAACAAACCATTGATCGATGCTTTCACAGAGACAGACTTCAAAAGCATGTGCTCAATGAAATAAATTAACATATGTGACATAATTCCATTTATATAAAATGTCCAGAAAAGGAAAATATACTTTTTTTTTTCAGTGCTGGGGATTGAACCCAGGACCTTGTGTTTGACAGGCAGGCACTCTACCAACTGAGCTATCTCCCCAGCCAGAAAAGGAAAATATAGAGACAGTAAATACTTTTTGGATCCCTGAGAGCAAGAGTAGAAAAAAAGTTAAAGGTAAATGGACATATGGATTAAATTTACAAACTTCTGCATAACAAAGAGAATAATTAGGAATGTGAAGAGACAACCTACAGAATGGGAGAAAATCTTTGATAGCTAATTTTCTGATAGAAGATTAATATCTAGAATATATAAAGAATTCAAAAAACTTAAAATCACAAAACCAAATAACCAAATTAATAAATGGGCAAATGAATTAAACATACTTCCCAAAAGAAAAAATACAAATGACCAACTAATATATGAAAAAAGCTATTAAGGAAATGTAAATTAAAACTTCACTGAAATTTCATCTCATACCAGTTAGAATGGCAGTCATCAAGAATACAAATAATAAATGCTGAAGAGGCTGTGGAGGAAAAAGAACACTTTTACACTGTTGGTGTATTATAAATTAGTATAGTCACTATGGAAATAAGTATGCAGGATCCTCAAAAGAGTAGGCATAGAACCACCATAGGACCAAGCTATACCACTTCTAGGTCTTTATCCTAAAGAATTAAAGTCGTCATATTTTAGTGATACCTGCAAACCCGTGTTTATAGCAGCACAATTCACAATATCCAAACTATGGAACCAGCCCAGGGGTCCATTGATAGATGAACGGATAAAGAAATTGTGATACATATACACATGGATCTTTGTTCAGCCATAAAGAGAAATAAAATTATGTCATTTGCAGGAAAATGAATGGAATTAGAGACCATTATGTTGAGTGAAATAAGTCAAACTCCAAAGACCAAGGGTCATGTTTTCTCTCATATGTGGAAGCTAGAGAGGAAGAAGGAAAGAAAGGTGGGATACCATGAAAATGAAAGGGAAGTGGGGTGCAGTGGCACATACTTGTAATCCCAGCAGCTTGGGAGGCTGAGGCAGGAGGATCTCAAGTTCAAAGTCAGCCTCAGTAAAAGCGAGGCACTCAATGAGCCCCTGTCTCTAAATCAAATACAAAATAGGCTGGAGATGTAGTTCAGTGGTCAAGTGCCCCTGAGTTCAATTCCTCCCACCAAAAAAAAATCAAAGAGAAATCAGGGGTTGGGAAGGGTGGTCAAATTATATTATCTTTTGTGTGCATGTAAGAATATGTAGCAACAAATCCCTTCCTCATATACAACTACTAATAAAAATCATGGAAAGATAAAGAAGAGAGACAAAAAATAAAAAAGGAAAAACAAAACAAAAATACAGTATATGGGCACATGAGATCTTATCCAGGTTAAGGAAATGTTCTAAAACTAACCTCTGGTGATGATCACACAACTTTTTTTTGTTAATTTAATGAAAATATTACATTATACATTTGAAATAGGTGTATGATATGATATGTTAAACATACCTCACTCAAGTTTTTTCTGTTAAAGTAAAGCATTGTGCAAAACAAAGTATTCAGCAGTTCTTAAAATAATTTTCTTTTAATTTTTTGGGTTTTTTTTTTGTTACTCTAGCATATTAGTAACAGATTTTAAATATGGTACAATATTATTTTAATGTTTTATGAATAGTCTCAACAAATAACTTAAAAATGTTCTTGGAGATTAATCCTATTACTTGAAAAATAATGCACCAAAAAAGCATTTTCTAATTATTATTAAAAGTAACTTTATTAATAGTATCATGTGGTATAACAATTTCGGAAGAATTCTCAATCATTGCCACTTGAAGAGGCAATTATTTCAAGAAATAATACTCTTCAAAGATTTGGGTCTGGAGAAAATACTGAGGGTCCCTCTTGCCTCTAGCCATGTTTTGCTCCCCTTTGAGTTGTTGATAACTTTCAAAGGGATCATTTGCACCTAAGGGGCAAATTACAATTTTCTGTCCTTCCACATTTGTACCTTCTCCTAGAGTTCCTTCTTTTTATTATGGTTCATATTTTATTAAAGAGAAAAGGAGAGAGAGGAGGGAAAAAAGAAGAAAGAGAGTGGTTGAACAAAGAGATGTTTGGAAGAAAACCTGGTGTGTGCACAGGTGTACCTTGGAGTTTCTTTCAGACTTAGTGTCATCTTTGAAATTAAAAAAAATATATATATTAACAGTTCCTGAGTTAATTTGATTTACTGGATGGTCATTCTAAGTCACTCCACGAGGATTCTGTGAATCTGCAGGTGAAAACTCAGAATGGCTCCTTAAGATAGATTTCCCGGGGTTTGTCAGGAAGAGAAGGAAGCCCATAGCAGCTGTGTGGAAGAGGAAAGAAGAAAACGAGATTCCATGGAACTCAGGTTACATTTCTTTTATTTTCTCAGGATTTTACATATCTTTTCGAGAAAATAAATTAGACTCTTTAAAAAAATAGTCACCACTTAAGGGTAGAGCTAAGGCTGGTAATACAGTCTATGTGCACCAACAATTGTACACCATCCAGAGTTGACTCCGATGCATCAGCTGTCTGTCCACAGAGCAGGGCCTGCACTATTGCTAAATAATTTGAGCATCACTTCTGAATAGGACAGTATTAGACTTCTAGTCCTGAAGGTTTCATGAGGACAGGTGGCATGACCTTCCTTTTTGCTGTATTTCAGATACTTAGTATATATAGTAGGCACTCCACAAATCTGTGTGAACAACTGAATAAATTACAAGGAGTCTGAAGGTTCCTCAAGAAAATAGGCACACAACTCAATTTTGACTGCAGAGATGGATGCCTTGTTTCAGAACCCTCATTCCTGTTAAATAATCATGACTCTTTCTTTTTTAAACTTATGAGGCAGAAATTTTGCTTCTACTTCTGAAGCTAAAGTCTCAGGCTAAGACAGACCTTTCCCACTCCCAGACAGCCATAGCATGCTGTGGACCTCTAGTCTGGCAGCTCAGTTTGGAAGTCTGATGTTGACATCTTGGTTTCTTTTTCCTGAAATATGTTACTCAGTCATTGATCAATTGCAGTTGAAGTTCAGAGAATGAGAGAACAAAATTTGACTTACTTTTGAATAAAATACCCTATTTATAGTTCGATTCTCTATACATAGTATAGAGAATAAAAAAAAGGGGGGGTTAAAAAGCAACCTATTTCTACAGCTGATTTGAATAAAGTCATGTCTCCTTTTGTTCTTCCAGCAAGTTCTTTTCTTTCTGTTATAGAAATAATAGTGAAAATAATATGCACCAGGGAAAGAAATGAATTTTTGTGTCTCTCACAGGGCTGTGTGGCTGTGTGTGCACACATGTGCACGTGTGTGTGTGTGTGTGTGTGTGTGTGTGTTTGGGAAAGGTAAGGAATTGCCAAACCTAAAATGATTTTTTAATATTAGACTAGAAAGAAAACTAAATTAAATTCTACACAACCAAGTCATTTACATCTAGAGGACCAACTGGGTAAAATTAAAGCTAGAACTCAATAGATATTTAATAACAATAATAAAATAATTGGAGACTTTAGATTTTAATGAGCGGTCATTATATGCTCTTTCTATCAATATAATGGGCTATAAAGATGAGCTCTTGCCCAGTTATAGTTATTAAAGACTGCTTTTTTTTTTTCTTTCTAAAAATACGATGCCGGAAGATGCTCTCTTGAGACTCTAACTTGTGTTGATGACATTCTGACACCTCGAATGGGATCTTGGGTTGCCATCTCAGGGAATTCTGCATCTCGTGTTCTAAGACCTGACCCTGACCTGGCCTTGCCATGTCCCATCTTGAAGATTTGTCTCTGTATCATTTTTCTGTAAGTGGCAAAACATTTTACCTGGATGAATGCCACTTTTCTGTCTTGACATTTAACATGTTGTAAGTTGACAAAAAGATCTTAGTTGGTGAACAGCAGGGGAAGACAAGTACAAGTTCAAATCAAAAACTTGCATTGTAGGTCAAAGAAGCATGCATTCAATGAACTGCACCAAAACACATCTGTTGAAGCAAAGTAACAGACTAACATGCTACCAAGAGGACAAAAACAGTGTCAAGGATTTGGCAAACATGTGATAGGGAAGACAAAATCAAAGTCCAGGTCATGAGCTTAAAAACCTACAGGAGCCAAGCAAGTAATGAACTTGAACAAAGCAGGCCAGAAATAAAGAACAGTTTTAACCTCCTGATGTGGATTCAATATTGTTTGCCCCCCAAAGATTCATGTGCTGGAAACTTGGTCCCCAATGTAAAGGTATGGAAAAGTGGTGGGACATTTAAGAGGTGAAGCCTAGTGGGAAATGACTGGGTCATGATGACCCTTTTGAAGGGATCAATGCTAGTACTGCAGAATAATATATATTTCACAGGATTAGCTCCTACGATGGCAGATTGTTTTAAGGGTGAGCCTGGTCTCTCCACACTGTCTTGCTTTCTCTCCCATCATGAGACCTCTCTTTTCATGCACCTGCTTCCCCTCAACTTCCTTGTTGTGTAATGATGCAGTCAGGGGGTCCTCCCCAGATGCTGATCCTATGCTTCTTGGATTTTCCAGCTGCTAAAATAGTGAACCAAATAAACCTCTTTTTAAAAACACATTACCCAGTTTCAAGTATTCTGTTATAGCAATAGAGAAGAGACTAAGATGCCTCCATAAAGAATTATTCTATTTGTCTTGAAAATGTATTTTTCTCGGTCATTTTTCCTCCATTCTTTGAAAGATAAATAGGTTCAAGAAATACTGTCTTCTTAAGAAAATTAAAAATGTTGTAGGATAATGCATTATTTAGAGGGTCCAGAGCAGAGGACAGTGACTCAGCCCTATTTAATGGAGCACTGCCCACTTGGCTGATTGGTGCTATATAGGAAGTAGGCAAAGTGCGTCAAGAAAGTGTCATTATCACGAGAAGGAGGGGATCCATTAGTTCATGCAAAAGTCTCCCAACTTTAAAATGTTAGCTATTTTTTTCTATTACACTCTGGAGGGTGAATACTAGCTATATTTTAATAAAAATGAAAAACACCTGTGTGAAAGTCCATATTATATACTATATCATGAATCCTATCTGTGGTGAAAATCTAACCACAGGCATTAAGAATCTCTAAAAAATGGCCTGTAAATGAGAAAATGCAGAGTTAGAGGCATGAAAGAGAATGTAGCAAAACAGAGTAAACTCATTCCAGATCACTCTAGATGAGAAAGGTAGCCCAGTGGCTAGAAATTACCAAAAGGAATATTCCAGTGCCTCAAAAAGGAAATAGTCTACAAAGTTAAACTTCTCTGGATAAAGTGGGTTGGCTCATGAAATGACAGGCTCCCCATCATCAGCTTTAAACTGAATGATCTTTGTTGAGAGATCTTGCCAAAGAAAACTTGTTTGGGTTCTTCTTTAAGAGCTCTAAAATCCTTTCTACCCAGGGATGTCAACAATTAATCAGGAAAACCATAAGGATACTCAGAGTTCAGTTCCCCAATATTTAAAATTTTTTTTACTCCATGTTGACTCTTGTTGGGTAATAATTATAGCTCCATCAGCTCTGGAGTGAGACTGTCTGAATTTGAATTGTGGCTTTATTATTATTAACTTTGTAATGTTGAACAAGTTACATATGTTCTATGAGACCAAGTTTCCCAATATGCAAAATGGGCTTGGTAATAGTACCTCTTTCACAGTGTTATTGAGTAGATTACATTAAGACAGACATAGAAAATGTTTAAAATACTACCTGAAACATAATAAGTACTGATGAGTGCTGTAGATGTAGGTCCTGTAATGTAGTTCAAGATCTCAGAATGGAAGCTTGATGAGGGCAGGGACCATGCCTGTCTTATTTGTCATTGTAAGTATTGACCCCAGTGCTAGTCCCCTAAGTTGTTGGAATCCTGGTTTTTAAATAAAGGGAGGTTCAACAGAGAAACTTTATAAACCCAATTTGGTGAGAATAACATGAAGAATAACCATGGTGTTTTCAGGTTTTAAAATAATGCAAGAAAATTGTGTTTGTCTGATCTAAACCGGTTTTGTAGATTCTTCATATTCCTGATAAACATATCTCAAAACTTTGAAAATTCTTATTTTTGTGAACATCAGTAAAACATTGCTTTGTGAAGTCTAGCTGAAAAACATACAAGGCTTCTCAGACCCTGATGACAGTGATCCAGCTGGGCCCATTCACTCATAATAAGTGAGATTCAAGAGCACATCCTCACCAAATCACAAAGCACAGGGCTGATATAAAAATCTGTGAAGCTGAGTAAGTCCATACTGATCAGAATGAAAACCCAGTCAATCAGAATAGATGTCAACCATAAACAACCAGTAAACGGATGAATACTGGGTGAATACTAGCTGTACAAACCAAATGCCAGTCCTTGGGGTCATTTGTTCATAAATAGCTATAATCTTAAGTGTTAGACCTTTAAAAGTCAAAGCTCTTTTGTTTAATCAGATATACTTAAGTGATTACAGAGTTCTATGGTAATGCTGTAAATGCAATATCCCATGCACACACTACCATTATTATATTTTTATCTGAGCAGGTTAATGGGCTAAACTGATGCCCTTGCCAAACAGCTGTCCAAAGACTTGAAAATATAGACTATGTTTTGCTTGGGGCAGGCTTATAATTCTATCTTGGGGTTCTCTATGTCCAGTCCAAGAGACACTTGTTGAAAAGAGCAGCGTCTTCTATTTTCCCTCAGCAAGTCCAGAGTGTCCTGTACCTTTTAAAGCACTTTGTTAGGGACTTAAATCAACACTCTAATTACAGGCAAGAAGAAAGAACATTAGAAACCAATGCCAAGAATGAATGGAGAAAGCTGTTGCTTCTCATGAGCAAAGAGTGGATTGTTCGTATTGGCTGCCCTCTCTAAGGTCCAGGCACATGAGGCAGATGAGAGTCTGAGCCCTCCCTCTCCCCCTTTCAATTGGAGTTTTCCTTTCTTTCTTCCTCCCTCCCTCCCTCCCACCCTTCCTCTCCCCACCCCTTTCTTTCTTTTAGAAAACCAACAGGATATTTATGGGAAACTTACAGAGAAAGAGATTGGAGGCACCAGGAGAGTTAAAAGGTACAATTCTTATCACTATCAGATGATTCATTTGGGACCATTAATATCAATAGAGGTGTTATCAACATATGCTCTCTGCTTACTAAAACCTTCACCAATTAGGTTTGAGATCAATGTTATAGACAGGGCTAGACAACACAATTAAAAGGGTTTTAACATTCTGTAACTCTTCTCTATTTTGAAAATACATTTGGGTTTTGGAAAATTAAGTCATCAGTAACCAGAATTTCGTAAAATTTGGTGTCCAATTACCTACATCAGAATCTCCTAATGGGCTTGCTAAAAGTGCACATTCCAAATCCTCAACCAAACTCTACTGGCCTGCCAGGGGCTATGTCTTGTCAATGTTTGTATCTCCATCTCCCAGCATACTACTCAGCCCATTGTATGTGCTCAATAAATTTGTGAATAACACGACTTATTAATTAATATGATCCTGAGAGGAATGAATTGGATGGGATTAAATTAACAAGGGGTATGCTTTTATCTTCTTTCCACTGATCTTTAGTTGGCAGAACTAAAGTAGTTGGAAAAATACAAGTCAAAACATTTTTCCATAGCTCCCTTTAGGCTTCCAAATTTCTATCAAGTCAGTAATCTTTAAGAGATGAAGTTAGGCTTGGAGCAGTTCTATGCTGGCTGAAACTCAAAAGGATCTAAATGGTGCAGAATTAAACCCTAAACCTCAGAGAATAAGAAAATATTCAACACCTACTGAACAATGGGGAGATGTGAGATGTGGAGGAGATGCAGAAGTCAAAGTGAAAGAGGAAGAGGAGAGCACCCAAGATGGGTGTCTGTCACAGATGTCATGCATAGTCCTCTAGGGTTGGCCAGACTATAGAAGATGGTAACTTACATGGCAGAGTTTGATGTCAAAGCCTACTAGAAATCCCAAATAAAATTTTCCACCAAGAAAAATGATCCCATGAAGGATCAGAATATTATCAAAATACCCAACCAATGATTCTAATCCTAGATCCCAGAAGGTGGACCTTCCTCAATTTAACTATATGTCAAGTTAAATCAAGTTTTTATTGTATGCCATCTCAGTATCTTCACTATCCCAGTGGGCATGTTAATATGCCCCTGAGAGCCAGCAAGGGCTCATTTGTGTGTGTGTCCTAGGGATTGAACCCAGGACCTTGCATGTGATAGGCATGCACTCTACTGACCTACACCCTCTGCTCTTTTCAAAAATTTTATTTTGAGACAGAGTCTCTCTAAATTCCTGAGACCAGCCTCAAACTTGCCATCCTGCCTCAGCCTCCTGAGTGACTGGTATTACCGGTGTGCGCCACCGGGCCTGCTTCATTCTGTGTTTCTTCTTTTGAACAATACATATTTGTCTCCTCCTCAACAGAAAACAGAAGGAGATCGTTGGCTCTCAGAAGTGTGTTGACAACAAATGACACCAAAGATAACAGGGGTCAGTGAGGAAACTGATCTTTTGTTATCTGGAAAAATAATTTAATAATAGGTCTCTCCCTGTGGGGTGCACTGTGCTTGTTTTTCTATTCCTGTATTTTCTTTCTTTTGCCTCATTCCACAGTTTGACTCCTTCTGTTCATTATAGACCTGATGAGAGCCAGGAAAGCTTGATATTTGCTGTGGTGATAATGGGTCTGAAGGGTTTAGATCATATCCTTGGTGGGTCCTCTTCCCCGCCCCCCCGCCCACATATACAGAGCAGCATGCCAAATACAAAAAGAGCCAAGGACGGGTCATAGTCAGGAGCACTGTCTTAAAAGCTTTTTAATTTTTCAAAAGAGAAAAGCCAGGACTTATCTGAGTTCAGATCATACAAGTAAAACAGCCCAGAGCTGGAGGACGAGAGACTGCAGAAGCACTATTAGGAACACAGGAGCACTGATGTGGCTGCAAAGCCTTCCTGCTGTCCTTGGCTGATCATCTGGTCCCATTCGCCAGGGTTGTCCTCCTACCTCCCACCCCTGCATTCTTACTTCCTCCTCAATTTGCTCACCTCTCCCTTGGTCTGTCCTGGTTCTGGACTTGTGCTCAACCTCAGAAAAGCTGCTATGCCTTGCTTTCTTTTTCTATCTTTGCTTTGTACTAAATGCATCTTCTGAGTAATGAAAGATTTACCTAAATGGATCCCAACTAGACCTGGAGGGAAGGTTCAAATTGAAGCTTTCTTCAATAAATCTCTGCCAAGCCAGGAACCGTGCAAGCAATTGAAAGCAGCATTTATTAAGCATCTAGTAATTCCTTGTTGGACACCTTCATGTGCTTCATCATCTGGTCTTCTCTATAACCCTTCAGAAGGTGTTATTCCTACTTTATGGACAACACCACAGTTTAGCTGCTCAATATCAGCAGCTAGTAAGGGGTCAATGTATTGTCCAGTCTTTCTGACCCGATAGCTCTGCTCTTTCTTCCTTTGACAACAACTTACTTATGCTCCCTCAGTGGATTCCCATCTCCCACACAGCAAAGTCGATTCTTGACCTGATCTCTTCTTGTCTCTCAAGCCTCATTGTGCACCATTCACTCAATTTAGACCTACACCCAATTATGTGTCATTGTCCTGATGCTTCATAGCTGTCCTGATCTTTAAAAGTCAGCTCATGTGTTTCTTGCCCCATGGACGTTCACCTTGCCTCTCCACCAAGCAGTTAGATAGCTCCCTTATTGTTGCTGTAGTCACATATGTGCCTCATCATTCATGAGATTATGATTCTTCTGGGTTGTCTTCCTGATATTAGCATCTCTGAGGCCTAGCACAAAGCCTGGTGCTTCATAGGACAGCTCCAAAATTTTGTTGATGGAACATTTGAATCTATAGCATAGAGCTCAAAGTAATGACTTCTCTCAAACTTGAAAGTTCAATGATCACACCATGCTTCATATTTTGATCATTGACCTATATTTCTCATTCTTCCCAGTTCTGTTTTCCTATCTTGTCAATTGTGGCTTCGTCATAGTCCAACAATCTCAGTTAATGTTGCCCTCGTTGTTTTGTCTCTGTGGCCTAAGTGCTTTCTGACAGGCTTCCATCATGCCCTGGGCTCCTTTTCCATCTTCCCTCACACCTTCCATTTCAGTTCCTTATCTTTGCTTTCACTGCAAAAATGAACTCCCAACACTGGTGTGGCAATAATTTAAATCCCCTCCCTGATTTCCCAGTTTTAACAATGCCAGCAAAAATCAATCCAACAGAAAGGGTAGGGGGGGAAACGGCTGTTCTTGTATATGATTTTCTGCAAGAGATATAAGGAAAGCCATTCCCAGCTGGAAGCAAGTGTTCCCCACTTTGGGCCCCTCACCTTGTGGCCTCAGGTGAGCCGGGACTCTTGGTGAGCAATCAGGCTCTGCAGTCTCATAGTTGAGGCAGAGCGTCACCACCCAGCTCATCTCCTTCCCAGCAGATACAACATGCTTTTGCTTTTAATTAAAAAGATTAATAAAGAAATAGGACACATCAGGTTCACATCAATCATCGCCCATGTGGTTCTTATTACTGTAATTAAAAGTTATCTTCCCCAAATTTCGGGATGAAAGTGTCATGATCTGCAATTGAAAACACATTGCAAGTTTTACATTTGCCAAATTCATTCATTTTCCTCTTTACAAGAAGAGTGGCAGAGCAATATTCTTATGGCAGATAGGTTTAGAGGTGTCCTTAATAGCAGTCTATCAACAAAAATGCACTTCTTTATTCTTAAAACACCCTGAAAGAAGGTGTATTTCTTTTTTTATTCAAAATGTGTGATTGGTTATTTTTATAATTCCTGTGCTTGCCTTTTCTTTTTGTTCAGCTGTCAGTGTCCTTGAAAATTCTGATATGAAAGGCATTTTTAATGACAAGTTAAAAATTTACCAACGGCTCCTCTATCATGCTTGGGCCAGAACAAGACAAACTTAATGCTTGAAGAATTTCTATCTCTCAGAATGGACCCACTTCCCCAAGTTGACACAAAGCACCAACATACCTTGGCCCCTGGATTCACCTGGAAACACATGTGATTCTGGGAACACTGACCATTTTATATAATTTGAAGGATGGAGTCAACCCTGGGTCAATTTCTAGGGGATTAGCAATTCAATTCTACCGCAATAAAATTTTATTAAGAACCGACAGGTCAACTGAGCACCACAGGCTTACAAGTTGATTAGGCTGCAGCCAGGGTGGAAATAGCTGGAGACTTAGAAACCGTTCAGAAAGTCCACAGCTCACGACGTTCTCCTTCTCCAGGTAAGAATGGTTCTCCTAAGAGACCAGTTGATGCTCAAGGTTTCTGGCTTTTTCTATACTTGTGTGTATCCCTCCCCCTTCTCTGAAACTCCTGTTCTTCCTGGTGTTCTTCCTCTCCCTGACTCTTTCCACATATTGTGGCTGGAAGCCCGGCTGGTTGAAATGCATGAGCATCGCCTTTCTCCAAGCTCTCAGCCTTCTGACCCAAGGCTCTATCTTCTCTCTGTTTCTCTTATCTGTGTCAAAGCAGGGGGCTTGTAACATTCTTTGCACATCTCGCATCTGCACAGTTCAAAGCAGAAGCCTGCAGCCTCAGTGTTTTTTCTTATCTATCAAGGCTTTCCTGTGCAAACAAGGGCCTCAGCAGCTTCATCTACATGGCTCCCTCACAGCCCAGCTTAACACACATTGAGATGGGGCTGACTGCCTCCATAATTCTAGTTTCTTATTTCTACGAAAAAGTGCATACAACTCCAACTTGCTGGCAACATCCTTATTAAAAACCTCTTGGTTTTTAACTTACTGATGTCTATCTAGTCTCACCAGTGTCCATCGCACAGGATGGAAGTCCTCATCTTCAAGGTCTAAATCAAGAAAATCAAGTCTGTGTAGAACTCCATTCCCAATCTGAAGTACATCCTTCCCTAAAATCCTGTGTCCCATAATACCATAATAGTTACATCATTCACAGGGCACTAAGTGCAGTACCCTCTGCATCTTAGCATCTTTGTTCAATTCTTTCTCACCTAGACGGTGAGTCCCTAGAGGATGTGAGATCTGCCTTTTTTTTCCCCCCTTTCTCTTTGGTTCCCAGCACCTCTCACAGTGTTCTCACGTTGCAAGTGCTCAAAGAAGGTTCACAAGGATGATGACTTTCAGAAATTCCTACAGTGGATAAAGTCAGAGCATCACAGCATTAGGCCCAGCAGGTGGAAAGCATGCACATGGAAATGCTTGTAGTTATGGATAATTAATACCCTTCTGCCATGCCTGCCTGTGTCAGAGGCTGTCATCTTGGCCCCCTCTGGATTTCTCAAAAGCTGATCGTCAGTGTTCAGAGCCTCCCTTGTCTGCACCAGTGTACTAAGACAGTGGTGCAAAGGATCAGGTCAGAATTTCTTTGCCAGAGAAAGAATCTCTTTTATCTAATTATCACCAAGAAAAGTGCAATGCAGACAACAGACAACTATATTTAAAAGATGGAATCTTAAAGGGCAACATTAAAATGTTCATGGGGGCTGGAAACCTCTGCAGTTTTCTGAAGAAATACCCGAGGGCAGAGTCTGACCTGGGTCCTGGTGACTCTGCCAAACTCCACAGGATGGAGAGCCAAACACTGGAATGGAGAGCAACACCTATCCAGTCAGATCTGGGGGTCCTAGTTTGAGTGCAGGGCAATAGAGGAGGAGGAACCTACGTACTGAATCCAGAGATAGAGACCAAATATGCAGAACAAAATTTTAAAAAAGAGAGAGATTCTATAATACCAATACTGAAAATGCATGGAGGCGTGTATTCTCAAAAATAGTCCATCTGTGTGAATTTGTTACCTGCTGATAGCTCTACAGTTCTTTCCTAAGGAACTTGCCTATATTGAAAGTTAAATATTCCAAGGGAGAGCTGTACATTTCAAATATTCTAGATCTGCAAATATTTTCAATGAAATCAAATGAAAACATATCATTTGAGACCACAGATATTTTTCCACATTTTTCTTTGTTCCTCTTGGACCCTTTTCTAACTTATGTTTGGTTTCATCACTTTTTAAGACAAGAAAACATTATCAGTGGGACAGTTAGAGCACCAGCCCAACAGAACACTCGGAAATAAGCAACAGAAGCACATTGTTTGGGCTGCAGATCCTTTTTTTACTTTTCCATATGTTGGTCTACATGGAGCTAGTGACAAGGCAGAGTGTCTGTCACCCCGACAGCTAGTCTGGAGGCTCTTGTAGAAAAAAAAAATACAGCACAACACATTGGTTGGAAATGAAAATGGACGTTTGGATGAAATGCTTTGTAGGTAAGGGGTTTGCTTTCCAACTAGTCTGAAAAATCCTTGAGACAGAGCCATGTACCTATCATCCATAATGCATGGCTTATTTTTAGTATACATTTACATACAAAGTTGATTTGAAGTCCTCGATGAACACTTCTTTCCAAAAAAAGTTTACTGGCTGTTGCAGAGATACAATCTCCATTTAAATGGCATCCGTCCTGCTTTGCTTTGGTGGCTGGCCATGCATTTTAAAGACAGCTTCTTCTACCATGTTTGAATAAGGAGTCCCAGCCTCAAACACTAAGAGCAACCTGACGATGCTTCATACTGTGTCATATTTGGCCAAAACTATACTTCTTTTTGTTCTTTTCATTCTTTGATAATCAGCTAAGCAATATCTATAGCTATGTATAACTTTCAATATTACATACTGAAAGCATGTTTTCTAAGATACATATTAAAGAGCTGCCGTAATTCAAGATTAATAGAAGGTAATACAGATGGAAGAGGCAAAAGAGATGGGAACTTGAAATGAAGCATGTAAGAAAGCCCTCCTGCTGAGCAGATTATAATAATAAACAAGGGACATGAGTGATTATTGCTCTATTGCCATAACCTGCCATGCTATTAAAGTGTTCCAGAGTAGACCTAGAGTGGGCTCAGAATTCTATTTCAGTTTGTAGTTGTCCTGTAAAATTTGGACTTACTATGGATCAAAGTAAATGGTTCCTAGTGGATCACAGGACCACACTGTAGGAAGCCAAAACTGCTTGTAGAGAGGCCAGAAAATTCCGGGCCAGCCTAAGCACACCCTGTCTTTGTGGGAGTGAGACTTTTGTCTGTAAGACTTCCCACACCTGCTCCAACCTCCTTGATTCTGGCTCTCCAGAGCTAAGACAGCATAGACTGAGGCTCTGAGCTAAATAAGGAGAGATGTTTCAAGTAATTGTACTTCATCTTGGCCATACAAAATAGCTCCTCAGTCCTGGAGCCTGTGTTTAAAGAAATGGATGGGATGGGCTACCTGGAGTTTAGTAGAAATATTACAAAATTTATGTGGTGAATACAGCTAAGTCTTCAGATTTTTGAGGTAGCTTTTCTAAACTTCACAATAGCCCAGAATTTGGTTTTAAGTTAAAACAAGAAAGCCACATAGGAACAATATTTCTTTTAAATTACTCTGCACTATGAGATTACATGGGGAGCAGATGAAGGTGGAATAATAGAGTTCAAAATATTGTATTTCAAGAACAAGAAATAGTGTTTAGCAGACCTTTTGAACATTGTGAACATATCTAAGCACAAAAAAAAAAAAAAAAAAAAAAAAAGCCAAGTGCCTAACTCAAACATTAAACATTAGGGGAAGGTTATCTTTTTCAGACCCTTGCTTCATATTGCACTGAGAAATAACAAACAAGGATGCTTGGTTTGCTACACAGAATGCATTCTGCATTATGAATTTAGATGCAAATGTGGGGTGGTAATCATCAGTGTTTATCATTTCATCATCAAGATATAGTCTGTAGCTTGTGGGCAAACTGCCTTAGAAAAATGGGCCTCTCTAGCTTTTCCATTCTCCCCAAGAGGAACCACAGGAACTAACTAGGCCTTTTCCTTGAGATTTCTCATCAGAGCATCAATAACACAGTGTACAACAGTGAAGGGCCCCCAAAGCAAACTCATCAGGGTCTGCACAATATGAACCCTCATCACTTTAGTGCTGTCGTTTGAGAGGGATTGGTTATGTGCTGCCCATGTTTCATTTCCAATGGGTCTGCTGGAACCCATTTGAACTGACCAGGGACAAGAGCCAGCTCCTGAAATGCAAGCATTTCACTTTACTCACTGAAATGGGGCTCTCAAGAGCTAGAAATTCTACTGGTTTCCTTGTTGGTTGGATGGTGTAGATGGTAGAATAATGCTGAGGAAACTGGAAGCTAGTTTAGTTAATATTGTTTTTTTCTTTCCTCCTCTTTCTTTCTGCAATTCCTGAAACAAAGCTTTTCTTTGGTTCAAGCAAACTATGATGACCACTGTTTATTGAGCACCATGGTTAATGCTTCCACATACATTGGTGAATTTAATCATTTCCTGTGTGGTTAAATATTTCATAAAACAAATAAAACTCAAACAAAGCAAAAACACAAGACAGTCATTTGGTGACCTCTTCTCTCAAAGGTCTTCTGGCAGAGAGAGGTTAAGTGATTTTCCTGAGGTTGCATGACTAATGAATAAAACTCATGCTTTTTCAAATCAAAAGCTTCTAGCCACTGTGCCATAAGAGATTTTCACTCATCATACTGACTTAATTTCCCAACTCCTGATAGATTTATCTCTCATTCTTACTTCTGTTTATCTATCATCACAGCACCTCTTACCTATACCATTTTATCTCCTTATTCCATTACATGATTTTTTAAAAAATTAAATTACATTTGCTTTCTGAATTATTCTTGATGTCTTAGTTGGACAAGATCATCTGCTATTCCTATGGGGATCTGACAGCAGAGGTCAACTTTCCATCCCTAGGATGCATTATCATCTTTCAAAGTGGCACCTCTAATTCCATTCCAGACCCTCAAAGATTTAGACACACCTTTACTATAGGAGCAACTACTCAGAAATCCATAGAAGAATAGACAGTGGTAGGAGAAAGATCCAATATGATACCTCTGAATTGGAAAATCAGCAAAGGTAACATAAAAGACAAAATGAGACCGAAGTGGAAGTCACAAAACACTGCAGGTCTATTGAGTAAAAGGGAAGAGAAAACTGGCTGGAACAAAAGAGGTAGAGAACAGAAAAGGTCCATATTGGATATCAATGACAAGGAGACTGAGGTGAGATTCCTTTAGCAAATATGCATGAGCATCTACTAGGTTCAGGAACTGGAAAGTAGCAATAAACTAGAGAGAGAACCTCCTCATTGTCTTGCGGAATGCAGTTTGTTGGAGAAGATAGATAGGAAACAAGTATATGTGAAACTTGAAACTAGAAGAGTGTTTCAAAGCTCTGTAAAGCACTTTAGATGTTGAAACTTGAAGGGTAAAACTTGAAAGTTGTCTAGGCAAACATTAGGAGGATAAAGAGATAAAAACACTGCGTGAGAATTTTCAAAAAAAGTCTCAATAGTGTCCTTTATCTTCTTATGTTCTGACTAGCTTAGTTCGGCAAGAAGTTAAGTTTCCACCATATTTGATTGCTCTATTTTTGTGCCATCTTCTTCAGAGTACTCTCAAGTCTGTTTAAAGATCATACTCTATGATAACTTGAAAAAGAAGACGGTCTGTCGGTACATTTTTTTTCTCTTTTGCCATTGAAATCTCTGACATATTCGGGTACACAATAAGCAGACACAGATGTGAATGAAGCAAAATAACGGAAGGAAGTAAATGACGGAAAACTGAAAGGCCATGCAGCAGATTTCACAAATGATTTGAACACCAAAGGTCAGAACATATCAACCCTACATTTATGTTCCCACATGAATATCCTATTACAGGAAATATGGGGAAGAATTAAAAAGGTGCACAAAAGGGTAACCAAGAACAAACAGTCTTGGTATGCAACAGGGTTAGTAACTGAGCACTTCAAAAAGAAGAGATGAATGCAGGGCAAAAAGTGGTGTTCCTTATCCTGAGACTCAGAAGACCTATAGTTACATAGCTGGGGGGAAAAAAAGATTGATGCAAGACCATAATCCCAATGAACTACAGAGACATTCAAAGCAATGTTGCTACACATGGAGTAATTTGGGAAGTGGATTACCAAAAGCAGCAGGAGATGCTATATACATGCATATCCTAACAAAGAGAATTGGACTGACACACTGAGAAGAGAAAATGCGTGACTGCAAGGAGTGAGGATGGTGAGTGTGAAGAGAGTGCTTATCTGGCTCAGTTCCTTCCAGAACGTATTTTTCTACTTTGGGCAGTGAGGTAGAGGATGCAGACAGGGCTATGAATAACATTACCTACTTTTCAGGGCTAATGAAAAATGTTAGCAGTTGACAACCAGGTATGAAGTCTGGAAAGTAAAATAGGGGGACACAAAGTGAATGGGGGCAGTTCCTCTTATAAGATCAACAAGAAATTTACCATGAAATTAAAAGAAAATATCTGGTGACTTAGCAAAGACTCATTTTCCTAAGCTATGAGAAGAATAATTTTTCTATGGTACAGCTAAGGGAATTGAATAAAAGCTCCAGAAACTCCTGCTCATTTACCAACCTTCTGCTTATGTCCTCTGCACAATCTGTCCTACTTCCTTAATAATCCTTGGGGAGCTCTTTTCAGCTACTGACCATTAGTTGTGTTCAAAAATTAACTGTCTTCACAAATTCTCTCCTTCAAATACAGAAGAAGGTGCTTCAGTGTTACTGTTCTGGATGAGATTCCTCACTATAAAACATTGCTTTGTCATTCATCTTGAATTTGTCCATCAGATATGCTTAAATTGCCCTATGCAAACATGTACTCTGTTTAGTGGATAATCCACCAAAGATGATTCCATCTCCCTCCCCACACAATGGACTTTCTGATGATTTCAAGAAGAAGTAGATGATGCTATAAATGAATTCCGTAGGGTGCTCCAACCTTGCAAACAGTTTAAGTGGATGCAAATACTTATTTTAGTATTAGTGGTTTTGTTTCTAAACTACCCCAAGTCAGCTGTGCACCATAACTTTGGTCCTGACGGATGCAGGATGTACCCTAGTGCTTGAAGTCCAATTTGAGGATATGGTTTGAAAATGTCGGGAAAAATCATCATTAAGTCTGTCAGACAATTAATAAAAAATATTGTGCCATGATTTTTTCTCATTCTAAATAAATACCCACTTCCTATTTTGTACTTGTATTTCTATCTTCCTTTTCAGAAGAAACCCCACTCCCATTCTATATGCTTTGAGTCCTACAAAACTTGGAATTGCCCTGAGTGAAGAGATGCGGATCCTTCATTCTGGGCTCTGCTAGGATATTTTGAATCGGTGACTTAAATTACTTATTTATTGCTGCTATTGTTATTAATTTGTGTCACATTTTCTTAAGGAATGCATAACAATATTTTCAAAGCATGACAGTGGTAAATTTTAGAGAAATTTATCTATGGAAAAATACTTGGCAAATTAAAAATTCTTTACTCTTACAGCATCAGTTAAAGACCCATTTGCCCTCCCTTCTTTAATTTGGTGGCATATCAACTACTTTGGTTTCAAAAGTTGCCTGTTTTACTTTCCCTGTCATTTTTCCCTGGAATTCCTATTCATCTTCTTATGTGCTTAAGCCCTGATTGACCAATTAATCTAAAACTCTTTCAGGTAGACATTGAATTACCTACCTCCTTAAAACTTTCATTAAATTTAACACTGAAACACCATAAGTACTTACTAGATACTTGTGAATTTCTTCAATTTACTTAAATTCTAAGAATTTGGACCCTAACCATCCATCCATCCATCCATCCATCCATCCATCCATCCATCCATTCATCCATCTGTTCATCAAATTAACATACATCTAGAAAATGCATGTGCATGCTGCTGTGGAAGTCCAGCTTATGAAGTGGCCCAGAGGCCCCAGAGCCCAGCCTGGCTGGTTGCCAGTTGGCAGTGTTTGAAGCTTCTTTGTGGTGGGAGTGGGTGATGTGGGCAGGACACTGTCCCCAGAACACTATACTGCCAGGCGCTTACTCTGCCAGGCACTGGTGATAAACCAACACTATCTGTGCCTCCCCTCCAAAAGCTTATTTTGTCATAGGAAGACCAAGAGGTAAAGAGGCAAATCTGAAGGAATTCAAGGAAGCTACACACTGGAGATAATTTTTGAGGTGGACTTTGAAGGATGAATAAACAGTTTAGCAGGCATTGAAAGTGGGGAAACAAGATTACGATAGGAACCGGCATCAAAGGCATGAAAATGTGCAAGCACAGGTCAAAGAAGAACAGAGGGGTGTCTGTGACTGTGACACAGTGGACATGAAGAGGGAGCAGAGGTCCTGGCAGCAATGAGATCTGAAAGAGCTTTGTTGACTCTTTAGCCTGAATGCAGTGTGGTCACCGAGGTCTTAGAAGGGTGATATGATCAGCCTTGTGTTTTGAAACTGATACAAACCCCTCACTGGTCTGAGCCACCAGAACTGGAGTCTCATTTTTGGATTCCAGAATGATTTGTCACTTGATATATGATGACTGTGGATTTCTTGGGGATGATTCATAGAAACTGCTATCCCAGGTTCATCCCTTCTGATGTTAATTGTATTTAATCTGAAATGTGATACTCTGATAGTGTTGAAAGAAAGCTTGTTTGAGATACAACTCACTTATTTTAAAACTTTTGAAAAAAAAGTAAGAATTCTGTACTGAGGAACTACAATATTTGTTCTTTCTTGAACTGTACATTTCTTCTAAACAATTTTCTGAGATTTCTCCATTGATTAAAGTTAGGACTTCACTGTGGGAATCCTTGAGTTTTAGCCAAACATAGATTACTCTTTGGATAATACTGTGCACAGTGAGATGGAATATGCCTACTTTTGTGTATCTAAAAATGATTAAGAAGTTCTGTCCTGAATGTGAAAGCTGGAATGAAATGATATACATTAGGCACAAAGCAAAGAAGTAAAGTACCACCCAGAGGGCAGAAACTACGGGTTTCCACACGGGCATATCTGTAGTCTATCACAAATATGAGAAGGCAGAAAATGCTGCTTGTTTTAAGATCCACATCTCCGAATTCTCCAGAATTTAGGGAGCAGACAGTGAGTGTGTGTGTGGGGGAAGGGGGGCAGGTTGAATTGGGCACTTCCCTGGGTAGGTCCTTAGGGTAGAATGAGGTCCAGAAAGGGTAGAAATGTTAATTATTAACTTCCAGGTAGGGCCCCACATTAAGCGTTCATATTTGCAAATGCTTTTTGATCCTTAGATAAGCTGTTTTCTCTCAAAGCACTCCCTCTGTGACTCTAAGACTTTTTTTCCCTCCAGTTGAGGTCTGGGCAGGATGGTGGGGGCTGTGTTTGAGAGGAAGAGAGTTAGGCCCCTCTACACCTGGGAAAATGCTAATTCCTGTTTTTAAGAAAATAGGCTAAGAAAAGGCTCAAGGGAGTCTAGGACATCAAAGAACTCTTTTAAAACAACTTTTTTGACGATTTAAATGAAAATGAGGCAGACATATATGGATTAAATTTCCCTTTAAAGCAGCCTGAGGTTTAAAGATTAAGGGGGAGAGAGATGGAGGTAAAACGTATTGGGGGTTTATTATCAGAGTTTCAACTAACCTGAAACCGAGTGCATTAACCCATGATGTGTCCGTGTGTGCTCACTCGCGTGTGCACACGTGTGCCACGTGGCCAGGAAGCAGTCCTTTCACAGTTGATGATTTATGCAGCTTGCCAGGAGAGAAGTAGGCCACGCCAGCCTTGAAAGCACTTTAGTTTGGTTGTTTTTACTCATGAAGGACATGTTGTCCTGTAATTACTCTGTCATTTCTTAAAAGGTGAAATCCTTAACAGGTTTGTGCCTTAGTGTTGCTGTGAGTATTCTTGTCAGAGCATGTCTAACCAAGTTGGAATCCTCATTCCATATCTCCTTTATGAGGAACAAAGAGGAACTGGACATTTTAAAATGGGCTAAAGCATCTAGAGAAAAAAATATGAGGTAGGGAGGGTGTAGATAAGGTACAGAAAAACTGCAGACACCATTCCCATTTTCCCTCCGGGTCTCAAAACACCTCTAAAATACTTTGTCATTAAGTTTTTAATTCTCTTTCTCTCTGTGTCAACAAACAAGTATGATTTTTTGCCTTTTTATGATAAAAGAGTTGACGAGGGTAAAATAGTTAATGTTTAACTCAGAAGCAAAAGCAATGTAAATGCTAAAGTTATGTTTTAATACTTAGGGAATCTAAAGGAGATGCTGGCACTGATCAAGTTAGTTATTTATTCTCTGTACTGCTGATAAATCTTCCAAGGCTAGAGAATTAAAAAAAGAAAAGTTTAGAGCCTCAAATAACCAGGAATCTTACCATTTGAAAGATCAAATGCAACAGGAATGAAATTCACTGTTTCTTTTTTTCCATTCCAAAATTAATCTTTCCGTTTGAAAGGTCTAGCATTGTGAAATGTTACAGGGCCAAGTCAGAAAGAACATTTAGCAGGCTTATCATCAACTTAAGAATGATGTTCTAATTTCATGAATTGTAAAAAGCCTTGCCTTCTCTAAGTCCACAGGAAAGACAGATCAATAGGTGAAATGTCTGCCTACAGCGTGGCTTTGTATGATTAAGGAAGCAGAAGTGCCAGCTCTGTGTATGATAAAAGCACTTACTTTCTGTGAGTTCTCAAGGCTAGGTCTCCTCCAGAGGTTCTCAGACCATGATCATCACAGTTGCTATTCACTTATACCTAGCTTGCAGCAACACAGCTGCTGGGAATTCTATCAGCTACCTGTCCTCTACCAGGGCACCTCTTGTCCCTACCCTCCACAATATTGTTCTGAAATCTCTGTTAACTTGAACTTTGAAAATAAGACTCAAAACAGTCATGGAAGTCTATATTCAGATTCCCTTGGTACGCATGACTTACAGCCATGGTTTTGTTTTGTTTATATCTGGAGTCCTTTCTGATGGTTTGTGGCATCATCTCTGCTGGTTGGTGTCTTTGCCAAATGATTGTTACATATTTTGAATATTATCTTTGAATGGATGCATAGTGATTGGCATCCTAATTTCCTGGGTTAATGTCACTGCCTCTCATTTAACATTGACACCGACTTAGTTTAGGCTGTTATGGCGGGAAAGTGTAAATGATACCCTGCTTCATCTCTGCTTCTGCTGTTTTGTTCTTCAATGTAAATCTGATCTTATTATCTTCTGACTTCAGAACCTTCTCTGGATCTCCAGGGCACACTTGATAAAATGCACTTGCCTTAGTATGGAGTGTATGTCACTTTGTGCCAACCCCTGTCTACATGCTTAGCCCCAATTGTATCACTCTCCAACAAGCATCTATGCCATAACCAGGCCTTAGTTTCTGCCAATCAACAACTATACCATGGTCTGTCCTACTTCTGTTCTTCTGTACATGCTCTAGGTCTTTGTACATGTTCTACTCTCTGCCTGGGATTACCTTCTCATATTCTTCACTGGTTGCTTTCTGTTCTTTCTTCCAGAACCTTTTGATTTCTAAGTGAAGGCTTCTTTAACTGAGACACATCCCACACAATTAAGTAGTGCCTCTTGTTCCATAGACTTATTCAGACTTCTATTATCTCACTCACTACTTGGCATTCTGTTTATGATTCACTTATGCGGTGCTCGGAAAGAAGGGTTTATGCCACATCTCCCTCTCACCATTCAAGATAAGGACTTGGATACTTGCTTTTTAAACACAAAAGATTCAAGACATAGTAAAATTATACGTATTGTTTTAATGTATGTCCTTGTTCCAAGAACTACTTTAAATGATTAAGAACTTGAGTTGAGTCACATTGAGCTATAGCTAGAATGGGAAATATCTATTAGAAATAACGTAATATACCTACAGGTAGAAGCCAGACCAAATGAAATTCTCCAAATTCTCTTGGAGAATTCAGGAATTCAAATTCTGGAGAGACTAATTGA